>NC_069506.1:228453693-228781193 GCF_027579735.1 Bombina bombina | reverse complement strand
TTGAGGATCCAGTGGCTTAATATGGAAAAATAAATTCAAATATGAATCTATTGCCTCCAACCTTCCAAAGCAGAGGACTCCAGCTAGACAAAGCTACCTATAAAATATATTGGCTTTTGCGGAAATATTAGCCTACCTAGTTTTTACATTAAGCCGTTAAATGTTTTGGGATTGTAAAAAAATAGTTAAATGTGAACAGATTTTGGGAAGTTTTATCAAACAACTTAAAATTTTCCATATATGTTTGAATAGATAAAGTCTTGTATTGTGTGAAGTTTGGTAAACATTGGTTAACATCTAAGTTCTTTTTTGTATGTTAAGCCACATTAAGTTCCCCAAAACACAAGCTTAATGTCACTCATTTGCCTTGTGGGAAACCAAAATCCATGAAACTTCTAGGATAGGCTTTGACAGTGAAAAACTGAGGTTGCGCCAAGTTTCAAGGCAATTGATTCATGTTTAGGCACATTTTTGTACATTAACCCCTTAACGCCCGAGGACGTGCAGGGTACGTCCTCTAAAAAATGTCAGTTAACGACCAAGGACGTACCCTGCACGTCCTCAGTCTGGAAAGCAGCTGGAAGCGATCCTGCTCGCTTCCAGCTGCTTTCCGGTTATTGCAGTGATGCCTCGACATCGAGTCATCCTGCAATAACACTTTCTGGCCATCCGATGCAGAGAGAGCCACTCTGTGGCCCTCTCTGCACCGTACATCGATGGCCGGTATCGTTGGTGGGTGGGAGCCGACTTGGGAGGCGGGTGGGCGGCCATCGGTGAGATCTGGAAGGTGGAGGGGGGCGGGATCGGGGGCGGAGCCTTCGGGGGCGCGCACGGGCGCGCGCGTGCACAGTGGGTGGCGGGCGGGCGCGTGCACGGGGCGGGAGCGGGTGGGAACCGCTACACTACAGAAAAAAAGTTAGGAGTAAAGTGAAATTAAAAATTGAAATAAACATTTTTTTAAAAAAGCATTTAAGCGATCTGGAAGGGGTGGGGGGTTGGTATTGGGGGGGGGGGGGAAGCTACACTACAGAAAAGGGAAATTTTTTAAATAAATAAACATATTTTCACTAAAATGGGTACTGGCAGACAGCTGCCAGTACCCAAGATGGCGCACATTAAGTCAGAGGGGGAGGGTTAGAGAGCTGTTGGGTGGGGGATCAGTGAGGTTGGGGGCTAAGGGGGATCCTACACAGAAGCATATGTAAATATGCTAAAACAAAATGCACAAAAATGCCCAAATTTTCCTTTTATTTTAGTACTGGCAGAGTTTCTGCCAGTACTTAAGATGGCGGGGACATTTGTGGGGTAGGGGAGGGAAGAGAGATGTTTGGGAGGGATCAGGGGGTCTGATGTTTCAGGTGGGAGGCTGATCTCTACACTAAAGCTAAAATTAACCCTGCAAGCTCCCTACAAGCTACCTAATTAACCCCTTCACTGCTAGCCATAATACACGTGTGATGCGCAGCGCCATTTAGCAGCATTCTAATTACCAAAAAGCAACGCCAAAGTCCTATATGTCTGCTATTTCTGAACAAAGGGGATCCCAGAGAAGCATTTACAACCATTTGTGCCATAATTGCACAAGCTGTTTGTAAATGATTTCAGTGACAAACCTAAAATTGTGAAAAATTTAATGTTTTTTTTAATTTGATCGCATTTGGCGGTGAAATGGTGGCATGAAATATACCAAAATGGGCCTAGATCAATACTTGGGGTTGTCTACTACACTACACTAAAGCTAAAAATACCCCGAAAAGCTCCTTACATGCTCTCTAATTAACCCCTTCACTGCTGGGCATAATACACGTGTGGTGCGCAGTGGCATTTAGCGGCCTTCTAATTACCAAAAAGCAATGCCAAAGCCATATATGTCTGCTATTTCTGAACAAAGGGGATCCCAGAGAAGAATTTACAACCATTTATGCCATAATTGCACAAGCAGTTTGTAAATAATTTCAGTGAGAAACTGAAAGTTTGTGAAAAAATTTGTGAAAAAGTGAACGATTTTTTGTATTTGATCGCATTTGGCGGTGAAATGGTGGCATGAAATATACCAAAATGGGCCTAGATCAATACTTTGGGATGTCTTCTAAAAAAAAATATATACATGTCAATGGATATTCAGGGATTCCTGAAAGATATCAGTGTCCCAATGTAACTAGCGCTAATTTTGAAAAAAAAATGGTTTGAAAATAGCAAAGTGCTACTTGTATTTATGGCCCTATAAGTTACAAAAAAAGCAAAGAAGATGTAAACATTGGGTATTTCTAAACTCAGGACAAAATTTAGAAACTATTTAGCATGGGTGTTTTTTGGTGGTTGTAGATATGTAACAGATTTTGGGGTTCAAAGTTAGAAAAAGTGTGTTTTTTTCCATTTTTCCTCATATTTTATAAATTTTTTTATAGTAAATGATAAGATATGATGAAAATAATGGTATTTTTAGAAAGTCCATTTAATGGCGAGAAAAACGGTATATAATATGTGTGGGTACAGTAAATGAGTAAGAGGAAAATTTCAGCTAAACACAAACACTGCAGAAATGTAAAAATAGCCTTGGTCCCAAACGGACAGAAAATGGAAAAGTGCTCTGGTCACTAAGGGGTTAAAGGGACACTGAACCCAATTTTTTTCTTTCGTGATTCAGATAGACCATGCAATTTTAAGCAAATTTCTAATTTATTCCTATTATCAAATTTTCTTCATTCTCTTGGTATCTTTATTTGAAATGCAAGAATGTGTTGTTCTTGCTAATTGGTGGATAAATTCACCCACCAATAAACAAGTGCTTTCTATGGTTCTGAACCAAACAAATGGCTTAGATGCCTTCTTTTTCAAATAAAGAAAGCTAGAGAACAAAGAAAATTTGATAATAGGAGTAAATTAGAAAGTTGCTTAAAATTGCATGCTCTATCTGAATCACAAAATAAAAAAAGTGTTCAGTGTCCCTTTAAGTTTTTTTACATTAAAGGGACATTAGAAAGAACATGCAATTTTAAACAACATTCTAATGTACTTTTATTATCTAATTTGCTTCATTCTTGTGATATCCTTTGCTGAAAAGCATATCTAGATAGGTTACTGCACATAGATGCCTCATGTGATTGGCTCGCCCATGTGCATTGCTATTTATTCAAAAAAGAAATAATAAATAATGAAGCTAAATAGATAACTTGGAATGTTGTTTCAAATTGTATTCTCTACCTGGATCATGAAAGAAAAAAATTGCGTTAAGTATCCCTTTAAGCTGCTCACATTAAATGTATTGTAAAAATAGTTAAATGTGAATATCTTTTGTTATGTTTTACCAAAATATGTTTGAATAGATGGATTATTGTATTGTGGGAAGTTAGGGGGAAATTAGTTAACATTCAAGTTCAATTTTGTACGTATAGCTACATTAAGCTCTCCAAAAAACAAGCTTAATGTCACTCATTTGCCTTGTGGGACACCAAACTCAATGAAACGTCTAGGATAGACTTGGATAAAGGAAATTTTGGGTTGTGCAAAATTATGCAGCAATTGATTAACATTTGGGCACTTTTTTATATATTAAGCTACATTAAGCCATTTTCACATTAAATGTTTTAGGATGTCCACTTCATCCTCTTCCCACATTGGGGTAAAGAAGATATAGGAGGATTGTGAAAACAGTTTTGTACTGGTGACTATTCCTGTGACTCCATTTTCTGTATAGCGCTGTATTTTGCTGTGTTTTAGTTATATATATTTACGGGTTTTTTTTATGTGTATATACACATAATAACACATAAATATATATGCATATAAGCATATACATATATATATATGTATCGATAACACACAGTTCCTGAACATTTCAGTGCCCTTTTTTTTCTAACACCTCACATCACGCTCAATTTAAATTTATAAAATCCACACGCACAAGACTAAAATTTGTGGGCAATAGGGGCATTTTTGGAAAATTTACCAGAGATCTGATCTCTGGTTAATTTTCAGAGTGCTAAAAACAGTTTAACTTAACCCTCTTCGTGCAAAACCATTGGCTAGATTAAGAGTCTTGCGTTAGGGTTAAAAAGCAGCGTTGAGAGGTCCCAACGCTGCTTTTTAACGCCCGCTGGTATTACGAGCCTTGCAGGTACAGGTGTACCGCTCACTTTTTTCCGCGACTCGAACATACCGCAAATCCACTTACGTCAATTGCGTATCCCATATTTTCAATGGGACTTGCATAATGCCGGTATTACGAGTCTTGGAAAAAGTGAGCGGTAGACCCTCTCCTGTCAAGAATCGTACCGCATTTAAAAGTAAGTTGTTAAGAGTTTTATGGGCTAACGCCGTAACTTAAAACTCTTAACTAAAGTGCTAAAAAGTACACTAACACCCATAAACTACCTATTAACCCCTAAACCGAGCCCCCCACATCGCAAACACTTAAATAAAAATTTTAACTCCAAATCTGCCGACCGGACATTGCCGCCACTTTAATAAATATATTAACCCCTAAACCGCCGCACTCCCGCCTCGTAAACACTAGTTAAATTTTATTAACCCCTAATGTGCCGTCCCTAACATCGCCGACACCTACCTACATTTATTAACCCCTAATCTGCCGCCCCCAACGTCGCCGCAACTACAGGGAGTGCAGAATTATTAGGCAAGTTGTATTTTTGAGGATTAATTTTATTATTGAACAACAACCATGTTCTCAATGAACCCAAAAAACTCATTAATATCAAAGCTGAATAGTTTTGGAAGTAGTTTTTAGTTTGTTTTTAGTTATAGCTATTTTAGGGGGATATCTGTGTGTGCAGGTGACTATTACTGTGCATAATTATTAGGCAACTTAACAAAAAACAAATATATACCCATTTCAATTATTTATTTTTACCAGTGAAACCAATGTAACATCTCAACATTCACAAATATACATTTCTGACATTCAAAAACAAAACAAAAACAAATCAGTGACCAATATAGCCACCTTTCTTTGCAAGGACAATCAAAAGCCTGCCATCCATGGATTCTGTCAGTGTTTTGATCTGTTCACCATCAACATTGCGTGCAGCAGCAACCACAGCCTCCCAGACACTGTTCAGAGAGTTGTACTGTTTTCCCTCCTTGTAAATCTCACATTTGATGATGGACCACAGGTTCTCAATGGGGTTCAGATCAGGTGAACAAGGAGGCCATGTCATTAGATTTTCTTCTTTTATACCCTTTCTTGCCAGCCACGCTGTGGAGTACTTGGATGCGTGTGATGGAGCATTGTCCTGCATGAAAATCATGTTTTTCCTGAAGGATGCAGACTTCTTCCTGTACCACTGCTTGAAGAAGGTGTCTTCCAGAAACTGGCAGTAGGACTGGGAGTTGAGCTTGACTCCATCCTCAACCCGAAAAGGCCCCACAAGCTCATCTTTGATGATACTAGCCCAAACCAGTACTCCACCTCCACCTTGCTGGCGTCTGAGTCGGACTGGAGCTCTCTGCCCTTTACCAATCCAGCCACGGGCCCATCCATCTGGCCCATCAAGACTCACTCTCATTTCATCAGTCCATAAAACCTTAGAAAAATCAGTCTTGAGATATTTCTTGGCCCAGTCTTGACGTTTCAGCTTGTGTGTCTTGTTCAGTGGTGGTCGTCTTTCAGCCTTTCTTACCTTGGCCATGTCTCTGAGTATTGCACACCTTGTGCTTTTGGGCACTCCAGTGATGTTGCAGCTCTGAAATATGGCCAAACTGGTGGCAAGTGGCATCTTGGCAGCTGCACGCTTGACTTTTCTCAGTTCATGGGCAGTTATTTTGCGCCTTGGTTTTTCCACATGCTTCTTGCGACCCTGTTGACTATTTTGAATGAAACGCTTGATTGTTCGATGATCACGCTTCAGAAGCTTTGCAATTTTAAGAGTGCTGCATCCCTCTGCAAGATATCTCACTATTTTTTACTTTTCTGAGCCTGTCAAGTCCTTCTTTTGACCCATTTTGCCAAAGGAAAGGAAGTTGCCTAATAATTATGCACACCTGATATAGGGTGTTGATGTCATTAGACCACACCCCTTCTCATTACAGAGATGCACATCACCTAATATGCTTAATTGGTAGTAGGCTTTCGAGCCTATACAGCTTGGAGTAAGACAACATGCATAAAGAGGATGATGTGGTCAAAATACTCATTTGCCTTATAATTCTGCACTCCCTGTATATTAAATGTATTAACCCCTAAATCTAAGTCTAACCCTAACCCTAACACCCCCTAAATAAAATATAATTTAAATAAATCTAAATAAAATTACTACAAATAAATAAATTATTCCTATTTAAAACTAAATACTTACCTGTAAAATAAACCCTAACGGCTAGATTTAGAGTTCTGCAGCCAAAGGGGTGCGTTAGCTACGCGTGCTTTTTTTCCCCGCACCTTTTAAATACCGCTGGTATTTAGAGTTCACAGAATGGCTGCGTTAGGCTCCAAAAAGGGAGCGTAGAGCATAATTTACCGCCACTGCAACTCTAAATACCAGCGGTGCTTACGGACGCGGCCAGCTTCAAAAACGTGCTTGTGCACGATTCCCCCATAGAAAACAATGGGGCTGTTTGAGCTGAAAAAAAAACTAACACCTGCAAAAAAGCAGCGTTCAGCTCCTAACGCAACCCCATTGTTTACTATGGGGAAACACTTCCTATGTCTGCACCTAACACCCTAACATGTACCCCGAGTCTAAACACCCCTAACCTTACACTTATTAACCCCTAATCTGCCGACCCGCTATCGCTGACACCTGCATATTTTTTTAACCCCTAATCTGCCGCTCCGTACACCGCCGCTACCTACATTATACCTATGTACCCCTAATCTGCTGCCCCTAACACCGCCGACCCCTATATTATATTTATTAACCCCTAATCTGCCCCCCACAATGTCGCCTCCACCTACCTACAATAATTAACCCCTAATCTGCCTACCGAACTGCACCGCTACTATAATAAATGTATTAACCCCTAATCCGCCTCACTCCCGCCTCAATAACCCTATAATAAATAGTATTAACCCCTAATCTGCCCTCCCTAAAATCGCCGACACCTAACTTCAAACATTAACCCCTAATCTGCCGATCGGATCTCGCCGCTAGTCTAATAAATGGATTAACTCCTAAAGCTAAGTCTAACCCTAACACTAACACCCCCCTAAATTAAATAGAATTTAAATCTAACGAAATAAATTAACTCTTATTAAATAAATTATTCCTATTTAAAGCTAAATACTTACCTGTAAAATAAATCCTAATATAGCTACAATATAAATTATAATTATATTGTAGCTATTTTAGGATTAATATTTATTTTACAGGTAACTTTGTATTTATTTTAACCAGGTACAATAGCTATTAAATAGTTAATAACTATTTAATAGCTAAAATAATTACAAAATTACCTGTTAAATAAATCCTAACCTAAGTTACAATTAAACCTAACACTACACTATCAATAAATTAATTAAATAAACTACCTACAATTACCTACAATTAAACCTAACACTACACTATCAATAAATTAATTAAATAAAATACCTACAAATAACTACAATGAAATAAACTAACTAAAGTACAAAAATAAAAAAGAACTAAGTTACAAAAAATAAAAAAATATTTACAAACATTAGAAAAATATTACAACAATTTTAAACTAATTACACCTACTCTAACCCCCCTAATAAAATAACAAAAAAATGCCCTACCCTATTCTAAATTTAAAAAGTTCAAAGCTCTTTTACCTTACCAGCCCTGAAAAGGGCCCTTTGCGGGGCATGCCCCAAAGAATTCAGCTCTTTTGCCTGTAAAAAAAAACATACAATACCCCCCCCAACATTACAACCCACCACCCACATACCCCTAATCTAACCCAAACCCCCCTTAAATAAACCTAACACTAAGCCCCTGAAGATCTCCCTACCTTGTCTTCACCTCACCGGGTTCACCGATCGGTTCAGAAGAGGGTCCGAAGTCTTGATCCAAGCGGTGGCTGAAGAACTCCATCATCAGGCTGAAGTCGGAAGTCCATCATCGGGATGAAGTCTTCTATCAAGCAGCATCTTCAATCTTCTTTCTTCCGGAGCGGAGCAGAGCCATCTTCTTCCCAGCCGACGCGGATCCAACCTCTTCAAGCGACGCCTACTCGCCGAATGATCGGAACAGCCAATAGAATGCGAGCTCAATCTGATTGGTTGATTGGATCAGCCAATCGGATTGAACTTGAATCTGATTGGCTGATTCCATCAGCCAATCAGAATATTCCTACCTTAATTCCGATTGGCTGATAGAATCCTATCAGCCAATCGGAATTTGAGGGACGCCATCTTGGATGACGTCATTTAAAGGAACCGTCATTCGGCGAGTAGGTGTCGCTTGAAGAGGTTGGATCCACATCGGCTGGGAAGAAGATGGCTCCGCTCCGCTCCGGAAGAAAGAAGATTGAAGATGCGGCTTGATAGAAGACTTCATCCCGATGATGGACTTCCGACTTCAGCCCTATGATGGAGTTCTTCAGCCGCCGCTTGGATCAAGACTTCGGACCCTCTTCTGGACCGATCGGTGAACCCGGTGAGGTGAAGACAAGGTAGGGAGATCTTCAGGGGCTTAGTGTTAGGTTTATTTAAGGGGGGTTTGGGTTAGATTAGGGGTATGTGGGTGGAGGGTTGTAATGTTGGGGGGGGGTATTGTATGTTTTTTTTTTACAGGCAAAAGAGCTGAATTCTTTGGGGCATGCCCCGCAAAGGGCCCTTTTCAGGGCTGGTAAGGTAAAAGAGCTTTGAACTTTTTTAATTTAGAATAGGGTAGGGCATTTTTTTTATTTTGGGGGTCTTTGTTATTTTATTAGGGGGCTTAGAGTAGGTGTAATTAGTTTAAAATTGTTGTAATATTTTTCTGATGTTTGTAAATATTTTTTTATTTTTTGTAACTTAGTTCTTTTTTATTTTTTGTACTTTATTTTATTTCATTGTAGTTATTTGTAGGTATTTTATTTAATTAATTTATTTTTAGTGTAGTGTTAGGTTTAATTGTAGGTAATTGTAGGTAGTTTATTTAATTAATTTATTGATAGTGTAGTGTTAGGTTTAATTGTAATTTAGGTTAGGATTTATTTAACAGGTAATTTTGTAATTATTTTAACTATTTTAGCTATTAAATAGTTATTAACTATTTAATAGCTATTGTACCTGGTTAAAATAAATACAAAGTTACCTGTAAAATAAATATTAATCCTAAAATAGCTACAATATAATTATAATTTATATTGTAGCTATATTAGGATTTATTTTACAGGTAAGTATTTAGCTTTAAATAGGAATAATTTATTTAATAAGAGTTAATTTATTTCGTTAGATTAAAATTATATTTAACTTAGGGGGGTGTTAGTGTTAGGGTTAGACTTAGCTTTAGGGGTTAATCCATTTATTAGACTAGCGGCGAGATCTGATCGGCAGATTAGGGGTTAATGTTTGAAGTTAGGTGTCTGCGATTTTAGGGAGGGCAGATTAGGGGTTAATACTATTTATTATAGGGCGACGTTGAGGGGGCAGATTAGGGGTTAATAAATATAATATAGGGGTCGGCGGTGTTAGGGGGCAGTAGATTAGGGGTACATAGGGATAACGTATCTTGCGGCGGCGTGCGGACGGCAGATTAGGGGTTAAAAAATTTAATTAGAGTGGCGGCGATGTGGGGGGGCCTCGGTTTAGGGGTACATAGGTAGTTTATGGGTGTTAGTGTACTTTAGAGCACAGCAGTTAAGAGCTTTATAAACCGGCGTTAGCCCAAAAAGCTCTTAACTACTGACTTTTTTCTGCGGCTGGAGTTTTGTCGTTAGATTTCTAACGCTCACTTCAGCCACGACTCTAAATACTGGCGTTAGAAAGATCCCATTGAAAAGATAGGATACGCAAATGGCGTAGGGGGATCTGCGGTGTGGAAAAGTCGCGGCTGCAAAGTGAGCGTTAGACCCTTTCCTGACTGACTCCAAATACCAGAGGGCGGTAAAAACCAGCGTTAGGAGCCTCTAACGCTGGTTTTCACGGCTACCGCTCAACTCTAAATCTAGCCGTAAGATAGCTACAATATAACTAATAGTTACATTGTATCCATCTTAGGGTTTATTTTTATTTTACAGGCAACTTTGTATTTATTTTAACTAGGTACAATAGTAACTATTTAATAACTACCTAACTAAAATAAAGACAAATTTAATAAAATAAAAATAAACCCTAAGCTAGCTACAATGTAATTATTAGTTATATTGTAGCTAGCTTAGGGTTTATTTTATAAGTAAGTATTTAGTTTTATATAGGAATTATTTATTTAATTGTAGTAATTTTATTTAGATTTATTTAAATTATATTTAAGTTAGGAGGTGTTAGGGTTAGATTTAGGTTTAGGGGTTAAGAACTTTCATATAGTGGTGGCGACGTTGTGGGCGGCAGATTAGGGGTTAATAATTGTAGTTAGGTTGCGGCAACATTGGGGGCGGCAGAGTAGGGGTTAATAAATAGTATGTAGGTGTCAGCGATGTTGGGGGCAGCAGATTAGGGGTTCATAAGTATAATGTAGGTGGCGGCGGTGTCCGGAGCGGCAGATTAGGGGTTAATAATATAATGTAGGTGTCGGCGATGTCGGGGCGGCAGATTAGGGGTTAATAAGTGTAAGATTAGGGGTGTTTAGACTCAGGGTTCATGTTAGGGTGTTAGGTGTAGACATAAATTTTATTTCCCCATAGGAATCAATGGGGCTGCGTTAGGAGCTGAACGCTGCTTTTTTGCAGGTGTTAGGTTTTTTTCAGCCGAATCTGCCCCATTAATTCCTATGGGGAAATCGAGCACGTTTTGCCAGCTCACTGCTACCGTAAGCAGCACTGGTATTGAGGTGAGAAGATGTGGAGCTAAATTTTGCTCTTCGCTCCCTTTTCTGCGGCTAATGCCGGGTTTGTAAAAACCTGTAATACCAGCATTGTTTGAGCTGAAACTGCTCGTTAGCACCACAAGCCTTACCGACAAAAACTTGTAATCTAGCCGAATGTTTTTTGCAAGTGTAAATAGTTCTCTTTCAAATGCATGATGAGTCTTTTTTTTAGTTTAATGTCCCTTAAACTAGTTTAAAATTAGGCAAATGTCACTTTCACATGTCTACAAACATTTATAGCTAGGTATTAGGGACTTGGGAAGTTGAGGGGGCTTTCACTGTTTTGTGGGTGAGGCTTTATTGGAAGGGTGCAAGGTCACGGCTGATGGTGGGTGGGGTTGTGGGCATGTCTGGGTGATCAGTGGATTTGTCTGGGTGGTTTGTATGCATATCTGGGTGATGTATGGGTGTGTCAGGGAAATTCTGCAAACAAGAATATGTGGCTGTCTAAGAGGAGCAGCAGGACAAAGCTCAGAAATAGGGACTGTCCCTCTCACACAGGGACTGTTAGGAGATCAGCTTTCATAATAGAAAGAATATTTGCACATGTGACATCAGTAAATTGTGCAAAATGCAGAGAAGCTTATAGAGACACATAAGTCAAAATTAAACTTTCATAGTTTACAGCATTCACATTTTAAAAACACTTTCCTATTTATTTCTATTATCAAATGAACCCCTTTTCTCTTGGTATCCTTTATGAAAATGTAACTTGTTTATATGGACCTGATAATGAACAACTCGCCAGCATAGAGACAAATCACACACAATCTTTGTTTTTAGCATTAAATTGTACTATAGAGTAGATGTCTCAACTTCACATATAGAACACATATCTAGATAAACAGCGCTCAAGCTAAAATTTGCCTTGCTAAAATTTCTAAAAACGATTTGAGGGACCTCACAGTACTGCTAAAACGGCCTAGATAATATCGCCAGAGCGGAGAGAGTAACTCCCAATGCCAAATGAGAGCCCAATGAGAGCATACTGAGGTAGGCTCAGGAGCGTGCAGGTCTTCAGATCATTGTTAAGAACATTGCAAATATAGCTGTCTTATAATTCTTAACACACTTGCATGCTTCTGAGCATATGTTATCCTAGAAAGAAGAACGTTTCAACAAAGGATACCAGGAAAAGAAGAAGATTTGATAAATAAAATGTATTTTTTTTTTAATGTTTGGTCTAACTGAATCCTAAAAGTTTAATTTTGAGTTACATACCCCTTTAACAAAGCAGAGCAAATTAAAGGGATATTCCAGCTCAAAAAATTTGAAGCTATGTTTATATGCACCTATTTAGAATTAAATTTTGAGGTAAAATATTTTATTTTTTACACGGAGGTGTTTATGTCACATGTTGTATGTTCCTTTTATGTTTCCATAATTATTAGTTTTATTTTTTCGGATAAACTTTCAGTGACATAAAAGTTTAAAAAGAAAATGCTCAAATGTGTATATGCAAACAACAGTGTAATACAAATGCTATATGTGTTTAACCCCTCTGGTAAGCCATTAACATGAGGCATTTGTCATGAAGGCCTCATGATTTTAGGATGTCAGGGGTTCATTTATCTTTCTTTACTTTTTCTTCTCTGCTATTTAAAACTCTGTATCAGAAACATCTAAAAGAATCAGACTTGTGGTCACTCTATTTGCCAATTCTGAAAAGGGGCCTAACCAGAAATGTGATCTTAGAGAAAGTTTTTTACAACTTTGATTTTAGCAATATAATTTTATTTTACATGGGAGACTCTCTGCTATAGTGTATAGTGACTGTTCTCTACTCAATCTCCCTGGAAGCAGAAGACTATATTCTGGTAAAGTTATAGGTTCTGTTATTTCTCATTTTTGTTTTTAAAACTGTTTGCTGTGTGTAATTGTATTTGTTAACAGTGGCGTCACTAGGGTTGGTGTCACCCGGTGCGGTAAGTTATGGTGTAACCCCCCCCACCACCAGAAAGCAGACACACACAAAAACACAGGCACACACATACAAACACTCAGACACACTTATAAACATACTCAGATGCACACACAAACACTCGGAAACACACTCGGACACACGCACAAAAACACACACACAAAAACACTGAGACACACACACACACACAAAAACTCAGACACACACATACAAAATATGTAAACTGCACTGCATTAATTATAAAGCTCATGCCTAGAGCTGCTCCCTGGCTCAGCAGAGCATCAAATGAAAGATAAACAGAGCACTCTAAAAATAAATCACTGAAGAAAAGGTTTAGGCGCGCAAACTATGAAAATTCTGCTCTCTGACTCTGTTCCAAGTCTGTCAGTGCACAGCCCCAGGCCGCGTGCCTACCGCTTCTTATGGCCAATCACCTCTGCACTCTGCCCACCCCCAAACCCCTGCCCTCCTACCTGTTCAGTGTGCACTTAGTGTAACGTAACCGTAAAGGTCTGGTGGGCATCATACGTGGCTCCTTCACTTTAGAGACAGTGTCAAACAGTCATGCGGTCAGGTGCCAGGCATCCCCTCACGATTTCCCAGTTCCCGTTTAGAGAGACAGCACGGCAGTGAGTGACTCCACTGCTCCACATGTCACTGAGCAGTGAGCACAGATAGGCAGGCAGGTTTAGGCTAGCAGCGCAACTTTGCAAGCCCCACGGCATGCCCACAACACTCATAGAGAAATTGGGCAGGGGAGAAGCAAAGTACAAACAAGCAAAAGCAGCCGGGAAAACTATTTGTTGAAATTGCAGCACTGGCTCAAGGGGCAAAAAAATTGTGTGTCTACAACTTCCCCAGTCCCACCAATGTTCACAAATGCCAGCCCCTCTAATAAAAAAAATCTATGCATCTCAACAGTGTATTTCTTTGAATTTCAATAAAATAAAAAAAATAAAAAAAATTTTTTTTTAGTGTCACCCCCTGGAGGGTGTTACCCAGGTGCGGCCCGCACCCCCTGCACCCCCCTAGTGACGCCACTGTTTGTTAACACCATTTTCTTATATATATGCACTGTGACTTTTTTCTGCTCATAATAAATGTTCCTTTATTAAGTTTTGCCTTTGTCTAATATTTGTACCACGTTACAGGAGACTGGTGATAATAGTACTGTGGGTTTTTTTAAGCTTAATTTTCGCTAAATTGTGTGTGGTATCTTTAATCTGTTAGTCTGAGTTTTTCCTTAAGATTCCCCATATAATAATCTTAGTTGTTAGCAGCATAGATATAGTTTAGTGTGGGTGGCATTAAATTGGCGTTTTGTGGATTTTTTTCTAGGTCTAGGACGGACTAGAGAGTGTTTGTTTACCCCTGCATCCACTGAACTAAGTCACAGGCTTGCCTGGATTGGCTAGACTGTGAAAAATTGGTTAAGGTGGAAATGGATATGTTAACCCTTTCTGTGCCAGACAAGTGACTGGTGCAAGGTTGGTTAACCCTGTATGTCAAGGGTTGGTTAACCCTGTATCTCAAATTTCTCTTTCCAGATGATAGTTTTTGTTGACTGATGCCAAAATACACTCCTTTCTCTAATGTCATAAAAATAGGTGGTTTTAGCACACAATAAATGGGGGAAGGGAATTTGGCAGGGTCATGGGTAGTCTATATACTAATGCTGAACAATGGGGGTGTGGTCATGGGTGGTCTTGGGGCAAAGTTAAGCAACATGGAGCTGTTACAGTGGTGCAATCTAAAGATTGGGGGTGTTTCTACAGCCCCCATGTACACTTGTAGTGCCATTACTGGACATAACACGTACAATTAATGTACTTATGAACATACGGCTAGATTACGAGTTTTGCAGTAAGAGCTGCTTGGTGCTAACTTGCAAGTTATTGTCACCGCTCACCTCCCTATAGCGCTGCTATTACAGGTTTGCATAAACCCGGCGTTAGCAGGCAAGAAGTGAGCATTGAGCAAAATTGAGCTCAATACCGCACTCCAATACCAGTGCAGCGGTGAGCTGGTTTTATGTGCTTGTGCACGATTTCCCCATAGACATTAATGGGGAGAGCCAGCTGAAAAAAAGTCTAACACCTGCAATAAAGGAGCGTAAAGCTCCGTAACGCAGCCCCATTGATTCCTATGGGGAAATAAGTTATGTTTACACCTAACACCCTAACATAAACCCTTAGTCTAAACACCCCTAATCTGCTACCCCCGACATCGCCAACACCTACATTACACTTATTAAGCCTTAATCTGCCGCCCCAATGTCGCTGCCACCTACCTACACTTATTAACCCCTAATCTGCCGCCCCTAACTTCACTGCCACCTACCTACATTTATTAACCCCTAATATGCTGCCCCTAACATCGCCGCCACCTACCTACATCTATTAACCCCTAATCTGCCGCCCCCAACATCGCCGCCACTATACTAAAGTTAAAAACCCCTAAACCTAACCCTAAGTCTAACCCTAACACCCCTACTTTAATATAATTAAAATAAATCTAATAAAAAATTCCTATCATTAGCTAAATAATACCTATTTAAAACTAAATACTTACCTATAAAATAAACCCTAAGCTTGCTACAATATAACTAATAGTTACATTGTAGCTAGCTTAGGTTTTATTTTTATTTCACAGGCAAGTTTGTATTTATTTTAACTAGGTAGACTAGTTAGTAAATAGTTATTAACTATTTACTAGCTACCTAGCTAAAATAAATACAAATTTACCTGTAAAATAAAACCTAACCTGTCTTACACTAACACCTAACCTTACACTACAATTAAATAAATTACATTAATTAAATACAATTAACTAAATTACAAAAAATAACAAATACTAAATTGCACAAAATAAAAAAAGAAATTATCAAATATTTAAACTAATTACACCTAATCTAAAAGCCCTATCAAAATAATAAAGCCCCCCCAAAATAAAAAAAATCTAGCCTACAATAAACTACCAATAGCCCTTAAAAGGGCCTTTTGCTGGGCATTGCCCCAAAGAAATCAGAACTTTTACCTATAAAAAAAATACAAACAACCCCCCAACAGTAAAACCCACCACCCACACAACCAACCCCCAAAATAAAATCCTAACTAAAAAACCTAAGCTCCCCATTGCCCTGAAAGGGGCATTTGGATGGGCACAGCCCTTAAAAGGGCATTTAGCTCTTTTTCAGTGCCCAAAAGTCCTAATCTAAAATTAAAACCCACCCAATAAACCCTTAAAAAAACTTAACACTAACTCCCGAAGATCCAATTACAGTTTTTGAAGACCTGACATCCTCAACGAAGCGGCAGAAGTCCTCATCGAAGCCGGCAGAAGTCTTCATCCAAGCGGGCCGAAGTCTTCATCCAAGCCGGCAGAAGTCTTCATTCAAGCCGGCAGAAGTCTTCATCCAGACAGCATCTTCTATCTTCATCCATCCGGGCGGAGCGGCTCCATCTTCAAGACAACTGGCGCGGAGCATCCTCTTCTTTCCACGGCGACTGAAGAATGAAGGTTCCTTTAAGTGATGTCATTCAAGATGGCGTCCCTTGAATTCCGATTGGCTGATCAGCCAATCGAAACTAAAGGTGAAAAAATCCTATTGGCTGATGCAATCAGCCAATAGGATTGAGCTTCAATCCTACTGGCTGATCCAATCAGCCAATAGGATTGAGCTCACATTCTATTGGCTGATTGTAACTTTTTTTTAAGGGTTTATTGGGTGGGTTTTAATTTTAGGTTAGGGCTTTTGGGCAATGGGGAGCTTAGGTTTTTTAGTTAGGATTTTATTTGGGGAGTTGGTTGTGTGGGTGGTGGATTTTACTGTTGGGGGGTTGTTTGTATTTTTTTTACAGGTAAAAGAGCTGATTTCTTTGGGGCAATGCCCCGCAAAAGGCCCTTTTAAGGGCTATTGGTAGTTTATTGTAGGCTAGGGTTTTTTTTTATTTTGGGGGGGCTTTATTATTTTGATAGGGCTATTAGATTAGGTTTAATTAGTTTAAATATTTCATAATTTCTTTTTTTATTTTGTGCAATTTAGTATTTGTTATTTTTTGTAATTTAGTTAATTGTATTTAATTAATGTAATTTATTTAATTGTAGTGTAAGGTTAGGTGTTAGTGTAAGACAGGTTAGGTTTTATTTTACAGGTAAATTTGTATTTATTTTAGCTAGGTAGCTAGTAAATAGTTAATAACTATTTACTAACTAGTCTACCTAGTTAAAATAAATACAAACTTGCCTGTGAAGTAAAAATAAAACCTAAGCTAGCTACAATGTAACTATTAGTTATATTGTAGCAAGCTTAGGGTTTATTTTATAGGTAAGTATTTAGTTTTAAATAGGTATTATTTAGTTAATGATAGGAATTTTGTATTAGATTTATTTTATTTATATTAAAGTAGGGGGTGTTATAGTTAGACTTAGGGTTAGGTTTAGGGGTTTATAACTTTAGTATAGTGGCGGCGACGTTGGGGGCGGCAGATTAGAGGTTAATACAGTAAATGTAGGTAGGTGGCGGCGATGTTAGGGGCGGCAGATTAGGGGTCAATAAATGTAGGTAGGTGGTGGCGATGTTGGGGGCGGCAGATTAGGTGTTAATAAGTGTAGGTAGGTTCCAGCGACGTTGGGGGCGGCAGATTAGGGGTTAATAAGTGTACTGTAGGTTGCGGCGATGTTAGGGACAGCAGATTAGGGGTTAATAATATTTAACTAGTGTTTGCGATGCAGGAGGGCAGGGGTTTAGGGGTTAATTTGTTTATTCTAGTGGCGGCGATGTCCGGAGCGGCAGATTAGGGGTTAATAATTTTATTTTAGTGTTTGCGATGTGGGAGGGCATCGGTTTAGGGGTTAATAGGTAGTTTATGGGTGTTAGTGTACTTTTTAGCATTTTAGTTATGAGTTTTATGTTACGGCTTTGTAACATCAAAGCCATAACTACTGACTTTCAGTTTACGTTATGGATCTTGTAGTTTTAGGCTGTACCGCTCACTTTTTGGCCTCCCAGGCAAACTCGTAATACCGGCGCAAAGGAAGTCCCATTGAAAAAGGACTTTTTGAAAGCTGCGGTAGTTACGTTGCGTTCCGGCCAAAAAAGTGTGCGGTGCAGCTAAACCTGCAAGACTCGTAATAGAAGAGGTAGTGAAAAAGAGCCTTAACGCTGCTTTTTCACCCATACCGCAAAACTCGTAATCTAGCCGATAGTGTTTGCTCCACTCTTGAACCCTTAAACTTCAACAATTTAGAAGGTGCCGACTTAGGTACAGAAAATAGATTGTTCATATTCCAACAATAAGAAGAAAAATTCCTTTTATCAACATTGGCTATTTTATAAATAAATAACATTTCTGAGCTGCAGACAGCAGCTACTTTATCCAAAAAAATGCTATTTTCTTTCATGTAATTAGCAAGAGTCCATGAGCTAGTGACGTATGGGATATACATTCCTACCAGGAGGGGCAAAGTTTCCCAAACCTCAAAATGCCTATAAATACACCCCTCACCACACCCACAAATCAGTTTTTACAAACTTTGCCTCCTATGGAGGTGGTGAAGTAAGTTTGTGCTAGATTCTACGTTGATATGCGCTCCGCAGCAGGTTGGAGCCCGGTTTTCCTGTTTGTTAACACCATTTTCTTATATATATGCACTGTGACTTTTTTCTGCTCATAATAAATGTTCCTTTATTAAGTTTTGCCTTTGTCTAATATTTGTACCACGTTACAGGAGACTGGTGATAATAGTACTGTGGGTTTTTTTAAGCTTAATTTTCGCTAAATTGTGTGTGGTATATTTAATCTGTTAGTCTGAGTTTTTCCTTAAGATTCCCCATATAATAATCTTAGTTGTTAGCAGCATAGAGATAGTTTAGTGTGGGTGGCATTAAATTGGCGTTTTGTGGATTTTTTCTAGGTCGAGGACGGACTAGAGAGTGTTTGTTTACCCCTGCATCCACTGAACTAAGTCACAGGCTTACCTGGATTGGCTAGACTGTGAAAAATTGGTTAAGGTGGAAATGGATATGTTAACCCTTTCTGTGCCAGACAAGTGACTGGTGCAAGGTTGGTTAACCCTGTATGTCAAGGGTTGGTTAACCCTGTATCTCAAATATCTCTTTCCAGATGATAGTTTTTGTTGACTGATGCCAAAATACACTCCTTTCTCTAATGTCATAAAAATAGGTGGTTTTAGCACACAATAAATGGGGGAAGGGAATTTGGCAGGGTCATGGGTAGTCTATATACTAATGCTGAACAATGGGGGTGTGGTCATGGGTGGTCTTGGGGCAAAGTTAAGCAACATGGAGCTGTTACAGTGGTACAATCTAAAGATTGGGGGTGTTTCTACAGCCCCCATGTACACTTGTAGTGCCATTACTGGACATAACATGTACAATTAATGTACTTATAAACATACGGCTAGATTACGAGTTTTGCAGTAAGAGCTGCTTGGTGCTAACTTGCAAGTTATTGTCACCGCTCACCTCCCTATAGCGCTGCTATTACAGGTTTGCATAAACCCGGCGTTAGCAGGCAAGAAGTGAGCGTTGAGCAAAATTGAGCTCAATACCGCACTCCAATACCAGTGCAGCGGTGAGCTGGTTTTATGTGCTTGTGCACGATTTCCCCATAGACATTAATGGGGAGAGCCAGCTGAAAAAAAGTCTAACACCTGCAATAAAGGAGCGTAAAGCTCCGTAACGCAGCCCCATTGATTCCTATGGGGAAATAAGTTATGTTTACACCTAACACCCTAACATAAACCCTGAGACTAAACACCCCTAATCTGCTACCCCCGACATCGCCAACACCTACATTACACTTATTAAGCCTTAATCTGCCGCCCCAATGTCGCTGCCACCTACCTACACTTATTAACCCCTAATCTGCCGCCCCTAACTTCACTGCCACCTACCTACATTTATTAACCCCTAATATGCTGCCCCTAACATCGCCGCCACCTACCTACATCTATTAACCCCTAATCTGCCGCCCCCAACATCGCCGCCACTATACTAAAGTTAAAAACCCCTAAACCTAACCCTAAGTCTAACCCTAACACCCCCTACTTTAATATAATTAAAATAAATCTAATAAAAAATTCCTATCATTAGCTAAATAATACCTATTTAAAACTAAATACTTACCTATAAAATAAACCCTAAGCTTGCTACAATATAACTAATAGTTACATTGTAGCTAGCTTAGGTTTTATTTTTATTTCACAGGCAAGTTTGTATTTATTTTAACTAGGTAGACTAGTTAGTAAATAGTTATTAACTATTTACTAGCTACCTAGCTAAAATAAATACAAATTTACCTGTAAAATAAAACCTAACCTGTCTTACACTAACACCTAACCTTACACTACAATTAAATAAATTACATTAATTAAATACAATTAACTAAATTACAAAAAATAACAAACACTAAATTACACAAAATAAAAAAAGAAATTATCAAATATTTAAACTAATTACACCTAATCTAAAAGCCCTATCAAAATAATAAAGCCCCCCCCAAAATAAAAAAAACCTAGCCTACAATAAACTACCAATAGCCCTTAAAAGGGCCTTTTGCTGGGCATTGCCCCAAAGAAATCAGCACTTTTACCTATAAAAAAAATACAAACAACCCCCCAACAGTAAAACCCACCACCCACACAACCAACCCCCAAAATAAAATCCTAACTAAAAAACCTAAGCTCCCCATTGCCCTGAAAAGGGCATTTGGATGGGCACTGCCCTTAAAAGGGCATTTAGCTCTTTTTCAGTGCCCAAAAGTCCTAATCTAAAATTAAAACCCACCCAATAAACCCTTAAAAAAACTTAACACTAACCCCCGAAGATCCACTTACAGTTGTTGAAGACCTGACATCCTCAACGAAGCGGCAGAAGTCCTCATCGAAGCTGACAGAAGTCTTCATCCAAGCGGGCCGAAGTCTTCATCCAAGCCGGCAGAAGTCTTCATCCAAGCCGGCAGAAGTCTTCATCCAGACAGCATCTTCTATCTTCATCCATCCGGGCGGAGCGGCTCCATCTTCAAGACAACTGGCGCGGAGCATCCTCTTCTTTCCACGGCGACTGAAGAATGAAGGTTCCTTTAAGTGATGTCATTCAAGATGGCGTCCCTTGAATTCCGATTGGCTGATCAGCCAATCGAAACTAAAGGTGAAAAAATCCTATTGGCTGATGCAATCAGCCAATAGGATTGAGCTTCAATCCTACTGGCTGATCCAATCAGCCAATAGGATTGAGCTCACATTCTATTGGCTGATTGTAACTTTTTTTTAAGGGTTTATTGGGTGGGTTTTAATTTTAGGTTAGGGCTTTTGGGCAATGGGGAGCTTAGGTTTTTTAGTTAGGATTTTATTTGGGGAGTTGGTTGTGTGGGTGGTGGATTTTACTGTTGGGGGGTTGTTTGTATTTTTTTTTACAGGTAAAAGAGCTGATTTCTTTGGGGCAATGCCCCGCAAAAGGCCCTTTTAAGGGCTATTGGTAGTTTATTGTAGGCTAGGGTTTTTTTTTTATTTTGGGGGGGCTTTATTATTTTGATAGGGCTATTAGATTAGGTTTAATTAGTTTAAATATTTCATAATTTCTTTTTTTATTTTGTGCAATTTAGTATTTGTTATTTTTTGTAATTTAGTTAATTGTATTTAATTAATGTAATTTATTTAATTGTAGTGTAAGGTTAGGTGTTAGTGTAAGACAGGTTAGGTTTTATTTTACAGGTAAATTTGTATTTATTTTAGCTAGGTAGCTAGTAAATAGTTAATAACTATTTACTAACTAGTCTACCTAGTTAAAATAAATACAAACTTGCCTGTGAAGTAAAAATAAAACCTAAGCTAGCTACAATGTAACTATTAGTTATATTGTAGCAAGCTTAGGGTTTATTTTATAGGTAAGTATTTAGTTTTAAATAGGTATTATTTAGTTAATGATAGGAATTTTTAGATTTATTTTATTTATATTAAAGTAGGGGGTGTTATAGTTAGACTTAGGGTTAGGTTTAGGGGTTTATAACTTTAGTATAGTGGCGGCGACGTTGGGGGCGGCAGATTAGAGGTTAATACAGTAAATGTAGGTAGGTGGCGGCGATGTTAGGGGCGGCAGATTAGGGGTCAATAAATGTAGGTAGGTGGTGGCGATGTTGGGGGCGGCAGATTAGGTGTTAATAAGTGTAGGTAGGTTCCAGCGACGTTGGGGGCGGCAGATTAGGGGTTAATAAGTGTACTGTAGGTTGCGGCGATGTTAGGGACAGCAGATTAGGGGTTAATAATATTTAACTAGTGTTTGCGATGCAGGGGTTTAGGGGTTAATTTGTTTATTCTAGTGGCGGCGATGTCCGGAGCGGCAGATTAGGGGTTAATAATTTTATTTTAGTGTTTGCGATGTGGGAGGGCATCGGTTTAGGGGTTAATAGGTAGTTTATGGGTGTTAGTGTACTTTTTAGCATTTTAGTTATGAGTTTTATGTTACGGCTTTGTAACATCAAAGCCATAACTACTGACTTTCAGTTTACGTTATGGATCTTGTAGTTTTAGGCTGTACCGCTCACTTTTTGGCCTCCCAGGCAAACTCGTAATACCGGCGCAAAGGAAGTCCCATTGAAAAAGGACTTTTTGAAAGCTGCGGTAGTTACGTTGCGTTCCGGCCAAAAAAGTGTGCGGTGCAGCTAAACCTGCAAGACTCGTAATAGAAGAGGTAGTGAAAAAGAGCCTTAACGCTGCTTTTTCACCCATACCGCAAAACTCGTAATCTAGCCGATAGTGTTTGCTCCACTCTTGAACCCTTAAACTTCAACAATTTAGAAGGTGCCGACTTAGGTACAGAAAATAGATTGTTCATATTCCAACAATTAGAAGAAAAATTCCTTTTATCAACATTGGCTATTTTATAAATAAATAACATTTCTGAGCTGCAGACAGCAGCTACTTTATCCAAAAAAATGCTATTTTTTTTCAAAGCTCCCACTAATACATACTTACACTGCTGTCTCTTTGTCAGGTTTTTTATTGTATCATCCGGAACCCGTATGCTGTTGAAAAATGCTCTTATCTTTTTTTAATATAAGCTGCTTTTGGTACTTACAAATTAATTCCTAAGCAGCACCTACCTGGTAAACCTGACGTGAAGTGGAAGTTCTGTAGAAATTGTAATGTAAAAGCATAGATTATTATAGATATAGTTTATCCAAATCCTCAGCTTGGCGTCTTGTAAAAAGATTATTAATGCAGATTCTCCTACTTGGGTTTTGAAAAACTGTATATATTGGACACGCATTCAGAAGTGATTATACCCATTGCATATGATTATTGACCAGAAATCCGAGACAAGATCTAATAGTAATAGTAGCGTTCTTCACTTACTCCTAAACTGATTTTCAATTGAAATATAAGCTTAAAACACTGCACACATAGCCGAGCACCTTGTCATATTCAATATCCCTTTAAAGTTAGTGACAAAACATTTATTCGACAATAAATACAGGGACGAAACTACAGGGGGTGGGGGCCCAGCTTAAAAAAAAAAATTAAAATAGAAAACGTTGACCTGCCACTGCCTGCAATGACATCATGTGAGTGTGACATGATGCTTCACTAGTGTCTCTGACTACAGGGGTTAGTGTTTCTGTTTTACCCATTGGTGTTTATGTGTGTGTGTATGTGTGTATGTATGTATGTGACTGTGTGTGTATTTATGCATGTATGTGTGTGTGTGTGTATGTTTGTGACTGTGTGTGTATTTATGCATGTATGTGTGTGTGTGTATGTTTGTGACTGTGTGTGTATTTATGCATGTATGTGTGTATGTATGTGACTGTGTGTGTATTTATGCATGTACTGTATGTGTGTGTATGTATGCATGTGACTGTGTGTGTGTATTTATGCATGTACTGTATGTGTGTGTGTATGTATGTATGTATGTATGTGACTGTGTGTGTATTTATGCATGTATGTGTGTGTGTGTATATTTGTGACTGTGTGTGTATTTATGCATGTACTGTATGTGTGTGTGTGTATGTATGTGACTGTGTGTGTATTTATGCATGTACTGTATGTGTGTGTGTATGTATGTATGTATGTGACTGTGTGTGTATTTATGCATGTATGTGCGTGTGTGTATGTTTGTGACTGTGTGTGTATTTATGCATGTACTGTATGTGTGTGTGTGTGTGTGTATGTATGTGACTGTGTGTGTATTTATGCATGTACTGTATGTGTGTGTGTGTATGTATGTATGTATGTATGTATGTGACTGTGTGTGTATTTATGCATGTATGTGCGTGTGTGTATGTTTGTGACTGTGTGTGTATTTATACATGTACTGTATGTGTGTGTGTGTATGTATGTATGTGACTGTGTGTGTATTTATGCATGTACTATATGTGTGTGTGTGTGTATGTATGTATGTGACTGTGTGTGTATTTATGCATGTATGCAGGGCCGCCATCAGGGGGTGACAGGGGTGACTCCTGTCAGGGGCCCAATAGGCCAGGGGGGCCCCATGAGGCAAGAACTTAAAAATATATATATATATATATATATTTTTTTTTTAATTTTGGTATCCACCAGTGGGTACTACAGCAGAGTGCTAATTGAGCATGGGAAATGTTATTACAAGGAGTAAAGTATTAGCATATGAGAGGATTTCTGAGTGTGCACAAAGCCACTATGCACAGTGTGAGACAGACTTGGCACTTTGTTTGTACAGTGTGTGCCTGAGTAAGACGGCAGATCACTTTCATTTGCAGAGGAGGTAGAAATTACTTAGCAAATGTTTTTTATTTCTTTGTGCAATTTCGGATTGTAACTTCAGTGTGGTAGTAGTTGTATGGTGGGGCCAGGGGTCCATAAAAACACTTTTTTTTTTAGCAGCAGTGTATTTATGATTATTTGACAATGCTGTAAAAATTCTATATTTAAAACCATGCAGAAATGCTTTCTCCTCAATACACAAATGGTAGATGCCCTTTTGGCAGATATGCATTTTTATATATATATGGTAAAATCTTAGTTTAGCGTTCTAAATCATTTTCTCAGCCATATCTCATTATTTTCCTACAAAAATTGGCGTGGGGGTTCAGATGAGGGCTACCAACAATACTGCAGTGTTTGTGTCTCCAGGAACAAAAAGGGGAGCCATATTTTGGGGTGTAAAGTCCCTGTTTTCCCCATAGACTTTACACAGCCAGCCAGCTCTGCTCACCTACATGGATACATTCAGGCCCATTTATCAAGCTCCGTATGGAGCTTGAAGGGCCGTGTTTCTGGCGAGTCTTCAGACTCGCCAGAAACACAAGTTATGAAGCAGCGGTCTAAAGACCGCTGCTTCATAACCCTGTCCGCCTGCTCTGAGCAGGCGGACAGGAACCGCCGGAAATCAACCCGATCGAATACGATCGGGTTGATTGACAGCTCCCTGCTGGCGGCCGATTGGCCGCGAGTCAGCAGGGGGCGGCGTTGCACCAGCAGCTCTTGTGAGCTGCTGGTGCAATGTTAAATGTGGAGAGCGTATTGCTCTCCGCATTTAGCGAGGTCTTGCGGACCTGATCCGCAGTGTCGGATCAGGTCCGCAAGCCCTTTGATAAATGGGCCCCATGGTATCAAACCCTCAGCCTACAGGTTTTTATACATTTGTAACTGTTTACTGTACACAGTCACTTAAAGCAGCCCTGTCAGTAACAACTGTACAAACTGCTGAGGAAATAATGTTCACACAGCCTTAAAGGGCAGGATAGCACCTGGTCACACAGCCTTAAAGGGCAGGATAGCACCTGGTCACACAGTCTTAAAGGGACAGACAAAAAAAAAACAGCCTTGAAAGGGTCAACTAGCACCACACACACACACAGTCTTAAAGGGACAGATCACCATAATGTGCATGCAGGGCAACCTTAAAGGGCAGCTCGACACCTGCGCACACAGCCTTAAAGGGACAGATCACAGTAATGTACACGCAGCGCAACCTTAAAGGGCAGCTCGACACCTGCGCACAGAGCCTTAAAGGGACAGATCACAGTAATGTACACGCAGCGCAACCTTAAAGGGCAGCTCGACACCTGCACACACAGCCTTAAAGGGACAGATCACTGTAATGTGCACGCAACGCAACCTTAAAGGGCAGCTCGACACCTGCGCACAGAGCCTTAAAGGGACAGATAACAGTAATGTACACGCAGCGCAACCTTAAAGGGCAGCTCGACACCTGTGCACAGAGCCTTAAAGGGACAGATCACAGTAATGTACACGCAGCGCAACCTTAAAGGGCAGCTCGACACCTGCGCACACAGCCTTAAAGGGACAGATCACTGTAATGTGCACGCAGCGCAACCTTAAAGGGCAGCTCGACACCTGCGCACAGAGCCTTAAAGGGACAGATCACAGTAATGTACACGCAGCGCAACCTTAAAGGGCAGCTCGACACCTGCGCACACAGCCTTAAAGGGACAGATCACCATAATGTGCACGCAGCTCAACCTTAAAGGGCAGCTCGACACCGGCGCACACAGCCTTAAAGGGACAGATCACCATAATGTACACGCAGCGCAACCTTAAAGGGCAGCTCGACACCTGCGCACAGAGCCTTAAAGGGCAGCTCGACACCTGCGCACAAAGCCTTAAAGGGACAGATCACAGTAATGTGCACGCAGCACAACCTTAAAGGGCAGCTCGACACCTGCACACACAGCATCAAAGGGACAGATCACAGTAATGTGCACGCAGCACAACCTTAAAGGGCAACTCGACACCTGCGCACACAGCCTTAAAGGGACAGATCACTATAAGGTGCACGCAGCACAACCTTAAAGGGCAGCTCGCCACCTGCGCACACAGCTTTAAAGGGACAGATCACTGTAATGTGCACGCAGCGCAACCTTAAAGGGCAGCTCGACACCTGCGCACACAGCCTTAAAGGGACAGATCACTGTAATGTGCACGCAGCGCAACCTTAAAGGGCAGCTCGACACCTGCGCACACAGCCTTAAAGGGACAGATCACCGTACTGTACACGCAGCGCAACCTTAAAGGGCAGCTCGGCACCTGCTCACACTCTTAAAGAGGCAGGCACAAACCTTTTAGTGAGTTTACACGCACAGTTTTAAAGGGAGCAATAGTATGCATCCCCATGTGATGCGCGCAGCCTTAAAGGGACGCTCTGTCTTAACGGGTCAGTGGCATGTGCACGCACACAGAGCACTCTCAGCCTTTAAAAGGACACCTTGCACCACACGCATACAGCCTAAAGGGACAGATCACCGTAATGTTCACGCAGCGCAACCTTAAAGGCAAGCTCTGCACCTGCGCACATAGTCTTTAAGGTACAGGCACACACAACCTTTAGTGGTTAAACGCACACAGTTTTAAAGGGAGCGATAGTATGCATCCAAACGCAAAGCACACCGCCTTAAAGGGACGATCTGTCTTAAAGGGACAGGGGCACGTGCACAGCCTTTTAAAGGAACACCTTACACCATAACCACACAGTGTTAAAGGAACAGCTCACACCATGCACACCTCAATCCTCCTGCCAATCGGCATATTACACATAACAGATTGTGTGTTATGAATATTTGAGTTATCATAGCACAGCCATAAAGGAAAGGATCACAATGTCCACACACAGTTTTAAAAGGACAGCTCATGGCATTCACACACAGCCTTAAATGCTATAAATGGATGGTTTATGGTACACACAGACTTAGGGGCCGAATTATCAAGTTCCGAATGGAGCTTGATGCCCCCTGTTTCCGTGCAAACCTTCAGGCTCGCCAGAAATGGCAGTTATGAAGCAGCGGTCTAAAGACCGCTGCTCCATAACTGATCTGCTGCCTCTGAGGCTGCGGTCTTCAATACGCCCGATCCTATACGATCGGGCTGATTGACACCCCCTGCTAGCGGCCGATTGGCCGCAAATCTGTAGGGGGCAGCAATGCACAAGCAGTTCACAAAAACTGCTTGTGCAATGATAAATGTCGACAGCTTATGCTGCCAGAATTTATCGATGTGCGGCGGACATGATACGCTACATTGTATCATGTCTGTCCGCCCCTTAGAGATGGCTCAAGGCAATCATAAAAAGAGTTAGAGATTTTATGGCATTCACACAAAGCCATGAGCTGTGCTTTTAGTCTGTGAGTGTGTGTGCGTTTTTTTGTTGTTGAGCTAACAGTTTGAACGGTTCCCCAATCAGCCCTCTAGTCATACAGCACCTTTGTTTTAGAGAGATGATTGGAAAATATTTCAAACTGTTAGTTCAACAAAAATATCACTTTTCAAGTTGGTGGCCAGAGGGCATGGTATTTGAATTTCAGGGCTACATTAAAAAGTAAGTTATAGTGCATCTTCATAACAACTGAATAGTTAAACTCCTTCTAAAATATCTATAACATTCCAGATTTGTTTAGACAAAGTGCGTGTGGTGTGACTTTACCCACTAAAGATTGTGTGTGCCTGCCCCTTTAAGACTGTGTGAGCAGGCAGTGAGCTGCCCTTTAAGGCTGTGCTAGGTGTGCATGGTGTGAGCTGTTCCTTTGACACTGTGTGGTTATGGTGTAAGGTGTTCCTTTAAAAGGCTATGCACGTGCCCCTGTCCCTTTAAGACAGATCGTCCCTTTAAGGCGGTGTGCTTTGCGTTTGGATGCATATTATCTCTCCCTTTAAAACTGTGTGCGTTTAACCACTAAAGGTTGTGTGTGCCTGTACCTTAAAGACTATGTACGCAGGTGCAGAGCTTGCCTTTAAGGTTGCGCTGCGTGAACATTACGGTGATCTGTCCCTTTAGGCTGTATGCGTGTGGTGCAAGGTGTCCTTTTAAAGGCTAAGAGTACTCTGTGTGCGTGCATGTGCCACTGACCCGTTAAGACAGAGCGTCCCTTTAAGGCTGCGCGCATCACATGGGGATACATACTATTGCTCCCTTTAAAACTGTGCGTGTAAACTCACTAAAAGGTTTGTGCCTGCCCCTTTAAGAGTGTGAGCAGGTGCCGAGCTGCCCTTTAAGGTTGCGCTGCGTGTACAGTACGGTGATCTGTCCCTTTAAGGCTGTGTGCGCAGGTGTCGAGCTGCCCTTTAAGGTTGCGCTGCGTGCACATTACAGTGATCTGTCCCTTTAAGGCTGTGTGCGCAGGTGTCGAAATGCCCTTTAAGGTTGCACTGCGTGCACATTACAGTGATCTGTCCCTTTAAAGCTGTGTGCGCAAGTGGCGAGCTGCCCTTTAAGGTTGCGCTGCGTGCACCTTATAGTGATCTGTCCCTTTAAGGCTGTGTGCGCAGGTGTCGAGTTGTCCTTTAAGTTTGCACTGCATGAACATTACTGCAATCTGTCCCTTTAAGGCTGTGTGTGCAGGTGTCGTGCTGCGTGCACATTACTGTGATCTGTCCCTTTAAGGCTTTGTGCGCAGGTGTCGAGCTGCCCTTCAAGGCTCTGTGCGCAGGTGTCGAGCTGCCCTTTAAGGTTGCACTGTGTGTACATTACTGTGATCTGTCCCTTTAAGGCTGTGTGCGCAAGTGTCGAGCTGCCCTTTAAGGTTGAGCTGCGTGTACATTACTGTGATCTGTCCCTTTAAGGCTGTGTGCGCAGGTGTCGAGTTGTCCTTTAAGTTTGCGCTGCATGAACATTACTGCGATTTGTCCCTTTAAGGCTGTGTGCGCAGGTGTCGAGCTGCCCTTTAAGGTTGTGCTGCGTGCACATTACTGTGATCTGTCCCTTTAAGGCTTTCTGCGCAGGTGTCGAGCTGCCCTTTAAGGTTGCGCTGCGTGTACATTATGGTGATCTGTCCCTTTAAGGCTGTGTGCGCCGGTGTCGAGCTGCCCTTTAAGGTTGAGCTGCGTGCACATTACAGTGATCTGTCCCTTTAAGGCTGTGTGCGCAGGTGTCGAGCTGCCCTTTAAGGTTGTGCTCCGTGCACATTACAGTGATCTGTCCCTTTAAGGCTGTGTGCGCAGGTGTCGAGCTGCCCTTTAAGGTTGCGCTGCGTCCACATTACTGTGATCTGTCCCTTTAAGGCTGTGTGCGCAGGTGTCGAGCTGCCCTTTAAGGTTGTGCTGCGTGCACATTACAGTGATCTGTCCCTTTAAGGCTGTGTGTGCAGGTGTCAAGCTGCCCTTTAAGGCTGTGTGCGCAAGTGTCGAGCTGCCCTTTAAGGTTGCGCTGCGTGCACATTACAGTGATCTGTCCCTTTAAGGCTGTGTGTGCAGGTGTCGAGCTGCCCTTTAAGGTTGTGCTGCGTGTACATTACTGTGATCTGTCCCTTTAAAGCTGTGTGCGCAGGTGGCGAGCTGCCCTTTAAGGTTGCGCTGCGTGCACATTACAGTGATCTGTCCCTTTAAAGCTGTGTGCGCAGGTGGCGAGCTGCCCTTTAAGGTTGCGCTGCGTGCACCTTATAGTGATCTGTCCCTTTAAGGCTGTGTGCGCAGGTGTCGAGTTGTCCTATAAGTTTGCGCTGCATGAACATTACTGCGATCTGTCCCTTTAAGGCTGTGTGCGCAGGTGTCGAGCTGCCCTTTAAGGTTGTGCTCCGTGCACATTACAGTGATCTGTCCCTTTAAGGCTGTGTGCGCAGGTGTCGAGCTGCCCTTTAAGGTTGCGCTGCGTCCACATTACTGTGATCTGTCCCTTTAAGGCTGTGTGCGCAGGTGTCGAGCTGCCCTTTAAGGTTGTGCTGCGTGCACATTACAGTGATCTGTCCCTTTAAGGCTGTGTGTGCAGGTGTCAAGCTGCCCTTTAAGGCTGTGTGCGCAAGTGTCGAGCTGCCCTTTAAGGTTGCGCTGCGTGCACATTACAGTGATCTGTCCCTTTAAGGCTGTGTGTGCAGGTGTCGAGCTGCCCTTTAAGGTTGTGCTGCGTGTACATTACTGTGATCTGTCCCTTTAAAGCTGTGTGCGCAGGTGGCAAGCTGCCCTTTAAGGTTGCGCTGCGTGCACATTACAGTGATCTGTCCCTTTAAAGCTGTGTGCGCAGGTGGCGAGCTGCCCTTTAAGGTTGCGCTGCGTGCACCTTATAGTGATCTGTCCCTTTAAGGCTGTGTGCGCAGGTGTCGAGTTGTCCTATAAGTTTGCGCTGCATGAACATTACTGCGATCTGTCCCTTTAAGGCTGTGTGTGCAGGTGTCGAGCTTCTCTTCAAGGCTCTGTGCGCAGGTGTCGAGCTGCCCTTTAAGGTTGCGCTGTGTGTACATTACTGTGATCTGTCCCTTTAAGGCTGTGTGCGCAGGTGTCGAGCTGCCCTTTAAGGTTGTGCTGAGTGCACATTACTGTGATCTGTCCCTTTAAGGCTTTGTGCGCAGGTGTCGAGGTGCCCTTTAAGGCTCTGTGCACAGGTGTCGAGCTACCCTTTAAGGTTGCGCTGCGTGTACATTACTGTGATCTGTCCCTTTAAGGCTGTGTGCTCAGGTGTCAAGCTGCCCTTTAAGGTTGCGCTGCATGCACATTATGGTGATCTGTCCCTTTAAGACTGTGGGTGTGTGGTGCTAGTTGACCCTTTCAAGGCTGTGGGTTTTTTTGTCTGTCCCTTTAAGACTGTGTGACCAGGTGCTATCCTGCCCTTTAAGACTGTGTGACCAGGTGCTATCCTGCCCTTTAAGGCTGTGTGACCAGGTGCTATCCTGCCCTTTAAGGCTGTGTGAACATTATTTCCTCAGCAGTTTGTACAGTTGTTACTGAGAGGGCTGCTTTAAGTGACTGTGTACAGTAAACAGTTACAAATGTATAAAAACCTGTAGGCTGAGGGTTTGATACAATGTATCCATGTAGGTGAGCAGAGCTGGCTGGCTGTGTAAAGTCTATGGGGAAAACAGGGACTTTACACCCCAAAATATGGCTCCCCTTTTTGTTCCTGGAGACACAAACACTGCAGTATTGTTGGTAGCCCTCATCTGAACCCCCACGCCAATTTTTGTAGGAAAATAATGAGATATGGCTGAGAAAATGATTTAGAACGCTAATATATATATATATATATATATATATATATATATATATATATATATATATATATATATATATATATATATATATATTACATTCCAGCGTACTGCCCCTTTATGCAAGGACTTTCCAGATGCAAGGAGGCATTTTATCTAAGATTTTTACATCTGCATAAAATGTTATACTCTCAGACTAAGATTGCTCAGTGTTTAAAATGAGACAGGTTAACTTAAAACTGTTCAGTTTACACTACAGCTGACTTAATTTTTAAATGCATACCAACAAGCCTAAATCCTGCATTTAACCAGATCTAATGGTATGAGTGTGGAGTTATAAAATCATGATTAGAATAAAATATACTATTTCAAAGAGGAATTACACATTAAATATGTTCTTCATAGATAAAACATTTAGATATAAAATAAAATAATAAATCTATCTCCAAATCATTATTTCTTTAAGTTTATGATGTGTATTTATAAAATATAGAATATGGAATAAAGAGTTATAAATTACATTAACTTAGATAGGATATGAGTACCACAGCTTATGGTTCCACCAAGACCATATAGAGTACAGCATTTTCAAAATCCTTAAGTATAGCTGACAGATGGGAACATTTGTACACTATATTTGAAGTGGTGCTCTTGGTTGGGGAAAATGGGGGAAAAACAAACAAACATATGTCAACCTTTTAAAAGTACTTTTCTTCATGTAGCCATCTACCCAGATCATTAATGTTCAATTTTGAATTCACAGAATTATTTTTGTTCGCACAATTACAAATATGATTCTTTAAAAAGTGATCTCTTAATTTCTGCATTTTTTTTTTATCATGCATGTCACACACACTGTTGATTTAGGGGATGCAAGGTGCATAAATGTTCCCTCCTGTGAGTGTTTCTGTGGGTATCTGTGTTTATGTCTTTGTGCTTTGGTTTGTGTCTCTATGAGTGTGTATGTATTTTTTTCTCTGTGGGTCTCTCTGTGATGGTGAGTGTGTATGTCTTTGTGCATTTTCTGTGGATGTCTGTGAGGGTGTGTGTGTTTGTCTTTGTGTATTTTCTCTGGATGCCTCTGTGAGGGTGGGTGTGTATGTCTGTGTTTTCTGTGGATGTCTCTGTGAGTGTGTGTGTGTGTGTATGTATGTCTGTGTTTTCTGTGGATGTCTCTGTGAGGGTGTGTGCATTCTGTGGATGTCTCATTGAGGGTGTGTGTATGTACAGTATCAGTGACGTGCGGTGAGGTTAGAGACTGGTGAGGCTCTGGCTTTGATACACCCAAGAAACACATAAATATATATATATGTGTGTCCATGATGTTATATTGCTAAATACACTCAGTGCTCCATATAGGGTGCATGCCTATCAATATGTGCCAATGTATGTGCAATGAGCATGTGCACATGGTGTCAATACTAATATTTCAATACATTTTTCAGTGCAAAGTGCACGCCCAATCTACCTATTGATTTCCATGCCCCTTTTAATGTGTATCCTTTACTTTATTCGTTTTAGTTAGATAAAATTAATTTCATGTTTCCATATGGTCAGACATATAAGCTTGCAGAGACCAGCGTTAGCACATAAGTCAGGCCTTTTACAAGGCTCTTTGAATTGAGGTATCAGCCTTACCTATAAGTTGCAGCAGTGCTGACATATATTGCAGGCTGATGACAACTGATGGCTGTATAGAGGCACCCATTCACATTCCAGTTATCTTATTGGTAAACTTTACTGGGCACCCTAAAATGTTACAGTCAGCAGCTTGTGAAGTCTGTGGTATAAGTATCTCTGTCTGAGATTTCTACTACTTGATTATTGCAGCAGATGTTTTATAAGAGTATATTTTTTTACATTAAAAGAAATAAACACATTACTCTCTGCCTTGAATATCTTTTGACAACTGTTTAGTTTGAAATGATTTAAATAACCTAAAGCCATATTTGTGTGCTGAAACTAACAAACACTCCCATTGGTTGGAGGTAAATACCTTTGAGGGTTCTCCATCTCATCAATATTTAAAATGTTCCAAGCTTGATATTTTTGCATGAAAGTTGTGTTTGGATAAATCTATCCTTACTAAACTGAAACAGTAACTCTAAAAATTAACCTAAAAAAGTGCTGATCTGACACATGAAAATGCAGTCACTTGAAAATTATGCCAGGTGTAAATAGTTCAATTTACAAAAAAATAAATAAAAAACATAAGGGAATACCAAGTCTTTCATTTTAACCAAGGGAGAAACAGGAAGCATTTCAAGTCTCCAGCACCATACAAGATATATGATAAAACCCAAAACAAAAAGCTTGTCCACTTCCTCCCAATCATCTAACTACTTAAAAGAGTTTGCTTGCTTTGGCAAAAGTAAGCTTTCTGCTGGTTTTGGCAAAATACAAAAAAAAAAAAAGTTATCAAGCTCAAACAAATTACCTATTTTGGGAAGCTGAACATTTATTCAAGCAAAAAGGAAACTTTGGATCAGAATTATTGTATGAGGTGTTAAGTCATATTTACAAAGGGGTTTTCTCTCTATATTTTTGTTGTGGCGTATATCTTTGGAATGGGTGAAAATTACTTATTTGGCTGACATGTGGCAGTCTATATTCACAAACACTCATAGAGAATAGTTTAATTATTCAGGTATAAATATATTTATGACAGCAACACAGCAATTTGCCAGTTACTCTATAGGGCTGAGTATTTCAAAGCTTATATAAGTTGCATTAAAAAAATCACAGAGCTTTAAAGCTCTAGGTCTTCAGAATTACACAAAAAATACAAACATATATATAAAATTAATATAAAATTTGCAGTTTACTTTTTATTTAATATATTGCAGAACCTGCAATATATTAAATAAAAAGTGTTCTCTCCCTGGTAGTCTAGTGGGGAGAGCATTTGGTCTGCACCTCTGTCTGGCTGGCTCTCAGTGATGTGAGTCAGTGCATGTTGCACTCTTTCACACTGAGAGCTGGAACAAGGAGGGGATCAATTTGTATGGTCTGCATCAGAAGAGGTGCAGACCAAATGCTCCCCCACTAGACTACCAGGGAGGGAATACTTTTTATTTAATACTGTATATTGCAGGTTCTATAATATATTAAATAAAAAGTAAACTGCAAATTTGATAACTCTGTGATGTTTAATGCAACCTATATAAGCTTTGAAATACTCAGCCCTATTGAGTAACTGACAAATTGCTGTTTTGCTGTCATAAATATATGTATATATATATATACCTGAATAATTGAACTATTCTGTGAGTGTTTGTGTATAATTATGTATAGAGTAGGTTGCCACATTTCAGCCAAATTAGTAATTTTTACCCATTCCACAACAACAACATACAGGGAGTGCAGAATTATTAGGCAAATTAGTATTTTGACCACATCATCCTCTTTATGCATGTTGTCTTACTCCAAGCTGTATAGGCTCGAAAGCCTACTACCAATTAAGCATATTAGGTGATGTGCATCTCTGTAATGAGAAGGGGTGTGGTCTAATGACATCAACACCCTATATCAGGTGTGCATAATTATTAGGCAACTTCCTTTCCTTTGGCAAAATGGGTCAAAAGAAGGACTTGACAGGCTCAGAAAAGTCAAAAATAGTGAGATATCTTGCAGAGGGATGCAGCACTCTTAAAATTGCAAAGCTTCTGAAGCGTGATCATCGAACAATCAAGCGTTTCATTCAAAATAGTCAACAGGGTTGCAAGAAGCGTGTGGAAAAACCAAGGCGCAAAATAACTGCCCATGAACTGAGAAAAGTCAAGCGTGCAGCTGCCAAGATGCCACTTGCCACCAGTTTGGCCATATTTCAGAGCTGCAACATCACTGGAGTGCCCAAAAGCACAAGGTGTGCAATACTCAGAGACATGGCCAAGGTAAGAAAGGCTGAAAGACGACCACCACTGAACAAGACACACAATCTGAAACGTCAAGACTGGGCCAAGAAATATCTCAAGACTGATTTATCTAAGGTTTTATGGACTGATGAAATGAGAGTGAGTCTTGATGGGCCAGATGGATGGGCCCGTGGCTGGATTGGTAAAGGGCAGAGAGCTCCAGTCCGACTCAGACGCCAGCAAGGTGGAGGTGGAGTACTGGTTTGGGCTGGTATCATCAAAGATGAGCTTGTGGGGCCTTTTCGGGTTGAGGATGGAGTCAAGATCAGCTCCCAGTCCTACTGCCAGTTTCTGGAAGACACCTTCTTCAAGCAGTGGTACAGGAAGAAGTCTGCATCCTTCAAGAAAAACATGATTTTCATGCAGGACAATGCTCCATCACACGCGTCCAAGTACTCCACAGCGTGGCTGGCAAGAAAGGGTATAAAAGAAGAAAATCTAATGACATGGCCTCCTTGTTCACCTGATCTGAACCCCATTGAGAACCTGTGGTCCATCATCAAATGTGAGATTTACAAGGAGGGAAAACAGTACACCTCTCTGAACAGTGTCTGGGAGGCTGTGGTTGCTGCTGCACGCAATGTTGATGGTGAACAGATCAACACACTGACAGAATCCATGGATGGCAGGCTTTTGAGTGTCCTTGCAAAGAAAGGTGGCTATATTGGTCACTGATTTGTTTTTGTTTTGTTTTTGAATGTCAGAAATGTATATTTGTGAATGTTGAGATGTTATATTGGTTTCACTGGTAAAAATAAATAATTGAAATGGGTATATATTTGTTTTTTGTTAAGTTGCCTAATAATTATGCACAGTAATAGTCACCTGCACACACAGATATCCCCCTAAAATAGCTATAACTAAAAACAAACTAAAAACTACTTCCAAAACTATTCAGCTTTGATATTAATGAGTTTTTTGGGTTCATTGAGAACATGGTTGTTGTTCAATAATAAAATTAATCCTCAATAATACAACTTGCCTAATAATTCTGCACTCCCTGTATATAGAAAACCCCTTTGTAAATATGATTTAACCCCTTATACAATAATTCTGACCCAAAGTTTTCACTTTTTTGCTGAAATGTTCACTTTTCCAAAATAGGTAATTTGTTTGAGCTTAATAACTTTTTTATTTTTAATTCTGCAAAAAACAGCAGAAAGCTTACTTTTGCCAAAGCACACAAACTCTTTTAAGTAGTCTGTGACTCACTGGCCAGGCTCGGTGCACTGCTAGCCCGCAGCAGGGCTAAAAGTGGGGAGAAAGTTAACATAGTCCATCATGCGACTCACAGTTCACACACACATCCTTACTTTAAACTTAGGGAGGGCAGGGGAGGACTTATAGGTGTTGCAGGCCTGAGGCTTTATTTTTAGCAAAAATAAAGCCTCAGTCCCGCAACATCTAAGTCTGCCTTGCCCTCCCTTCCTAAGTTTAAAGTTGAGATGTGTGTGTGAACTGTGAGTCGCATGATGGACTATGTCAGTGTCACTTACCTGTACTGAGGAAGAGTCAAGTGACAGTAGTAGGCAGCAGCTGTCCTCCAGCTACAAAAAAAACAGGCTCTTCTGCTCTTCTTCCCTCTCTGGTGGCGCACTGTGGTGGGATCGTTGGTTTGCGCATGCATACTGCACAGGGAGTCAAAGAACGCCGGTCATGTTCACCTGGTGCTGTCAATCACCAGGAGAACATGCATGACCGGCGCTCATTGGCTAAGAGGCTGCATTAGCGGTGCCTCCTATATTAAGTTTTTAGCCGCGCTGCAGCACAAACTACCACCGGGTGGCGCAGCTGATTGGCTATTGGCTACAGATAGCAAAGCATGCTACAAGTCAACCCCTGTGCCTCTCTATTGCGCAATATAGTGGGGGAAAAGTGGAATTTTTTATTTTTTTTATTTTTTTTTTACATTTATTTTTAAATAAAAAATGCCCCAGATGGCAGGTGCGGCAGTGCCTCACCTGCCTCCTATGACTGCACGTCACTGTACAGTATGTATTTCTGTGTTTTAATTGGTTGTCTCTCTGTGTGTGTATGTCTTTGTGTGTTTTCTGTGGGTGTCTCTGTGTGTGTGTATGCCTTTGTGTGTTTTCTGAGGCTGTCTCTGTCGGTGTTTCCTTGGGTGTATGTGCAAGTTTGAGTTTGTCTGTGTGTGTGTGTGTGTGTCTCCATTGTCTGTTCCTTTTTAGGACATTTTACCTTACTACTGATTATTCACATCTTTCTACAGACTTTGAGACTAATGAGACCTTTCCGGAAGTCACCTAATCCACCATTTAACCTTTAAATTATTGTTTAGACAGTTCAGGGCCCTTCTTTTCAGCCACTGCATGCTGTTGTCATTTAGTTGGCATCTTCCTTTACAAAAAGATAATCAGGACTCCATATTTTGTTTTCTAAATCTCCTTTTTTTACAAAACTGTAGTCTACCTCATTACTTCTCAGGTCAATGTAAACAAGTGCTGAGTGTGTTTCTTTGCATGTCTGCTAGAGTGTCTATATGTGAATCCTTATGTGTGAGTGTGTGTGTGTGTTTGTTTCAGTGAATGAGTGTGTCTGTGTGTCTGTATATTACTACCTTTAAAACATTTCCAAGTTTAAATAGACACTTAAGAATAAAGTGTATATACGTTTTAGTCACTTGGTCAAAAATTGCACATGTCAAATGGGGGGGGGGGGGGCCTGATCAATGGTTAAGTCAGGGGCCCCAAAATTTCTAGTAGCGGCCCTGCATGTATGTGCGTGTGTGTATGTTTGTGACTGTGTGTGTATTTATGCATGTACTGTATGTGTGTGTGTGTGTGTGTATGTTTGTGGAACCAGCAAATTACAGACCTTGTTACTACAGAAAGGGGGGGCGGGGGTAAATAGAGTCATTATATAGTACCAATATATACAGTACGGGGGGGCTGGACCATGTCACTGACTACTGTGGTCACTTTATAAAGTACTGGGGCGGGTAAAGTCAGGCCAGCCATCTCACAGGCAGATTACAGACTGTGTCACTGACTCACTATATACAGTACTGGTGGGTTAAACAGTGTCACTATATACAGTAATAGGGGGTCAGACCATCTCACAGACTGTGGGCACAGGGTACCTCCTTTTGCAGACATGTAATCTGATTCACATTTTTTTTCCGTGTTAAATGTTAAAAAAAAAAAAGATATGTATCAAATTCACTTTTTTTGGGGGGTGGGGGGGGGCCTTCTTAGATTCTTGCACCTGGGCCCTGTGAATTCTAGTTACGCCTCTCAATAAATATATATTCCATCGCTATTTTGTATTGCTTAAAGGGACATGAAACCCAAAAACTTTCTTTAGTGATTCATACAGAGCATACAATTACAAAAAAATCCAATTTACTGCTATTATCAACATTGCTTAGTTCCCAAGGTATTCTTTGTTGAAGAGATACCTTGAAAGTATCTGGAGAACTACATGGCTGGAAAACATGTTGCCGTCTAGTGCTCTTGCAAACAGATAACATTCTTGCTGCCATATAGTGTAATGTATCCAGACACATGCACGCTCCTGAACTTACATTTCTGCTTTTTAACAAATGATACAAAGAGAAAAAAAATAATACAAAGAGAAAAATGTAATAATAGAAATACATTGGCAATTTGTCTATAATGACATGTTCTATTTGAATCAAGAAAGAATAAAATTGGGTTTAATGTTCCTTTAACTCACCACTAAAATAAAATGTTTAAATTTTCTAATAAACCTTTTTTTACCATCCACTTGTAATAGTAATACCATATTGTGCTCTATTCTTAGCACGGGGTTACGCTACGTATAACACACCCTGCGCTATCAATTACACTCCACTTGCAATGTAGGCCTAAATATTTGCTTAGCTAATGAATTAATTAATTAAAGTGTACTGCACATTATTTTCTATGATCTTCTTGTAATTTACCTCTTCCATTTTCCCCTCAGTGAGGCTGGAGTTCATCCTTTATACTTAACAGAACAATAAAGTCCAAATTAAAGTTTTATGCCTCAGATAGAGCATGCAATTCTAAGATACTTTTCAATTTACCTCCATTATCAAACCCTGCACAATATTGTTAGATGCACACTTTTGGATGCTCCAGCTTTACTGAGCATGTACAAAAATTCATAGTATATATGTTTATTTATTTTGTGATTGGCTGATGGCTGTCACATGGTACACAGGGAGGGAAAATTGGATTAACTTTGAAATAAGCTGTAGAATATTTTCTAGCAATTTTCAAAGTAAGTGCTATTGTATTGTCTTTTTATTGTGTATTTGACAATTATTAAATTCTGCTAAAATGATCACATATTAGGGAGAGAGATTTGTCAAAAAATTATTACAAATGCCCAAAAAGCAGTTTTTATAGACCCTATTATAGGGAAATTTAGTGCAGACCCTTATTTCAAATTTGGCAAAAAAAACACAGAGGGGCATATTTATCAAAGTGTGAGCGGACATGATATGATGTAGTGTATCATGTCCGCTGCACATCGATAAATTTATCATTGCACAAGCAGTTCATCAAGACTGCTTGTGCAATATCGCCCACTGTCAATCCTCAGAGCAGGCGGACCAGTTATGGAGCAGCGGTCTTTAGACGGCTGCTTCAAAACTTCTATTTCTGGCGAGCCTGAAGGCTCTCCGGAAACAAGGAGCATCAATATAATTCGGCCCCAAAGAGAGAAACAGGGACAAATATTAACTCTCCTCCAAAAAAGCAAGGGAGTACAGCACTTTTTTGACCGAATTACAAATTATTTAATGAAAATTTGCAAGCATCTCCAATACTGCGAGTAAATTCACAAAAATCCTAAAAACAAATGTGTGGTACCACCTAATTATTGAGCCTAGAAGTTGATATACTACCATTCAAAATACAGATGGCCCCAAATGTGATTGATAAATCTGGGCAAATAATCTTTGTGCACAAATATCAACAAATATTTGATCTCTAATAGTTCCTTTTGTATCACGAGTTGCAAACCAGTTAATATTCCCATATCCTCAGATATCAGAGAGAATCTGTGCAGGCATACATACATATAGGAGTGCTAAAGACTCGTAAAGACTTTAAGGAGATTATCGCCAAGAGAAAAAGACCCTGCTGTTGTCCCCAAGCTGTCTTTGCAGACCGGATTACCCATACAACCAGGGACCGGAAGAAAGAGCTGCAAATACGGAGAACGTTCAGTCTTAAGGAGAACCAGACTGTACAAAGGAACCCGGGGACAGAGCTAACAGAAGTATGGTAAATCAGCCGTGTACAGAGAAGCCTGACACTGTCGGATACAATCACACAGTGTGAGTACAAATACAGCAAACAGCATAAATACAGTTGGTATAAATCATCTCATCTGAGATCTCATAACACGGGACATCTATGAAGTAAGTTTGATAATTTGTGAGTAGTGTTAACCCAGATCTGGAAGAAATATCGCTACAAAAAATCTCTGTGCCGATTAGCTAAAAACTGCCATTGGCCAGATCAATTTGTGATCCAACACGAAGGATCAATAACACCACTAATACTTAGGCCATAGTTCCACTTGGTTAGAATATTTAAAACAGAGAAATCAACCTTTTATGTTTACAAAATTAATTTTTAGGATAATAAACTGACATTGTTTTAAATGCTATTTTTAGGATATTGTGTTTGATATAATCTATCCATATTTTGCCTTTTGCTAATATCTTTTAGCGCTCACTTTGTATGGTTTTCAGCTTAAGTTTCTTAACTATCCATCTGGAGATAGTTTTTTAAGTGTAGCTTGCCATCTTCTTTTTAGTACTATTTATTTTTTGCTTAATACATCCATATAGGTACCTATTAAGCAGTCATACAGTACATCATACCCTTTAGACCACAGTTTTACTGCACTTCCGGTCCCATCTGGCACTCATCAAGGGAGATGGTTGTCACTTACTTTACGGTCGTCTAGATCCGCCACCTTCAGACCTCTTTCCCTGGGAGCGTCACTAGAGGTGGTCTGTGGCTTGTGACTCTGCTGTTCGGTCCTCATACCTCTCCACTTGCAGTACTTAGGCCACCATTAGATTTGTTGTTCTAGCAAAGTTTTAATGACCATCCATATTTATTTTTTGGATTCTTTATTAAGATACTAACAAAAACTACAATAAATATGTACACAAAATATAAAAAAACACAATTTTGCAGAACAAAAAGGATTCATCAGGCAAAAGTCAGTATTTAGTGTGACCTCCCTTGGCATTAAGCACATGTTAAACTCTTTTGGGGAGACTGTCCTAAAGTTTTCTGATGTAATCTTCTGGTATATTATACCAGGCTTCTTTCAGCACTTCCTTCTTTAGATTTAGGTTGTCTTTTATTTATTTCTCTCTCTAGGTGATATACTGGGGCCTAGTTATCAAGCCGTCAACCTCAAATACGCTGGAATTCCGCAGCGTATTTGTGGCGAGGCTGATACGCCTTAGTTATCAAAGGCTCAAGACCGGCAAAAGTAGAATTTTGTGACGTAAGCATCGATCCGCCGGACTCCGTCCGACACAGATCGATTCTTACGTCACTCCAGATGTTCCGCACACAAGTGCGGCACAATCTCACTACTTTTGCTAGTTATCAAAAAACTAGCAGGTACGCTCGGCACTTTTACGGCCCAGCGTACCTGGTTTTCAATCCGCCACCCCTGGAGGCGGCGGATCCCATAGGAATCAATGGGAGTCTGACCATAGCGAAAGTACAAGTTCGCTGCTGACAGACATCCCATTGATTCCTATGGGAGCTGTCTACACCTAACACCCTAACATGTACCCCGAGTCTAAACACCGCTAATCTGTCCCCCCCCCCCCTACACCGCCGCAACGAAATAAAGTTATTACCCCCTAAACCGCCGCTCCCGGAGCCCACCGCAAGCTACTCTATACATATTAACCCCTAAACCGCCGCTCCCGGAGCCCACCGCAACTATAATAAATGTATTAACCCCTAAACCGCCGCTCCCTGAACCCGCCGCAACCTATATTAAATGTATTAACCCTTATCCTGCCCCCCCTACACCGTCGCCACCTATAATAAATGTATTAACCCCTAATCTGCCCCCCCTACACCGTCGCCACCTATAATAAATTTATTAACCCCTATCCTGCCCCCCACTACGCCGCCGCCACTGTAATAAAATTATTAACCCCTAAACCTAAGTCTAACCCTAACGCCCCCCTAACTTAAATATTAATTAAATAAATCTAAATAAATTAACTCTTATTAACTAAATGAATCCTATTTAAAACTAAATACTTACCTTTAAAATAAACCCTAATATAGCTACAATATAAATAATAATTATATTCTAGCTATCTTAGGATTTATATTTATTTTACAGGTAACTTTCAATTTATTTTAACCATGTACAATAACTATTAAATAGTTATTAACTATTTAATAGCTTACCTAGCTAAAATAAAGAGAAATGTACCTGTGAAATAAATCCTAACCTAAGTTACAATTACACCTAACACTACACTATACTTTAATAAATTATTCCTATTTAAAAATAAATACTTACCTGTAAAATAAACCCTAAGATAGCTACAATATAATTAATAATTATATTATAGCTATCTTAGGATTTATATTTATTTTACAGGTAACTTTGTATTTATTTTAGCTAGTTAGAATAGTTATTAAATAGTTATTAACTATTTAATAACTACCTAGCTAAAAGAAATACAAAATTACCTGTAAAATAAATCCTAACCTAAGTTACAATTAAACCTAATACTACACTATCATTAAATTAACTAAATAAACTACCTACAAATAACTACAATTAAATACAATTACATAAACTAACTAAAGTACAAAAAATAAAAAAAGCTAAGTTACAAAAAATAAAAAAATAAGTTACAAACATGTTAAAAATATTACAACAATTTTAAGCTACTTACACCTAATCTAAGCCCCCTAATAAAATAACAAACCCCCCCAAAATAAAAAAAATCCCTACCCTATTCTAAATTAAATAAATTTCAAAGCTCTTTTACCTTACCAGCCCTTAAAAGGGCCATTTGTGGGGGCATGCCCCAAAAAGTTCAGCTCTTTTGCCTGTAAAAGAAAAATACAACGCCCCCCCAACATTAAAACCCACCACCCACATACCCCTAATCTAACCCAAACCCCCCTTACAAAAACCTAACACTAATCCCCTGAAGATCATCCTACCTTGAGTCGTCTTCACTCAGCCGAGCCACCGATGGAACTGAAGAGGACATCCGGAGCGGAAGAAGTTAATCCTCCAAGCGGCGCTGAAGAAATCTTCCATCCGATGAAGTCATCATCCAGGCGGCGCTGAAGAAGTCTTCGATCCGGCCGATGTCATCTTCAAAGAGGCGCTGAAGAGGTCTTCTATCCGGGCGAAGTCATCTTCCAAGCCGGGTCTTGAATCTTCCTTCCGCCGACGTGGAACCACCTTCTTCACCGACGGACTACGATGAATGACGGCTCCTTTAAGGGACGTCATCCAAGATGGCGTCCCCTCAATTCCGATTGGCTGATAGGATTCTATCAGCCAATCGGAATTAAGGTAGGAAAAATCTGATTGGCTGATGGAATCAGCCAATCAGATTGAGCTCGCATTCTATTGGCTGTTCCGATCAGCCAATAGAATGCAAGCTCAATCTGATTGGCTGATTGGATCAGCCAATCGGATTGAACTTGAATCTGATTGGCTGATTCCATCAGCCAATCAGATTTTCCTACCTTAATTCCGATTGGCTGATAGAATCCTATCAGCCAATCGGAATTGAGGGGACGCCATCTTGGATGACGTCCCTTAAAGGAGCCGTCATTCGTCGTAGTCCGTCGGTGAAGAAGGTGGTTCCGCGTCGGCGGAAGGAAGATTCAAGACCCGGCTTGGAAGATGACTTCGCCCGGATAGAAGACCTCTTCAGCGCCTCTTTGAAGATGACATCGGCCGGATCGAAGACTTCTTCAGCGCCGCATGGATGATGACTTCATCGGATGGAAGATTTCTTCAGTGCCGCTTGGAGGATTAACTTCTTCCGCTCCGGATGTCCTCTTCAGTTCCATCGGTGGCTCGGCTGAGTGAAGACGACTCAAGGTAGGATGATCTTCATGGGATTAGTGTTAGGTTTTTGTAAGGGGGGTTTGGGTTAGATTAGGGGTATGTGGGTGGTGGGTTTTAATGTTGGGGGGGGTTGTATTTTTCTTTTACAGGCAAAAGAGCTGAACTTTTTGGGGCATGCCCCCACAAATGGCCCTTTTAAGGGCTGGTAAGGTAAAAGAGCTTTGAAATTTATTTAATTTAGAATAGGGTAGGGATTTTTTTTATTTTGGGGGGGTTTGTTATTTTATTAGGGGGCTTAGATTAGGTGTAAGTAGCTTAAAATTGTTGTAATATTTTTAACATGTTTGTAACTTATTTTTTTATTTTTTGTAACTTAGCTTTTTTTATTTTTTGTACTTTAGTTAGTTTATGTAATTGTATTTAATTGTAGTTATTTGTAGGTAGTTTATTTAGTTAATTTAATGATAGTGTAGTATTAGGTTTAATTGTAACTTAGGTTAGGATTTATTTTACAGGTAATTTTGTATTTCTTTTAGCTAGGTAGTTATTAAATAGTTAATAACTATTTAATAACTATTCTAACTAGCTAAAATAAATACAAAGTTACCTGTAAAATAAATATAAATCCTAAGATAGCTATAATATAATTATTAATTATATTGTAGCTATCTTAGGGTTTATTTTACAGGTAAGTATTTATTTTTAAATAGGAATAATTTATTTAAGTGCAGTGTAGTGTTAGGTGTAATTGTAACTTAGGTTAGTTTTTATTTCACAGGTACATTTCTCTTTATTTTAGCTAGGTAAGCTATTAGATAGTTAATAACTATTTAATAGCTATTGTACCTAGTTAAAATAAATTGAAAGGTACCTGTAAAATAAAAATAAATCCTAAGATAGCTAGAATATAATTATTATTTATATTGTAGCTATATTAGGGTTTATTTTAAAGGTAAGTATTTAGTTTTAAATAGGATTCATTTAGTTAATAAGAGTTAATTTATTTAGATTTATTTAATTAATATTTAAGTTAGGGGGGCGTTAGGGTTAGACTTAGGTTTAGGGGTTAATAATTTTATTACAGTGGCGGCGGCGTAGTGGGGGGCAGGATAGGGGTTAATAAATTTATTATAGGTGGCGACGGTGTAGGGGGGGCAGATTAGGGGTTAATAAATTTATTATAGGTGGCGACGGTGTAGGGGGGGCAGGATAGGGGTTAATAGGTTTAATGTAGGTTGCGGCGGGTTCATGGAGCGGCGGTTTAGGGGTTAAACTATTTATTTAGTTGCGGAGAGGTGCAGGATCAGCAGGATAGGGGTTAATAATTTTATAATAGAGGGCGACGGTGTAGGGGGGGCAGGATAGGGGTTACTAGGTATACTGTAGGTGGCAGCGGTGTCCGGGAGCGGCGGTTTAGGGGTTAATACATTTATAAGCGTTGCGGCAGGGTCTAGGAGCGGCGGTTTAGGGGTTAATACATTTATAAGAGTTGTGGCGGGGTCTGGAAGCGGCGGTTTAGGGGTTAGTAACTTTATTTAGTTGCGGGGGGCTCCGGGGGCGCCGGTATAGGGGGTAGAACAGTGCAGTTTAGTGTGAGTGCTTAGTGACAGGCTAGCAATAAAGCTGGGAAAAAGCCGAAGGGCAGCGAGATCGGATGAGTGATAACTGTCACAGTCCGCTGCTCATCGCCCCGCGGCTTTTTGACAGCTTTATTTGATAACTTAGGCGTATTTTTTCAGGTCCGTGGCGGCGAAGGTAGGCGAGCTTAGGCGGGCGTATTGGGCCGGCGAAGCCAGAAAAGTAGACGGCTTGATAACTACCCCCCACTGATTCTATAATATTCAGGTCTGGACTTTGTAGAGGCCAGTCCATGACTGTCAGTGTTTTAGCAGCTGTTTTTTTCTCCATGTATGATTTCACTGCATTAGCAATGTGCTTGGGGTCGTTATCATGCTGAAAAATAAAACCATTCCCAATCAGGCGCTTACCAGAAGGAATTAAAACCTGTCTGTACTATTCAGCATTCGTGATCCTATCAATTTGGACAATATCGCCAACACCACTGGCAGAAATTCAGCCCCAAACCAGGACAGACCCTCCACCATGTTTCACTGAATGCGGCACTCATTCTTCCATCTATCTTCAACTCATCTTCTCACATATTGTCGATGATTAGACCCAAAAATGACAAACTTGGATTCATCACTCCATAATACTCTTTACTACTGATCTTCATTCTAATCTTTGTGAGCTTTATCATATATTAGCCTTTTCCCCTGTTCCTCTTCCGAAAAAGTGGTTCTTGGCTGCTTCCTTTCCATAAAGACCCTTCCTGATCAAGCTTCTTCAGACTATAGAAGGGTCAACTTGGCATCCAGATGAATTTGCCAGATGCTGGACTTCTTCTGGTGTCTCAAAGAAGAAACTCTGAGAAACTTCTCATCAGATTGTGAAAGTTTTCTTGGCCTTCCAGTACATTTTCTGTTCTTGATCTCTCCTGATTCTTCAAATATCTTTATAACAGCTTGAATACCACACCTTGAGTATCCAGTTTGGTTGCTGTTTTCCCTTTGAGAGTGGCTTTGCTGATGCAAAAGTATGAATTTATGTCTGTCAAATTCTTTGACAGCATTTTGAACGGAATGATGTAATTGAAAGTTTGTCTTTTTTTTTTTTAATTTTTTTTTTTATTGAGATAGTCATGTATTATAACATGTACAAACAGTGAAGAAGAAAAGAAATACAACAAGGTAACAAAAACATGTTGCTAACTATTACATTTGCAGTAACATCTTCTTGGTAGTGATTCTAGTCACACTTACACAATTCCAAATGAAATAATATTTCTGCTATTAAATAACATATAAACCTTGTTTTTACAACTTATATTCATACATCTTAAATAAGTATTTAACACACTATATTCCATATATATTAATGTAGTCTACACTTTTCATTTTCCCCCGCTCCTTTATCTATTTTTTAACCTTCTTCCTTCCTTCCCCTCTCTCTCTTCTTTTGGCTCATTATATTGTCAAATCGTACATGCATCTTACTAAATCTAAGGCGATAGAACAAGTAAAAATAAAATCATACAAACAAACAAACGGAGAAAGAAAAATAAAAAATAAAAAAAATAAAAAAGGGGGAAAATTTCCTTCCCTTCTCCTCCTCCTTTTTATATATAATACTGATTTTGACCTTAAACCTCTCACGCCCCGTCCCGCCCCTGCCCTACACTCTCCAGCTCCCCCTAAGTTGTTCCTCTTGAATATATATTGAATTTTCAAATGGTTTAATGATTATTTGTTGCATTGCCCGATCTAATGATCTTATATAGGGTTCCCATTTAAGCATAAATTTTTCAATTTGTTTTTCGGATTGATTGTCTGTGTCAAATTGTTCATATGTCAATTGCAACTGTATTCGCCTCAAGAAAACCCTTATGCTTAAACTCTTTTTGGAATTCCATTCACTCAATATCATGTTTCTTACAATTAATATTATAGTATTTAGAAAACGAGTGTTTGACCCGTAAGTTGAGCCTTCAACTAAGAAAAAAACTTCTTTTGGGGTAATGTCTAATCTAATCTTGCATTTCTTTTCCAACCAATAAGTGATTTTTAACCAAAAAGTTTTAATTTTAGGGCATGAGTACATACAATGTACTATATCTGCGTTTACATATCTACAGCGTTTACAACAATTATTTTGAGAATTGCCCCATTTCGCCATAACATATGGGGTTAAGTATACATGATGCAATATTTTAACTTGTGACTCTCTCCAACTAGATAGTAGGGTAGCTTTCCTTGTTCTATTCATGCTTCCTCTTATATCCTCCTCAGTTACTATAAATTCCGGGGAAATTCTTAACCACTTATTGATTGATTCATAAACATATTTCATCCTAGTTTGGTCAATGAGTTTCTTATATAATATTGAGCAACTAGTACTTCCTTGGGCATAGAGATTCATTATAGGAGTCAGCTTATCCCAATTATCTTTCATATAGATCACCCTTCCTAATGAATTACAATAGTGTCTTAGCTGTAGGTATATATAAAAATGTGAGTTCTCCCATCCAAACACATCTTTCAAATAATTAAAGTCCCATATACATTTCTTCTGATTATCTATTAACTGGTATAGGTAGGTAAGGCCTCTCTTTCCTGCCATTTTTGGCATACTTCTGCATTCAGCATTACCCCAGGATTCCCTCCCAAAGGTAGAAAATTTGAAAAGTGAAAATCTATTTTCAAAATTTTACATAATGTTTGCCAAGCTATAATTAAATTTGTAATGCTATCTAGTTTTTTAATCCTATCTGGTAGCTTATTGTGATCTACATGTATTAAAGATTTTAAGCTAAATGGTTTTACTATGTTCTCTTCTAGGTCTAAATCTATGAATTTATTGTTGTTGGAGATCCAAGCTAATACTATTTTGGCAAGGAATACCTGGTTGTATAAAATTAGGTCAGGTAGCTCCATTCCGCCCCATTCATTTGCGATAGATAGTTTTGCATATGATATTCTAGCTTTTTTATCTTTCCAACAAAGTTGGGTTACAGCTCTTTTGATTCGTAATAAATCTTTGTTCTTAATTTTTAATGGTAAATTTTGGATAACATATAGAATTTTAGGTGTTGTTATCATCTTAAACATATTGATTTTCCCTGCTAGAGTTATAGGTAAATGTGACCATCTTTTAATTTCCTCTATAATTTTAGTGAATAGGGGTTCATAATTTAACTTATACCAGTCCCCAGGTGTGTTAGAAAAATTTATTCCCAAATATTTTATAAATGTATCTGCTACTTTAAACTTAGAGTCTAGAATAGAGCCTTTCTGTTTTACTAACCACAGGATCTCTGATTTATGTATATTGACTTTATAGCCAGAAAATGACCCAAATGTTTCTATTATTTCCAATATTAATGGGATCTGTTTTTTTTAATTTCTTAAAAATATTAACATATCATCCGCATATGCTGCTACTTTTATTTCAGTGTTCCCAATTCTTATGCCTTGAATCGTTTCTCTAACTTGTATCATCAATGGCTCCAAGGCTAGATCAAATAAAATTGGTGAGAGAGGGCACCCCTGTCTAGTGCCTCTGGACATTTCTATAAAATCTGTTTGTTGTCCATTTATGCAGAAGGCAGTTTTTGGGGCGGAGTATAAATTTTTGATACATTCCAAGATATTACCTTTCAATCCAAACATCCTCAAAGTCTGAAAGAGATGATCCCATTCTACCGAGTCAAATGCTTTTTGTGCATCTAAAGTTAATAGTAACAGATCCTCTCCTTTTTTAAAGAATTTATCTTTATTAGCCCATACATATGTAATAACATTTGTAACTCTTCTAATATTATAAAAAGATGATCTACCATTAATGAATCCTGATTGATCTGGATGTATTAAGGTCGGGATCACTTTTTGTAACCTTTCAGCTATGATACTTGTTAATATCTTTAAATCCGAATTTAATAACGAGATTGGTCTATAGGATGCCATGTCTTGAGGGTCTTTCCCAGGTTTAAGTAATATTATAGTTGTAGAATCCATAAATCTATTTAACCTAAGTTCTTGAAGTGAAGAATATACATAGTTATAAACTCTTTCCAATATTGGAGCTATTTCTGTATTCATTAGCCTGTAGAATTCATTTGGGAGATTATCCGGACCGCTAGCTTTATTTGCTGATAGCTTTTTTATCTTTCCAATTATTTCCTCTAACTCTATTGGCCGGTTCAGCCAATCCAATTAATCTATCGGAATTTGGGGAACTTTAACTTCCTCCCAAAACTTCCTCTTTCTTTCCTGATTTATTCCTTGCGTTCTATATATATCTGAATAATATTCTTTAAAGGCTTTTAAGATGTCCTCTTGGGAGGATATATTAATATCTTCTCTTTTGATATTGGCTATAACTGTTCTTTTCTTATGTATTTTATTTAGACCTGCCAAATCTCTACCTGACTTATTGCCAAACCTTTGGAATCTACTTTTAGCTTTTATCTCTTCTTGCGTATACTTTTGCATTAAAAATAAGTTCCGTTGGTTAGTGGCCGAAATGTATTTGTGCCAGTTTGCTATAGAAGCATCTCTAAGATATTGATTATAAGAATTATTTACTGTATTTAATAGCTGTAATTCACGTTTACCTAGTTTCTTTTTTTTATAGGCCATAAATGTGATCATCTCTGATTTTAAAACTGCTTTTGCAGTTTCCCAGTAGAGTATTGGTTCCCCCAAATGTTGACTATTATTAATCCTGAAACCCTCTAATTTATTCCTTAAAAAGTTAAAGAATTCTGTATTTTCTGCCCAATATTTAGGGAAGAAGAAATTATTCCCCTTTTTAATTCGAGATCCATATGTTAACCCTATCGGTGCATGATCAGATATTGTTATAGGGTATATAGATGTATCTGTAACTAAAGGTATTAAATTTTTTGAAACTAATAAGAGATCTATCCTTGAGTAAGATCTATGGGTTTTTGATATACAAGTGTACTTTCGAACTCCTGGGTTCCTATATCTCCATAAATCACATAAGCCAATGTTGGCAGATATATCTTTAAAAATCTTAGGCCTAGATTTGGAGTTCGGCGGTAAATGGGCTGCTAACGCTCCGCGGGCTTTTTTCTGGCCGCACCATAAATTTAACTCTGGTATCGAGAGTTCAAACAAATGCTGCGTTAGGCTCCAAAAAAGGAGCGTAGAGCATTTTTACCGCAAATGCAACTCTCGATACCAGAGTTGCTTACGGACGCGGCCGGCCTCAAAAACGTGCTCGTGCACGATTCCCCCATAGGAAACAATGGGGCTGTTTGAGCTTAAAAAAAAACTAACACCTGCAAAAAAGCAGCGTTCAGCTCCTAACGCAGCCCCATTGTTTCCTATGGGGAAACACTTCCTACGTCTGCACCTAACACTCTAACATGTACCCCGAGTCTAAACACCCCTAGCCTTACACTTATTAACCCCTAATCTGCCGCCCCCGCTATCGCTGACCCCTGCATATTTTTTTAAACCCCTAATCTGCCGCTCCGTAAACCGCCGCAACCTACGTTATCCCTATGTACCCCTAATCTGCTGCCCTAACATCGCCGACCCCTATATTATATTTATTAACCCCTAATCTGCCCCCCTCAACGTCGCCGACACCTGCCTACACTTATTAACCCCTAATCTGCCGAGCGGACCTGAGCGCTACTATAATAAAGTTATTAACCCCTAATCCGCCTCACTAACCCTATCATAAATAGTATTAACCCCTAATCTGCCCTCCCTAACATCGCCGACACCTAACTTCAATTATTAACCCCTAATCTGCCGACCGGAGCTCACCGCTATTCTAATAAATGTATTAACCCCTAAAGCTAAGTCTAACCCTAACACTAACACCCCCCTAAGTTAAATATAATTTTTATCTAACGAAATAAATTAACTCTTATTAAATAAATGATTCCTATTTAAAGCTAAATACTTACCTGTAAAATACATCCTAATATAGCTACAATATAAATTATAATTATATTGTAGCTATTTTAGGATTAATATTTATTTTACAGGCAACTTTGTAATTATTTTAACCAGGTACAATAGCTATTAAATAGTTAAGAACTATTTAATAGTTACCTAGTTAAAATAATAACAAAATTACCTGTAAAATAAGTCCTAACCTAAGTTATAATTAAACCTAACACTACCCTATCAATAAAATAATTAAATAAACTACCTACAATTACCTACAATTAACCTAACACTACACTATCAATAAATTAATTAAACACAATTCCTACAAATAAATACAATTAAATAAACTAGCTAAAGTACAAAAAATAAAAAAGATCTAAGTTACAGAAAATAAAAAAATATTTACAAACATAATAAAAATATTACAACAATTTTAAACTAATTACACCTACTCTAAGCCCCCTAATAAAATAACAAAGCCCCCCAAAATAAAAAATTCCCTACCCTATTCTAAATTAAAAAAGTTACAAGCTCTTTTACCTTACCAGCCCTGAACAGGGCCCTTTGCGGGGCATGCCCCAAGAATTTCAGCTCTTTTGCCTGTAAAAAAAACACATACAATACCCCCCCCCAACATTACAACCCACCACCCACATACCCCTAATCTAACCCAAACCCCCCTTAAATAAACCTAACACTAAGCCCCTGAAGATTCCATCAGCCAATCAGAAAATTCCTACCTTAATTCCGATTGGCTGATAGAATCCTATAAGCCAATCGGAATTCGAGGGACGCCATCTTGGATGACGTCCCTTAAAGGAACAGTCATTCGTCGTTCAGTCGTCGGTCCGGATGGATGTTCCGCGCTGGATGTCTTCAGGATCCTGCCGCTTCGCTCCGGATGGAAGAAGATCGAAGATGCCGCCTGGATGATGACTTCAATCGGATGGAAGATCCTCTTCTGCCCCGCTTGGATGAAGACTTTGACCGGATCATGGACCTCTTCAGCCCCCGCTTGGGCTTGGATCAGGACATCGGAGGAGCTCTTCAGGACGGATCGGTGAACCTGGTATGGTGAAGACAAGGTAGGAAGATCTTCAGGGGCTTAGTGTTAGGTTTATTTAAGGGGGGTTTGGGTTAGATTAGGGGTATGTGGGTGGTGGGTTGTAATGTTGGGGGGGGGTATTGTATGTGTTTTTTTTACAGGCAAAAGAGCTGAAATTCTTGGGGCATGCCCCGCAAAGGGCCCTGTTCAGGGCTGGTAAGGTAAAAGAGCTTGTAACTTTTTTAATTTAGAATAGGGTAGGGAATTTTTTATTTTGGGGGGCTTTGTTATTTTATTAGGGGGCTTAGAGTAGGTGTAATTAGTTTAAAATTGTTGTAATATTTTTATTATGTTTGTAAATATTTTTTTATTTTCTGTAACTTAGATCTTTTTTATTTTTTGTACTTTAGCTAGTTTATTAATTGTATTTATTTGTAGGAATTGTGTTTAATTAATTTATTGATAGTGTAGTGTTAGGTTAATTGTAGGTAATTGTAGGTAGTTTATTTAATTATTTTATTGATAGGGTAGTGTTAGGTTTAATTATAACTTAGGTTAGGATTTATTTTACAGGTAAATTTGTTATTATTTTAACTAGGTAACTATTAAATAGTTCTTAACTATTTAATAGCTATTGTACCTGGTTAAAATAATAACAAAGTTGCCTGTAAAATAAATATTAATCCTAAAATAGCTATAATATAATTATAATTTATATTGTAGCTATATTAGGATTTATTTTACAGGTAAGTATTTAGCTTTAAATAGGAATCATTTATTTAATAAGAGTTAATTTATTTCGTTAGATTTAAATTATATTTAACTTAGGGGGGTGTTAGTGTTAGGGTTAGACTTAGCTTTAGGGGTTAATACATTTATTAGAATAGCGGTGAGCTCCGGTCGGCAGATTAGGGGTTAATAATTGAAGGTAGGTGTCGGCGATGTTAGGGAGGGCAGATTAGGGGTTAATAAATATAATATAGGGGTCGGCGATGTTAGGGGCAGCAGATTAGGGGTACATAGGGATAACGTAGGTGGCGGCGATTTGCGGTCGGAAGATTAGGGGTTAATTATTTTAAGTAGCTGGCGGCGACGTTGTGGGGGGCAAGTTAGGGGTTAATAAATGTAATACAGGGGTCGGCGGGGTTAGGGGCAGCAGATTAGGGGTACATAAATATAACGTAGGTGGCGGTCGGCAGATTAGGGGTTAAAAATTTTAATCGAGTGGCGGCGGTGTGGGGGGAGCTCGGTTTAGGGGTACATAGGTAGTTTATGGGTGTTAGTGTACTTTAGGGTACAGTAGTTAAGAGCTTTATAAACCGGCGTTAGCCAGAAAGCTCTTAACTCCTGCTATTTTCAGGCGGCTGGAATTTTGTCGTTAGAGCTCTAACGCTCACTTCAGAAACGACTCTAAATACCAGCGTTAGAAAGATCCCATTGAAAAGATAGGCTACGCAAATGGCGTAGGGGGATCTGCGGTATGGAAAAGTCGCGGCTGAAAAGTGAGCGTTAGACCCTTTAATCACTGACTCCAAATACCAGCGGGCGGCCAAAACCAGCGTTAGGAGCCTCTAACGCTGGTTTTGACGGCTACCGCCGAACTCCAAATCTAGGCCTTAGTCTCTTTACGAGAATTCCTTCCTGGATCCTTCTTATTTCCAAACTGGAGTCTGTCTATTGGCATTCTGGGGACCATATTAAAATCGCCCCCCAAAATTATTTTTGTATCTAAATATTCCAGTAATTTACGCTGAAGATCATCCCAAAATCTTTTATTATACTCATTAGGTCCATATACGTTGCAAATTGTGAATACTTCGGAGTTAATTTCTACTTTAATAATAGCTATACGCTCATTCTCTTCTACTTTTTTTTCCACAATTCTATAATTTAAATTCTTATTGATAAGTATAGCTACTCCTCTTTTCCTTGTTTTACAATCAGTTGCAATAATTTCCCCTACCCAATTACATTTTAGTTTCATATATTCAATCTCGTTTAAATGGGTCTCCTGAATTAAGGCAATATCTGTTCCTAACGTTTTCAAATATTTTATTATAGCCTTCCTTTTAATAGGGGATGTTATCCCACCAACGTTCCATGAGATTATCTTAAGTTTTTGCATTATCTTACTATATAATTATAACTCTGTGTGTTCATGAGATGTTGGATTAAGCTTAAGAGTGTAATTAAAAAAGCCAGCGGGATCTGTAGAAGAGAGGGGGCTGGAGAGGAAGAGAGGGAGGAGAAAGAGAGAGCGAGAGAGAAAAAAAAAAAGAAAAAAAAAAAAGGGTTAAATAAAACATCCTTAACAACAAGGTTTACCCTTATTGCTTGATTACTCTTTTTTATAAAATTTATACTCATATTTAAAATCAAACAATATGTAATCATTATTTACAAAGAAAAAAGAATCAAACTTGTTATTCCACCTTATTACTATCACCTTAGGCAATTTAAAAAAAATATTTAACTTCTTCAGGATCTTCAAAAACTTTCACCCCTTCTTCACCCTCATATTTCAATTTTGCTGGGTATATAACAACTGCTTTGTGCCCTGCTGCTATTAAGCTTGTACACAATGGAGTCATTTTTCTTCTCTTATTCAGTGTTTCCATTGAATAATCACTGAACATTAACAACTTTTTCCCGTTAAATTCCAAACTTCCTTTCTTTCTATATAAATTCATAATTTTAACTTTGTCTTGGAAGTCTAGGAATTTAGCTATTACTGATCTAGGTTTTTGCTCAGTGATATTCTGCCTTCTTGCCCCTATTCTATGCACCCTTTCTATCCTTAAGGGTAGGTCTTTCTCTTCAACCCCTAGTATCCTGGGCAGCTGTAATGACATAAATTCCTGTAGACTTACTTCCATACCCCCCTCTTGCAGACCTATAATTCTTACATTGTTTCTGCGTGCCCTGTTTTCTAGATCCTCTATTTTTGCACATAGATCCGATATTTGTCTGCTATTCTTATTCTGAGTCTGTTCTAGTCTGTTCTGATTATCTTCCAGTTCGGATATTCTTTCCTCTGCTTCCTGCATTCTGCCTGAGAAATTTTTAAAATCTTCTGCTAGTTTAGAAACTTCAGACTGAATTTTATCGAAACGTGGCAAAAACATCTCTGACAGTTTCCTGACCACCCAGTCTCCTTCCCCTGAGAGGGACCCTTCTTCACCACCCCCTTCTAAAGAAGTTTCACCCTGTGACTTCCGAGTGAGTTTTTTCTCTTGAGTTTTTTGTCTTTTAGACATAGTGCTACTTTGTGTATTAGTGATATATTTATCCATATATAGCCTAGGATGTTGCAACTGATAACAAACAGGTGCTTCAATTTGTTTTCTTTATCTGTGTAGTGTGTACTGTGTAGTGCGTGTATGTCTTCTGATCTTTTATGTGTTACTTGTCCCTAAAGAGAGATAATCAATAAGTGATAGAGTGATATCAATAAGTGATAGAAATATACTACAAGTGAAAAAAAAAAAAAAAAAATTTTTATATCAGTGTTCAAGTGCTCTAACAACACGTGTAAATTACTCTAAGAAGAGTGACTCCCCCTGGGAAGCATCTACTGTATTTGAAGAGTGATAGGTATTTTCTGTTTGAGAGCTAGACTTATTAAAGGAATATACCTTTATATTCCAGGACTGTTATTCTGGCAATAGAGCTGATTTCATAACCTGAAACCTATAGTCTCAAAAATCAACACCTCTAAGTAAATATTTCTTCTGCAGGGCTATTCCTATATCCTGCACCTATAAAGGTAAACTCCTTAATTAGAGTTAGCTTTATACTCCTAAAACTATAACTTTATCTGACTAAGAAAGATAGCTTTATATCCAGTATTGTTATTATTGCTTATATATCGTGCTTATAGCTTCTAAAATACTGTAAATAATCTTTAATGTGCCCTTGCTGCTCAAATGGCCAGGTACAGCAGTTTATTAACTATCAAAGTATAAAGAGGGGTAGTTGAAATTTTTTTTTTTTTTTTTTATAATATAACTACTTGCACAGAGATAGAAGAATTATTGATGCTATAACCCGTACTACTGAATGTAATCCTGGACTCTCATTTAAATATGATTCAGAGAAACCATGTATATACTTAGAGTACAATTAAATTTACAGATTCATAAGCCTTTTAAATAAACTTATTCTATTGTCCACAGTTCCATGTGCTTGAGAGGATATGGACACCAGCCTCTTATTATGAAATACAAAGCTTCTTAATTTTCATATGACTCAGTTTTTCTACATCAACTGCTCCATGTTCATATTTAGTTCCTTATGTCCTAAGGCAGGGTTCTTTATGTGTTTAATTTTTCTGTTTCTATGGCATTGTCCTGTTAACTCCGTGGGTATAGCTCTTTTCCCCAGCTTATCGACCCTTACATGTCCTAGCTTCAGGTATTCATCAGGCAAAGGGGTAGATTTTTTCAGGCGCTTATTACGATGAACAGTTAGCACTAAGGATAGGGATCTCCTTCAGACCTGTGCTTCTGATCTTGCTACGGATATTTTAGACATTTAGGCCCTTCTTCTCCCCTTTCTCGCCTTTTTTCCTCTTTTTTTCTTCCTTCCCCCTCTTCCCTTTTTAGCTATTCCAGCATATAGTTTTCCACGGGTTCGTTGTTAGCCTGTCAGAGCAACTATTTTAAAGCTGCATCTTTTCAACTTTTATGGCTTTTTAATAACTTTATCGTTCCCCATTTTGTGAGGTCCTATCCATAGCTATTTGCCAAATGCAGCTAGTAAGAATGTGCATATCTTTTATCAAAATGCCCCTTTAAGTATTAGTGTCCTTTTATTCGGCTATTATTCCCCTTTTTTTTTTTTAAGTCCCAGCCACAACACATGAAAAAAGTCATTAAGATAAAACCGCTTATAGCACTAAGCGTATACTTGCGGTTTATGATGAAGGGATCCTGCTCCGTCTTCTAGCAGTCGCTTCCCAGCCTGTGGGGCCGACTTGCTTCTTGGAACCGGCTACTGTACCAACGTTAGGCCGCTATCACCTTGAATGGGGAATGAATGGGCCTCCCTGCTCGCACTGAGTAGCAGCTTGCCCCACGCTGTGTTTTGTTGCATTACGGCTTCTTAGCGGATCCTGATGCCGATAGTGCATCACACGTGCTTCTGGCGACAGGTGGTGTTGTGACCTGTGGTAAGAGGGGGTGTCCGGGCAAGTAGACACATTAGCCCGACTTGTGTAGTTCCAACTGCCTATTACTGCACTCCTTCCCCGGGTGCAGTTCGTTATCAGGCCCGCAAAACTTGTGGCCAAGAATCCAGCAGCTCTCTGGGATCTTCCAGGACGCTCACAGAGAGCGATGCACCAGCGCTTCCCCTTGCTGGCTCCACCTACCGGAACTCGCTGTCCCGAAAGTTTGTCTTATAAGCAAGCTTCCAATGAATTAAACTCATACCACATGTGTATGTAATGCTCAAGTATGTCTTGCACAAACCTGGTGTAATAGACCTTTTCACATCAGTCATTTTAATTTGAAATAGTAGGACACATACAGGTGTTAGTAATAACATTAATTCCATTAAATTTAGGTTTACGAGTGCCAGGTTCCTGCTATTGCTTGTGTAAGGGGAGGTCCCACTAAATACTTGCCACTTTAGCCTATAGAAGCTGTTTTTTCAGATTTATTTCCAGTTTTTTTAATACTGCATACAAAGATCCTGTATTTTCTATTTGTATTCTAATAAAGAGACTGAGGAATAATGTATACATTTAAACAATGTCCTGGTTAAACTTATGGCAGCTCCCATGGGTTCATAGCAAACAACCTATCTTCATATTCTAGGTGGTCTCAGAATTTGAAGAAATGCCAACAGCCAATGTATAAGTGTTACCCTTCACAATATTAGCACCAGGGCTAATTTATATCATTCAGCCCTCCCACAATCAGTTGCATGACTACCATTTAATGTTTCTTTATTTAAAGGCAAAATGGAACGTCAATTTAAATTTTTAAAAAATAACATTAGTTTTAGACACATCCCCAACTAAATATAGTGTGTATATATGTACAGAGTGTGCTTTTCTCTGTGTGTATTAAGTTTCCCTAAGGGAAAAAGAGGCAACCAGACGTAGACGCCTTGCTCAGTATGCTCATTTTTCTTTCAATATCCAGATAGAGCATAATATTTTAAACAACTTTCCAATTGACTTCTATTATCTAATTTCCATCATTCTTTTGATATCCTTTGTTGAAGGAGCAACAATGCACCACTGGGAGCTAGCTAAAAGCCAATGACAAGAGGCAAATATGTGCAACCACCAAAAAAAAAAACTAAAAATATATTTGTTTGGGCAAAACAACCATAAAAGCGATAGCAAAGCATTTATTGGCCAAAATATGTGGCAGCTTCATCAGGCTTAAATACACACACCCTAGGATGATGGAGAAGAGAAAATGTTGGGTTCTCATATTAAGCACCACCATTTTGGCTATACAGAGATAGTAGCACTGATGATTTATGTTCAACAATATGCAGAATACTTTATACTACTACCAAGATCTATGGAAAAGCCCATGGAAAACCTAAGTGGTTGACTCTATTCTACTTATCATCACTTCTGGACTATGCTTAAAGAACTGAATGTTAGAATATGTTCTCAGGTAGCCAATTTCAATATGCTAATATGTGTCCAGACTCTTTCACCAAGATTACAAGTTGTGAGCTAAACTAAATTAGCGGTATCGCACTCTCCATAGCGCTGCCATTACGAGTTACAGAAAAACTTTCCTGTGCTATGTGTTATGGTGCGTTAAGCTCCATACCACACAAAAGCCAAGGCCTGACTTGAGGTGCTCGTGCATGTTTTCCCAATAGACATCAATATAGAAAGAAAGTATTAGAAACAAATTAACACCTGTGATTGTGGAATGGCGATTGCTATAACGCATTCCCCAATGATGTCTATGGGGACAAGAAGGTTATGTAAAAACCTAAACACCCTAACATAAACCCCTAGTCTAAATACCCCTAATCCGCCACCCCCACACTAAATAAAGTAATTAACCCCTAAACCGCCGCCCCGACATCGCCAACACTAAATAAAGCTATTAACCCCTAAACCGCTGGCCCCCCACATTGCAATTACTAAATTAAACCTATTAACCCCTAAACCGCCGGCCCCCACATCGCAACTACTAAACCAATTAACCCCTAAACCGCCTGCCCTCCACATTGCAACTACTAAACTAAAACTATTAACCCCTAAACCGCCGCCCCCCCAAGAAAATATTGATTTGAACAGCCAATAGGATTTAAGCAGCTCTCATCCTATTGGCTGATTTGAATATTTCAGCCAATAGGAATGCAAATTACCCCAAATATAAAAGGGGTAACTTGCATTCAATCTTCATTGTGCGGCGGAGATCGCATGAAGAGGAGGCTACACAATGGATGTCGTTGTCACCGCCGGTCTTGCTCTGCTTCGCACCGCCACAGCTCCGTGCCACCAGAATGAAAATAGAAGATGCCCCTGCGATGGATGAAGATGTCGCCACCTAGATAAAGACTTGTCGTCGCCTGGATGAAGATGGATGTCCGGACTTCAGGAACTGTGAGTACATTTTTTGGGGTTAGTGTTAGTTTTTTTTTTGGGGGTGTTTTTTTTTAATGGGCACTAAAGAGCGAATTGCCCTTTTAAGGGCAATGCCCATACAAATGCCCCTTTAGGGGCAATGGGTAGCTTAGGTTTTTTTTAAGACATAGTTTTTTGGGGGTATGTTGGTTGGGTAGGTGGTTTTACTGTTAGGGGGTACTTTGTAATTTCTTTAGGTAAAAGAGCTGATTGCTTCAGGGCAATGCCATACAAAAGGCCCTTTTAAGGGCTATTGGTAGTTTATTGTTATATTAGGGAGTGTTTTTATTTTTATAGGGGTATTAGATTAGATTTAATTTTTATTATTTTGGATAATTTAGTTTATTATTTTTTGTAATCTTACTGCTAGATTACGAGTTTTGCGTTATGAGTATAATGCTGCTCTTTCACTACAGCTGCTATTACGAGTCTTGTAGGTACAGCTGCACCGCACACTTTTTTGGCCGTCACGCAACGTAACCACCGCACCTCAAAAAGTCCTTTTTCAATGGGACTTCCATAGCGCCGGTATTACGAGTTTGCCTGTCCGGCCAAAAAGTAAGCGGTACAGCCTATAATTACAAGATCTGTACCGTCACCTGAAAGTCAGTAGTTATTGGTTTTACGTTACAAAGCTGTACCATAAAACTCATAACTAAAGTGTTACAAAGTACACTAACACCCATAAACTTCATATTAACCCCTAAACTGAGGCCCTCCCGCATCGCAAACACCAAAAATAAAATTATTAACCCCTAATCTGCCGCTCCGGACATCACCACCACTATAATAAACATATTAAGCCCTAAACCGCCGCACTCCCACATCGTAAACACTAGTTAAATATTATTAACCCCTAATCTGCTGCCCCCAATGTCATCACCACCTGTATACACTTATTAATCCCCAATCTGCTGTCCCTAACATCGCCGCAACCTACATTACTGTTATTAACCCCTAATCTGCTGCCCCCAAAATCGCCGCCAGCTAACTACACTTATTAACCCATAATCTGCTGCCCCCAATGTCGCCGCCATTATACTAAAGTTATTAACCCCTAAACCTAACCCTAACATAACCCTAACCCCCACTAACTTTAACATAATTAAAATAATTCCAAATAAAAATTACAATTAATAACGAAATTATTCCTATTTAAAAACTAAAAAAATACTTACCTGTAAAATAAAACCTAAGCTAGCTACAATATAACTAATAGTTACATTGTAGCTATCTTAGGTTTTATTTTTATTTCACAGGTAAGTTTGTATTTATTTTACCTAGGTAGATTAGTTATTAAATAGTTATTAACTATTTACTAACTACCTAGTTAAAATAAATACAAACTTACCTGTGAAATAAATCCTAACCTGTCTTACAGTAAAACCTAACATTACACTAAAATGAAATAAATTAAATTAAAAAAATACATTTATCTAAATTACAAAAAATAATAAACACTAAATTACACAAAATAAAAGAAGAAATTATTCAAAATAAAAACGAATTACTCCTAATCTAATAGCCCTATCAAAATAAAAAAGCCCCCCCAAATAATAAAACCCCTAGCCTACACTAAACTGCCAATAGCCCTTAAAAGGGCCTTTTGCGGGGCATTGCCCCAAAGAAATCAGCTCTTTTACCTGTAAAAAAATAATACAAACAACCCCCCAACAGCAAAACCCACCACCCACACAACCAACTCCCCCAAATAAAAACCTACCTAAAAAACAAAAGCTTCCCATTGCCCTGAAAAGGGTATTTGGATGGGCATTGCCCTTAATAGGGCATTTAGCTCTTTTACGGTGCCCAAAGTCCCTAATCTAAAAATAAAACCCACCCAATAAACCCTTAAAAAAAACCTAACACCAACCCCCGAAGATCCACTTACAGTTTTGGAAGACCGGACATCCATCCTCATCCAGCCGGGAGAAGTCTTCATCCAAGTGGCAAGAAGTCCTCAACAAAGCCGGGAGAAGTCTTCATCCAAGTGGCAAGAAGTCGTCCTCCAGGCGGGCAGAAGTCTTCATCCAGACGGCATCTTCCATCTTCACCCTTCTGACGCGGAGAGGCTCCATCTTCAAGACATCCAATCAGCCAATAGGACTGAGTTCGCATTCTATTGGCTGATTGGAACAGCCAATAGAATGCAAGCTCAATCCCATTGGCTGATTGGGTCAGCCAATAGGATTGAAGGTCAATCCTATTGGCTGATTATTTTTTACCCTTTAATTCCGATTGGCTGATAGAATTCTATCAGCCAATTGGAATTCAAGGGACGCCATCTTGGATGACATCCCTTAAAGGGAACCTTCAGTGTACGGCTGGGACCGTATGAAGAGGATTCTCTGCGCCGGATGTCTTGAAGATGGAGCCACTCCGCGTCGGAAGGATGAAGATAGAAGATGCCATCTGGATGAAGACTTCTGCCCGCCTGGAGGACGACTTCTTGCCGATTGGATGAAGACTTCTCCTGGCTTCATTGAGGACTTCTTGCCGCTTAGATGAAGACTTCTCCCGGCTGGATGAGGATGGATGTCTTCCAAAACTGTAAGTGAATCTTTGGGGGTTAGTGTTAGGTTTTTTTAAGGGTTTATAGGGTGGGTTTTATTTTTAGATTAGGGACTTTGGGCACCGTAAAAGAGCTAAATGCCCTTTTAAGGGCAATGCCCATCCAAATGCCCTTTTCAGGGCAATGGGGAGCTTAGGTTTTTTAGGTAGGTTTTTATTTGGGGGGGTTGGTTGAGTGGGTGGTGGGTTTTGCTTTTGGGGGGTTGTTTGTATTTTTATTTTTTTACAGGTAAAAGAGCTAATTTCTTTGGGGCAATGCCCCGCAAAAGGCCCTTTTAAGGGCTATATGCAGTTTAGTGTAGGCTAGGGGTTTTATTATTTTGGGGGGGCTTTTTTATTTTGATAGGGCTATTAGATTAGGAGTAATTCTTTTTTATTTTTGATAATTTCTTTTTTTATTTTGTGTAATTTAGTGTTTATTATTTTTTGTAATTTAGATAAATGTATTTTTTAATTTAATTTATTTAATTTTAGTGTAATGTTAGGTGTTAGTGTAACTCAGGTTAGGTTTTATTTTATAGGTAAATTTTTCTTTATTTTAACTAGGTAGTTAGTAAATAGTTAATAACTATTTACTAACTATTCTACCTAGTTAAAATAAATACAAACTTAGCTGTGAAATAAAAATAAAACATAAGATAGCTACAATGTAACTATTAGTAATATTGTAGCTAGCTTAGGTTTTATTTTACAGGTAAGTATTTAGCCTTAAATAGGTATTATTTAGGTAATAATAGTAATTTTTATTTAGATTTATTTTAATTATATTAAAGTTAGGGGTGTTAGGGTTATGGTTAGACTTAGGGGTTAATATATTTATTTAGTGTTAGTGATGTGGGAGGCCAGAGGTTTAGGGGTTAATAACTTTAGTATAGTGGTGGCAGCGACGTTGGGGGCGGCAGATTAGGGGTTCATAAATTTATTTAGGTGGCAGCGACATTTGGGGCAGCAGATTAGGGGTTAATAACTGTAAGTAGGTGGCGGCGACATTGTGGGCCACAGATTAGGGGTTAATAAGTGTAGGTAGGTGGCGGCGACATTGTGGGCCGCAGATTAGGGGTTAATAAGTGTAGGTAGGTGGTGACATTGTGGGCAGCAGATTAGGGGTGTTTAGACTTGGGGTTTATGTTAGGGTGTTAGGTTTAAACATACATTTTCTTTCCCCATAGAAATCAATGGGGCTGCGTTACAGAGCTTTACGCTCTGTTATTGCAGGTGTTAGGCTTTTTTTTAGCCGGCTCTCCCCATTGATGTTTATGGGGAAATCGTGCATAAGCACTTCAAAGCAGCTCAAAGCAGCGCTGGAATTTGTGCGCGGTATGGAGCTCAACGCTGCCATATTGCCCACAAACGCCATTTTTTTGCAAACCTGTAATAGCAGCGCTATTAAAGGTGAGTGGTGGAAATAACTTGCAAGTTAGTAGCAAGCCAGCCATAACGCAAAACTCGTAATCAGGACGTTAGATTTTTTTTATTTTTTAGAAATTTTAGTGTTTATTTTGTAATGTTAGATTTTTTTTATTTTTTCGTAGTGTTAGGATTTTTTAATTTTGTCATTTAGAATTTTTATTTTTCGTTTATTTTAGTTTTTTAAAATAGTAATGTTAGGTTATTTTATAGTTTAAGCTTATTTTTTTTTATTTCACAGGTACGTTTTTATTTATGTTAAGGTAGTTATATTGTAAATTTAATTTAAAGTTAGGGGGTGTTAGGTTTAGGGGTTAATAGTTTAATTTAGTGTATCACGATGTGGGGGCCGGCGGTTTTGGGGTTAATAGATTTAGTTTAGTATTTGGGATGTGGGGGGCCGGCGGTTTAGGGGTTAATAGGTTTATTATAGTAGTTGTGATGTGGGGAGCGGCGGTTTAGGGTTTAATAGGTTTATTATAGTAGTTGCGATGTGGGGGGTCGGTGGATTAGGGGTTAATAGGTTTATTTAGTGTTGGCTATGTGGGTGGGCGGCAAATTAGGGGTTAATATGTTTAATAATGTATTTGTGATGTGGGGGGGTGTAGTTTATGAGTGTTAGTGTACTTTGTAACATTTTTGTTATGAGTTTTGTGAAACATTTTTGTTTTGCAAAATCCATAACTACTGGTCTTTGATCGCGGGAATGGATCGCAATGGTATAAGCTATAACGCTAGCATAATAGCCTGACCAAACAACTTGTAACACAGGCGCAATGAAAATTAAATTTTTTGAGTGCGGAATGGAGAGTTGTAGTACAGGCTAAAAGGCTAGCGGCCAATTTTTCAGCGGTATAGCCGTACCGAAAAACTTGTAGTTTGGCCCTTTATTTGTATATGTGACATAAACCCATAGAAAATAATAATTTATGCTTACCTAATAAATTAATTTATTTCATGGTGGTGGGAGTCCACGATTAATTACTCTTTGGAATTACTCTTCCCTACCAATAGGAGAGGGTAAAGATCTTCCAAACCAAAAGAGCTCTATAAAACCCCTCCCACCTCACTCATACCTCAGTCTATCATATAGCTGAGCAAAAGGTGTAGGAAAAGATAAGAGCAAACAAATAGGAGCAGGAAAAAAGATATGCAAAATAAAACCCACTAGAAAACACAGGGTGGAGTCTCATGGACTCTCACTACTATGAAAGAAATTAATTTATCAGGTAAGCATAAATTATGTTTTTTTTATACAGGTGGTTAGAGTCCACAAACCATTACTCCTGGGAACTAATCCCCAAGCTGTAGAGTCCACAAGTAATAAAACATGAAGTGTGGATATTCAGAAACATCTTTTTTACTGAGAAAACAAAATCCACAACCCTAATAGAACCCAAAAATGCACTTAAAAACAGGCAAGAAAACATATCAACCTGAAACAACTGCCTGAAGGACTTTCCTAACAAAGGCTGCCTCAGAAGAAGCAAAAACATAAAAATAGTAGAATTTGGTAAAAGTATGCAAATAATACCAAGTAGTTGCAAATTTGGTCAACAGAAACTTTATTCTTAAAAGCCAAAGAAGTGGCAACTGATCTAGTAGAATGAGCAGTAATCCATTTAGGTGGAGGCCTACCTGCCTCCAAGTAAGCTTTGTGTATCAAAAGTTTTAACCAAGTAGCGAAAGAAACAGCAGAGGCTTTCTGAACTCCCTAAGGACCAGAAAAGTGAACAAGCAAACTAGAAGTTTGCCTGAAATCCTTAGTAGAGTCAACACAATATGTTAACACTCTAACAACATCCACATTTTGAAAACAAATCTCTCAGAATTCTTATTATTGGGACACAAAGAATGGACCAAAATCTCCCTAGTTTAATTCTTTGAAGACACAACTGTCATGCTTGGATGAGCAGGTTCTGGGGTACTGAAAGAGGTCAGCGGTATGTGCTTATTTCTGGAATTACCCCTATTAGGCATGTTTAAGAAACAGACAAGCAAGTAAGTTTAGTGCAGTGGAATTGGAGACTTGGAGGCTGGAAGCAGGATAAGTGAGCAAGTGTGCCCACACCAGAACTGGAGTCTGAGGTAATGCCCACGATAGGGCCAGGAACAGGAGTGCAAACTTAGGCTGAACACAGGAGGTGCCCAATAGTGGCTGAGGTAGGAGGTGCCCAATGGAAGCCAAGGCAGGAGATGCCCAATGGAGGCTGAGGCAAGAGGTGCCCAATGGAGGCCAAGGCAGGAAGTGCCCAATGGAGGCCTGAGACAAGAGGTGCCCAAATGGAGGCCTGAGCCAGAAGGTTCCCAGTGGAGGCCTGAGACTGGAGGTGCCCACTGGAGGCCTGACACCAGAAATGCCCACTTGAGGCTGAGACTGGAGGTGTCCACTGGAGGCCGAGACAGGAGGTGCCCACAGGAGGCCAAGACTGGAGGTGCTCACTGGAGGCAGAGACTGGAGGTGCCCACTGAAGGGCTGAGACTGGAGGTGCCCCCTTGAGGCCGAGACAGGAGGTGCCCACTTCAGACCAAGACAGGAGGTGCCTACTGGAGGCCGAGACAGGAGGTGCCCATGATAGGGCCAGGAACAGGAGTGAAAACTTAGGCTGAACACAGAAGGTACCGGAAGGAGGCCGAGGCAGGAGGTGCCCATTGGAGGCCAAGGCAGAAGGTGCCCAATGGAGGCCGAGGCAGTAGGTGCCCAATAGAGACTGAGGCAGGAGGTGCCCAATGGAGGCTGAGGTAGGAGGTGCCCAATGAAGGCCAAGACAGGAGGTGCCCACTTGAGGCCTGAGACAGGAGGTGCCCACTGGAGGTCCGAGACAGGAGGTGCCCACTGGAGGTCGAGACAGGAGGTGCCCACTGGAGGCTGAGAAAGGAGGTGCCCACTGGAGGCTGAGACAGGAGGTGCCCACTGGAGGCCTGAGACAGGAGGTGCCCACTGGAGGATGAGACAGGAGGTGCCCACTAGAGGCCTGAGATAGGACACAGATGTTTGGCAGGGCCCACTGCAGGGCACGGATACTATCACACTGGTAGCAGAGACTCTAAGCAGAGTTTGTCACACGTGCAGGATACTGGAACTTGACAGAGCTTGGATGCAGGAGTAGGTGACTGGAACTTTGCAGCTATGCTTATCAGCACTTGGGTAAATGTGCTGGATAATATAACTTAGTAAGTGCCCTCTGTAGGGCTAGGCACTGAAACAGGATCCCAGGGAAGCAGGTACAGAGAGGATAGCCAGGAGACAAGCCAGGGGTCAGATACCTGAGAGCAGTCAGAACAGTCACTAAATCCAGGGAGAATCCAATAGAATAGAAGGCCAGGTTAGGTAAACAGAAATGTAATCCAATCTTTCATAAAAAACAAGTGAGATCCAAAAGGGTAGTCAGAAAACAAGCCAAATTCAGGAACCAAACAGGAAATACAGGAAACACAGGCAAGGTCAGAGGCATTAACATTGGAACCACTATGTCATAGCAGGAAGTGGATTGTAAAGCAGACTTTTATAGGAGAGCTGATTGCAAAACTACCTGCAGCTGACAAGCAGGTGGAGCCAGAGAACAATCCACTGCAGGTAACAGATCTACAAGAACTTCAAGCAAATGCACAGCCCTCTGTGTAAAGGAACAGAAAAACAGGCTGGGAATCAGGAGACCCAGGTTCAAATACGGGCACGGCTGTGACAACAACATTCAACAAAACATCTAAATTCTCAAAACCAAATTAAGATTCCAAGGAGGAGAAATTGGTTTAAAGACAGGTTTAATTCTAGCAAGAGCCGGAACAAAAAGATGAATGTCAGGAAGATTAGCAGACTTCTTGTGGAACAGAACTGAAAGAGCAGAAATCTGAACTTTCAAAGAACTGGCAGATAAACCAATATCCAAACAATCCTGAAATAGGAAAATTCTAGGAATCCTAAAAATTCCAGAGTCGACTTTTTAATATATTTCCCTGGACACAGACTTACAAGCTTGTATCAGTCTCCATAACAAAATCAGAAAACCCTTTCTGCCTGAGAACTATCTGTTCAATCTTCATACCATCAAGCTGAGAGATTTGGGATCCAGATGGAAAAACGCACCTTGAGATAGAAGGTCTAGACACAGAGGAAGTGGCCAAGGAGGGCATCTGGACATCAAAAACAGATCCGCAAACCTAATTCGAGACTGGGACGGAGCAATCAGAATCACTGATACTCTTTCCTACCTCGTTTTGGCAATCACTCTGGGAAGAAGAACCAGAGTATGAAACACATATGCTAGTCAAAATGACCTCTGAACTACCAGAGCATCCAAAAACACTGCTCAAGGATCCCTGGACAGTACCTGGAGCATTTGTGATTCAACAGAAAAGCCATCATAACTATTTCTGGGAGCTGACAAATGTCCACTGTCTAATTGAACACATCCAGATGAAGAGAACACTCTACCTTATGCAGAGACCAACAACTGAGAAAATCTGCTTCTCAATTGTCTACTCCTGGAATATGAACAGCAGAAATCAGGCAGCAATTGACTTCTACCAAGGGAAGAATTTGAAAAACTTCCCACATGGATAGTGAGTTCTCCCCTAATGATTGACATATTCTACTGATGTAAAATTGTCTGACTGAAAATGGAGATATGATTTCCTTTTCAATAGAGGCCAACTAGGAAGAGCCTTAAAAATTGCACAGCATTCCAAAACATTTATAGGTAACCTTGCATCTCGAGGAGACCAAACTACTTGCGCCTTCTGAGACCACCAGACGGCCCCAAACCTGAAAGACTTGCATATTTAGTGATTACAGACGAAGTTGGATGAACTAAAAAAGCCCTCTTCATAATGAGCTGTTGTTTCAGACACCAAGACAGAGACTGACTTGTTCGGAAAACTAGATGAATCCTTTGAGATAGCCGAGTATGATTCCTTCACCATTGGCAAATACTACAAAGCTGAAGAGGCCTCATATGGAAGCGAACAAATGGAATAGCACCTGAGGCTGCAATCATGAGATCTAACACTTCCATGCAAAGAGCGACTTAAGGAAAAGAGAGAGACTAAAGGTTCTGACAGGTGAACCATCAAGGAAAGTCTTACAGAGACTGACTATCTAAGCCCCTAGAAAAGCAACATTTGTCTAAGGAACCAGGGAACTTTTTGGAAAATGTACTTTCTAAACCAAGTTTTTTAAGAAATAACAACGGTTTGGTGGTGTGAGAGTCTGTAAATGTAAAGATTAAGTTTGAACCTAGATATCGTCCAGGTAGGGAAACACTGCAATACCCTCTGATTACTGGTAAAAGGTTACCCAGAACTTTGCAAAAAAATATTCTGGGAGCAGTAGCCAGACCAAACGGTAGAGCAACACACTGAAAATACTTGTCCAGAAAAGCAAACCTTAGAAACTGATGATGTTCCTTGTATATAGGGACATGAAGTAAGCATCCTTTAAATCTATTGTGGACATAAACTTACCTTACTGAACAAAAGGCAGAATAGTACAAATAGTTTCCATTTTGAAATGAGGAATTCTGAGAAACTTGCTCAGAGATTTTAGATCCAGAACTGGTCTGAAAATGACGTCCTTCTTCTGAACAATGGAGAAATTGGGATAAAATCCCACTCCTTGTTCTTGCAAGGGAACCAGAAAAATCACTCCCAAAGTATCAAAATCCAAAACCGACTGAAAAAAGCCTGAACCTTTATAGGGAGTTTATGCTCCGAATGGAGCTTGATGCCCCGTGTTTCTGGCAAGCCTGTAGGCTCGCCAGAAACAGCAGTTATGAAGCAGCGGTCACAAAGACCGCTGCTCCATAACCTGTCTGCCTGCTCTGAGCAGGCGAACAGACATCCCCACAATACAACCCGTTCGAGTATGATCGGGTTGATTGACACCCCCCTGCTGGTGGCCCATTGGCCGCGAGTCTGCAGGGTGCGGTGTTGCACCAACAGCTCTTGTTAGCTGCTGGTGCAATGCTGAATACGGCGAGCGTATTGCTCGCCGTATTCAGCGAGGTCTGGCGGACCTGATCCGCAGTGTCGGATCAGGTCTGCCAGACCTTGATAAATATGCCCCCTATTCTTTCTAGAAAGGCAATTATGAAATGCCTTTCTAGAAAGAATAGCTAAAGAATTACTTTTAGCATTAATTTTAATAAGCTAAAAAATAGCATTACAAATTAAAGCATTTGCAGATTTGAGCAACTCTAAATGGTTTAAAAAAATCTTTACTGACAGAATCCTCAGAAAACTGCCCAGAAGGCTATTTAACCAAAAAGAAGAAGCAGCAGCCACATCAGCAATAGACACTGCTTGTTTGATAAGATACCCTGCTTGCTGGAAAGCCCTCCTATGGAATGATTCTAACTTCCTATCTAAAGGATCTTTAAAGGAAGAACTATCTTCCAATGGAATCATAGTACATCTAGCCAGAGTAGAAATGGTCCCATCTGCCTTGGGAACAGTTTCCCAGAGCTCAACATAAAGGATACATCTTCTTAAACCTTGTGGAAGGATTAAAAGGTATACCTGGCTTAGTCCAATCTTTGAATATAATCTGAGAGACCGCATAAAAAATAGGAAATACAACAGGAGTTTGACCCATTGGTTTAAAAACAGTTACAAATCAAAGTTAAAAGGTGGGTTAATCAAAGGAATAAAGGATCAACTGTAGAACAATATACATCCCGGTCATGAAACACATACACAATGGCGCATAGCTGGATATCTTAATATGTATCATAAAAAATGACTCAGGGTTGTGTGTGCATTGCCAATCATCAAACAAACCCCGGGGTCAAACTTTTACCAGCTTGAGATTCCACACCAGAATTAGGGACACTGCTGCCTCCGGAACGCGGTGCACTCATTCACGGACTTCACCATCCTCATCTTCCTTGGCGTTCTCTTCCGGTGCAGCCCTCTGCATTTCTAGGAATCAGATGGTGTAATGAAGTTAAAAGAGTGGGAGCAAGTCAGAATAAATTAAAGAAACGTCCTACTTCCATAAAAAGTGATATTTAACCATGTAAAAATACAAGGTTACACAGCAAAACCAGTCATACAAAAATGGAGCATAGCACAAGATGGCTTACGTGTTTTGGCAAACTACCGTAGTCATAGCCTCTTGTGCTACGCACATTTATTTTAAAAACAGTATCCACAGGCTTATCTCCATCTACTTTAGAATTCTTAACCTCTAAAGTAAGTGAAATTTAAATAAATAAAAGGATATTAATTTTCATGATCAGAGTTTATTGACTTTTGTTCATCAGAAAAAAACTCTCCCTCTTAGGACACATCAGCTTCAGTAATAGAAGCATTAACCTCATTAGGCATAGAACTAGTAGAAGGTAACTTCTTAACTGACCTTTTACGCTTACTTGAAGGAGGCATGGCCGCCAATATTTTAGACATACTTGTATGAAGCAGATCCTTAAATCCAGGAGTGAAACTAGTAGAATCCTCCTGAAAGGAACAAACAGAAGGAGCAATAATACATTCTGGAGCAAGAGCAGCACCAGACTGGTCAGGGTGCATTAAAATATTAATACATTTATTACATAAATTTGCCAGAGGAAAAACCTCAGCAAGCTTACAATATAAACATTTAACCCTGGTAGAAAAGTGTTCAGATGACCCAACTTCAAAGGCAGATTTAGGGACAGAATCAAAAGGCTCCATAAGTTCAGAAAATCTAATAATAAAGTTAAATGCGGCTCTAGCTGGGGGTTCCGGTGGAGGAGGAGCAAAGTATGTGGTGCAGCTGCTGCTCGACTCGATACTCCAGTCCCATAGCTTTTTGGCGGGGAATGCTCGCGCCTTACCCCACGTCTGGGGCTGCTTTTTTGGACAGATTGAGACATCATCTCGGGAACCTGCAACAGTGACATTACATCTCACTGTTTTGGCAAATAAGCCACCTGGAGGGACCTGGAGCTTAGCCTAACTACTATAACAGCTGGCTTAAGGGGTCTAAATGGCTTTTCTTTTTTAATATTGACTAACACCGCTTCTTCCTGAGGATGTAAGAAAGGGGACAAGAGCAACGCTACACCTGTTTTATAAACTTGAAAGATATCTTCCTCAACTACTTCTCAGCGAAGTCATATACAATATACCTACCTGTCTTCTCCTTTGCCTTTTTCGTTTGCCGCTGCACCTGCTAAAGAAAAATTCATGTGCAAACGCTGAGCTACACATACCTGAGCCGTCTGCGGCCCCCCTGTCTTGACCGAGTTCTGCCTATCTTCCCTGCCTTCCTTCCTCCTCCCCCACCGGTGCTGCGTGGGAGGAGGTGAAGTTACATCTGCGAGGACATACATAACCCACTACCCAGCTCACCTGTTTGTCCCCTCTGGTTACATTTGTACCCACTGAGCCGGCTCCGGGGTGGGCGCTGAGCCTTATCTGTTTTGAGCTATTTGTGGCTCCCTTGGCTTGACCGGGACCCGCTTGTTTCTTAGTGCCTGTTTTCCCTCCTCCCCCACTGGTGCTGCATGGGAGGAGGTGAAGTTACACCTGTGAGGATACACATAACCCACTATCCTGCTCACCTGTTCGTTCCCTCTGGTTACCATCGTACCCACTGAGCCGGCTCCGGTGCGGATGTTGAGTCTTGTCACTCTGAGCTGTTTGTGGCTCCCTTGGCTGGACCGGGATCTGCCCGTATCTCAATACCTGCACTCCCTCCTCCCCCACCGGTGCTGCGTGGGAGGAGGTGAATTTACATCAGTGGCATACGACCTGTCTTTCAGTGCACCTGGCTGTCTTTCCTGACTACCTCGGCATATCCTGAATTAACACCTCCACGGCCGCTAACCACGTCCGTCTGAGCTCCCTGCGGCTCCTTTGGCTGGTCCTGGACCCGTCTGCTCCCCGGCAGCTGCCTCACCTCCTCCCCCATCGGTGCTGCGTGGGAGGAGGTGAATTTCTGAATCAAGCCTGAGAGAGGGCTGGAGGGCTGACTCCGAAATCGCACCTTCCTCTCCTCGGATATATCTGCCTCTGAGCCCTCCCTCCTCCACCTCTACCATCGCTGCCCGAGAGGGGGCGAGTGCGCCTAGGGCTAGACGCAGGGGCATGTAGTCGGAGGCTTGCTCTGCTTCTTTCTGGATCAGCCTGCGGCGAAGCAAGTACTCTCCGAGCGGACATTCATTCACTGCAGGGGGGCGGCACGAGAAGAGGTAAGCTCTATAGCTACTGTTTTTGATATTTGGGCTAAGGGTTGTGAAGGACATATCAGGCTGAGGTAAGACATCTCTTAAGCGGATAAAGGAACATAATTAAACCGGCACAAAAATATTTTCTAAAATACCCACAGTCTGATATATGGAAATTTGTGCTGTCGAATTAAGCAGGAGGAAATACAGAGGAGAAGGAAAAAGGAAAAGGATAATAGAAAGGAAAGAGGAAAAGGGAAAAGAAAAAAATATATAAACATTGTTTCAACCTATACAAATACCTGGGGACTATAAAGTTATTTTGTTAAATAACCTACAAATTTTGTATATGTAATATATAGTTCAATACACTCTGCACTCACAGTGCATTGATTTGACTTCTGCTGAGAATAAGAAACTGTAACAGTTAATATCTTATTTTGTGTAGCCTTGCCTATTAGAAGGGAAATTGTTTTAAAATCTGCTACTTAATTTGTATCTTCTTCTCCCTAGAGCATACTGTTACCAAATATATATAACCAAGGAGAAGAAGGGGGTCTGTTAGTTTAAATATCAACTCTATAATTCTTTTCAGAAACCTTCTCTAAACCATCTTAAACCTCTATTCTAAAAAGAAATCCCTAAGAGCAATAGAATTAACCCTAACAAATAGAATTGGAATACCAATTATTAATAAGCGAGACAAAAGCTCACCATAAAGGCACCTTAGCTTTTAGAAGGTTCATAGCTTAATGAGCTTTACAAATTATATTAGACGTCTTTAAAAGTGTATTATAGATGCAGTTGTACCAATCCTAATTTCTATAAACTTCCCTGCTCCTGTTCTGTTTACTGGTATCCCAGATTAAGGGATAACTAGGGAAAGGCGGCTGGCTAGATTTTACAAGAAGATCCCTATTTAGTACCTGCACTAATTTACTTCTGCACTCAATTTTTAAAACACCTTGAGGCTGACTCACACTGTAGAAATTAAAAACAGAATTTATGCTTACCTGATAAATTACTTTCTCCAACGGTGTGTCCGGTCCACGGCGTCATCCTTACTTGTGGGAATATCTCTTCCCCAACAGGAAATGGCAAAGAGTCCCAGCAAAAGCTGTCCATATAGTCCCTCCTAGGCTCCGCCCACCCCAGTCATTCGACCGACGGACAGGAGGAAAAAACAGGAGAAACTATAGGGTGCCGTGGTGACTGTAGTTAGAGAAAATAATTCATCAAACCTGATTAAAAAACCAGGGCGGGCCGTGGACCGGACACACCGTTGGAGAAAGTAATTTATCAGGTAAGCATAAATTCTGTTTTCTCCAACATTGGTGTGTCCGGTCCACGGCGTCATCCTTACTTGTGGGAACCAATACCAAAGCTTTAGGACACGGATGAAGGGCGGGAGCAAATCAGGTTACCTAAACAGAAGGCACCACAGCTTGCAAAACCTTTCTCCCAAAAATAGCCTCCGAAGAAGCAAAAGTATCAAATTTGTAAAATTTGGCAAAAGTGTGCAGTGAAGACCAAGTCGCTGCCTTACATATCTGATCAACAGAAGCCTCGTTCTTGAAGGCCCATGTGGAAGCCACAGCCCTAGTAGAGTGAGCTGTGATTCTTTCAGGAGGCTGCCGTCCGGCAGTCTCGTAAGCCAATCGGATGATGATTTTAAGCCAAAAGGAAAGAGAGGTAGAAGTCGCTTTTTGACCTCTCCTTTTACCAGAATAGACGACGAACAGAGAAGATGTTTGTCTGAACTCTTTTGTAGCTTCTAAATAGAATTTTAGAGCACGGACTACGTCTAAATTGTGTAACAAACGTTCCTTCTTTGAAACTGGATTCGGACACAAAGAAGGTACAACTATCTCCTGGTTAATATTTTTGTTGGAAAAAACCTTTGGAAGAAAACCAGGCTTAGTACGCAAAACAACCTTATCTGAATGGAACACCAGATAGGGCGGAGAACACTGCAGAGCAGATAACTCAGAAACTCTTCTAGCAGAAGAAATAGCAACCAAAAACAAAACTTTCCAAGATAACAACTTAATATCTATGGAATGTAAAGGTTCAAACGGAACCCCTTGGAGAACTGAAAGAACTAGATTTAAACTCCAGGGAGGAGTCAAAGGTCTGTAAACAGGCTTAATTTTAACTAGAGCCTGAACAAATGCTTGAACATCTGGCACAGTTGCCAGTCGTTTGTGTAACAAGACAGATAAAGCAGAAATCTGTCCCTTTAGAGAACTCGCTGATAATCCTTTATCCAAACCTTCTTGTAGAAAGGAAAGGATCTTAGGAATTTTGATCTTATTCCATAAGAATCCCTTGGATTCACACCAGTAGATATATCTTTTCCATATTTTATGGTAAATTTTTCTAGTTACCGGTTTTCTGGCTTGAACCAGAGTATCTATCACAGAATCTGAAAACCCACGCTTTGATAGAATCAAGCGTTCAATTTCCAAGCCGTCAGCTGGAGGGAGACCAGATTTGGATGTTCGAATGGACCCTGTACAAGAAGATCCTGTCTCAAAGGTAGCTTTCCATGGTGGAACCGATGACATATTCACCAGGTCTGCATACCAAGTCCTGCGTGGCCACGCAGGAGCTATCAAGATCACAGAGGCCCTCTCCTGCTTGATCCTGGCTACCAGCCTGGGAATGAGAGGAAACGGTGGAAACACATAAGCTAGGTTGAAGGTCCAAGGCGCTACTAGTGCATCCACTAGAGTCGCCTTGGGATCCCTGGATCTGGACCCGTAGCAAGGAACCTTGAAGTTCTGACGAGACGCCATCAGATCCATGTCTGGAATGCCCCATAATTGAGTTAACTGGGCAAAGATCTCCGGGTGGAGTTCCCACTCCCCCGGATGGAATGTCTGACGACTCAGATAATCCGCCTCCTAGTTTTCCACTCCTGGGATGTGGATCACAGATAGGTGGCAGGAGTGATCCTCTGCCCATTTTATTATTTTGGTCACTTCTCTCATCGCCAGGGAACTCCTTGTTCCCCCCTGATGATTGATATAAGCAACAGTCGTCATGTTGTCTGATTGGAATCTTATGAATCTGGCCTTTGCTAGTTGAGGCCAAGCCCTGAGAGCATTGAATATCGCTCTCAGTTCCAGAATGTTTATCGGGAGAAGAGACTCTTCCCGAGACCATAGTCCCTGAGCTTTCAGGGATTCCCAGACCGCGCCCCAGCCCACTAGACTGGCGTCGGTCGTGACGATGACCCACTCTGGTCTGCGGAAGCTCATTCCCTGGGACAGGTGGTCCAGGGTTAGCCACCAACGGAGTGAGTCTCTGGTCTTCTGATCTACTTGAATCACTGGAGACAAGTCTGTATAGTCCCCATTCCACTGTTTCAGCATGCACAGTTGTAATGGTCTTAGATGAATTCGCGCAAAAGGAACTATGTCCATTGCTGCAACCATCAATCCTACCACTTCCATGCACTGAGCTACGGAAGGACGTGGAATAGAATGAAGAACTTGACAAGCGTTTAGAAGTTTTGACTTTCTGACTTCTGTCAGGAAAATCCTCATTTCTAAAGAATCTATTATTGTTCCCAAGAAAGGAACTCTTGTCGACGGAGACAGGGAACTTTTTCCTATGTTCACCTTCCATCCGTGAGATCTGAGAAAGGCCAGAACGATGTCTGTGTGAGCCTTTGCCTTTGAAAGAGACAAAGCTTGTATTAGAATGTCGTCCAAGTAAGGTACTACTGCAATGCCCCTTGGTCTTAGAACCGCTAGAAGGGACCCGAGTACCTTTGTGAAAATCCTTGGAGCAGTGGCTAACCCGAATGGGAGGGCCACAAACTGGTAATGTTTGTCCAGAAAGGCGAACCTTAGGAACTGATGATGATCCTTGTGGATAGGAATATGTAGATACGCATCCTTTAGATCCACGGTAGTCATAAATTGACCTTCCTGGATTGTAGGTAGAATCGTTTGAATGGTTTCCATTTTGAACGATGGAACCCTGAGAAATTTGTTTAGGATCTTTAAATCCAGAATTGGTCTGAAAGTTCCCTCTTTTTTGGGAACTACAAACAGATTTGAGTAAAATCCCATCCCCTGTTCCGCCGTTGGAACTGGGTGTATCACTCCCATTTTTAACAGGTCTTCTACACAATGTAAGAATGCCTGTCTCTTTATTTGGTTTGAGGATAAGTGAGACATGTGGAACCTTCCCCTTGGGAGTAGTTCCTTGAATTCCAGAAGATAACCCTGAGAAACTATTTCTAGTGCCCAGGGATCCTGAACATCTCTTGCCCAAGCCTGAGCAAAGAGAGAGAGTCTGCCCCCTACTAGATCCGGTCCTGGATCGGGGGCTACTCCTTCATGCTGTTTTGTTAGCAGCAGCAGGCTTCTTGGCCTGCTTACCCTTGTTCCAGCCTTGCATCGGTTTCCAGGCTGGCTTGGTTTGTGAAGCATTACCCTCTTGTTTAGAGGATGCGGAATTAGAGGCCGGTCCATTCCTGAAATTGCGAAAGGAACGAAAATTAGACTTATTCTTGGCTTTGAAAGGCCTATCTTGTGGGAGGGCGTGGCCATTTCCCCCAGTGATGTCTGAGATAATCTCTTTCAATTCTGGCCCAAAGAGAGTTTTACCCTTGAAGTTACTTCATCTCAACAGTCCTATGTGTAAACAGCAAACGATTTTAGTTACTGCTGCTAAAATCATCTTCCTCTCACAAACAGAACTCTTCATCTTTTTCTGTTTCAGAGTAAATAGTACATACCAGCACTATTTTAAAATAACAAACTCTTGATAGTAGAATAAAAAACTACAACTAAACACCACATACTCTTAACCATCTCCGTGGAGATGTTGCCTGTGCAACGGCAAAGAGAATGACTGGGGTGGGTGGAGCCTAGGAGGGACTATATGGACAGCTTTTGCTGGGACTCTTTGCCATTTCCTGTTGGGGAAGAGATATTCCCACAAGTAAGGATGACGCCGTGGACCGGACACACCAATGTTGGAGAAATAGAAAATTTTACCACATAGAAAGTAGTCTTATATCTATGTGATTTCACTTCAAAGGGAACTGAGGGAAAATAGGGCATTGTAAATCCCTTAAAAGGAGCCTTTCTAATTAACATCTGCAAAAACTGCTTTCTGTATAGGATTTTCTCTTCTTTTGACGGTTTAACTGTAATCCTAAATTTTAGGATGTATTATCAGTGTATCTAGTATAACTGAGAAGAATTGCCTGCTCTGACCTAGAAGGTATCCCAAAGTTTCTTCCTTCTCTCTTATAGTACTAAAAAGGTAGTTGGACTTCACTGTATGATTACCAGAGATTAATTTTTTTCAAAATATCTTTAGCCCCAGAAGTTTATACTTTCTCACATATGTCCACACCATTACACCTTCTTGGAGGCTAAACTATTTTAATTTTGATTCATATTTGGTAATATATTTAAAATTGACACTTAGGTTCATCTGAATTCCCTACATTTTTTCTCTTGGGGTCAAACCCCTTTAACATTAGAAATTTCAAACTCTTACAGATTTAAAATATATTAAGGGTAATTGTAAAAGGGCCACATTATATACTTCTACAGGTTGAAGAAACATCAGAGAGGAGGATAAGGGAAAGGGGAAGGAAGAGAGAGAGAAAAAAAAATCTCTTTTTTTTCTTTTTTTTTAGACTAGCTGAGAACACTCCCTTGTCTCCCTGACACGGCTGCCTGATACACTAATTTCACTTCTTTCTTTTTTTTCTTTTTAGTAAATTTGTTTTCACATTGGCACCTCACCTCCACTTCCGTCCCTCACCCCTTGTCCCCTGCTTTTTTTTTTTCCTCCTCTGTCTTTGACTGGGCTCTTCCCCCTAAACACAATAAATAATTTTCACTTCACTTTGTTTACTCACAAGTATATGGATAAATATCTTCATTCTCACGGTAAAACTTCACCAGCGGCCATGTCGGTCAGACAAAGGGATAAAAAGCATAAATCTGCTCCTGAGGTTCAAACAGAGACACAGTTATCCTCCAGTGACCCTCTAAATTTGCAAGAACCGGGGGCGGAGCCTGACTGTGCTCAGAGATGGCGGTGTAATCTCTGAGCTCCAGGAGCTAAGAATATAAAACAGTGATTTTGAGCTGTCTGAACAGTTACTCTGAGACGGAAAACCCTAGCTTATGAACCGGAGATATAACCCTTGCTGATGGAAGGCTGATAAGCTGCAGAGAACAACTTGTACCTCAAACACGGAGACGGACATATGAGGCCTAGCTAAGTGCTCCCATCCGGAGCCACGTCCGGTACTACAGAGACAGAGACGCAGGGATGCCTCTGAAAGGACTTAGCCGTTAACCCAGGCCACCGGACATCACTATATGAGGTGAGCACCCCCGGAGGGTAGCGGGCACTAACCGGTTAGCCTAGGGTTTGAAGCGCAAACTAAAGGTGACATGCAACGTGGCGGCAAATGGCGGTCTGACGCAGCCACTTTTTTACACAAGCGTTTGCCATAAAACAGCAAGTAAACAAGCCATAAGCAAGAAGGGATCATGAATAGGCAGAAAACTACAATAACAACTCACAGCGAACAGCAGGCTAGAATATTTGAGCCAAATTTATTATAAGCAAATACGTGTATGATTCATGCTTCGAGGGGCCCCAGTGTCAAGCGCAGCCCACATATATAACTATTGAGACATAAAATAAAACAATGACTGAGTGAGACTCCGGTACGGTCATTAAAAGAAAGGAAGATTTGAGCCAAAATAACCACGATAGACCACGTGTATCACTTCTGCATTGTAAGGCTTCTGTAATATTCCACACAAGCAGCTACTGGAACATTAAACAGAACGACGCAACACTACAGCTATTGCTTCCCAAGTATTAGAGGGAATTGCTTTGTACAACATACCACAATACCACCTTTCAAGGTTAATTACACAGTTACCACTACAAACGGAAGGCGGCAAGACATCTATCAAAATCTTTAATTATATGAGATGGCGGCTAAAAAACTGACAAAAGCAGACAAAGTTTCTAAGTCGCAGAATATCAACCCATATTTCAGACCCACCAAACTTAATAAACCTACAAATGATACTATAAGAGATGAAGATGGTGACTCTGAGCAGGAGACAGACACTTTGGGGGCTGAAGGAGACCAAACACCAGCTACTAGAGCAGATTTGCGCCTACTAGTCTCAAAACAGGACATAGCAGCTAACTTTGAACGTCTGTGGGAAAAGATAGACTCTATGCATACTTCTGTTACCGATAGTCTCACTGATATTAAGTCTGATATTACTGAATTAGGAGGCAGAATTGAAACTCTGGAAGAACAAAAAGAGGCTATATCAGAAGATCTCTCCTCAGTAACTGAGGCAGTCAATTCCCAACAACAATCTATCAATGAGCTTCAAGACAAAATTGAAGATCTTGAAAATAGGGGCAGGCGAAATAATATTAGAATGAAAGGCATACCAGAAACGGTCCTGAACAAAGACCTCCACATATACCTGCAACAGCTGTTTAGAGCCATTGCTGGCGACAAAGATGACTCCACATATAACATTGAAAGGGCCCACAGGGCTCTCAGAGCAAGACCGAAAGATGATGCCCCACCGAGAGACGTCATTGTGAAGATGGCGATCTTTCAAGAAAAGGAGAAAATTATGTCTGCATCCCGACAAAATTCAACATTTAAGTTTCAAGGTACAATTGTCCAATTCTTTCAGGACTTGAGCGTCAGAACTTTACAGAGAAGATTCCAGCTACGACCACTCACAGCTATGCTACGGAAGCACCAGATCCAATACCGCTGGGGGTTCCCGTTCGCTCTACACATTATCAGAGATGGCAAATCCTTAACTGTAAAAGAAGAAGAAGAAATTCCAAATATCTGTGGGCTGTTGGGCCTGGATCCTCCATCGATTCCAGCGAACATACCAGCTAAACAACACAAAAACCTTCAACTTTCACAACAAGATACCCCACAGTCAAAATGGCAGTCTTCTAATAGGAAAAAACTTAAAAACAGATGACTCTTGCTGAGAGACTTTAGGGTATCACCTTGGAACTAAGGACACATACTGAACTTTGAGGTTCGCCTCAGAATTGTATAAACCGATTTCCATAGCATTCTTGTCTAAGATTGGGTAAAGTATGATTCACACTGTTTTGCCAATTGCATTAGAATTTACTGTTCACAATTTCTAACTGTTAATTTCACTGTTTAAAATACTAGTTATATTTATAGATGCCGCTCCTTCAAGACGAGTCATCATGAGATTTGTTGTCTCTCTATATAAGAGAGACTTGGTTAATGTATTTCTTTTTTTCTATTTTTTATGCATATTGTTCTTTTTTCTTATTGTCTTTTTTTTTCAATCAATATTTTATTATGGTTCTGAGTCACATATTACATTGAGGTGTGTGAGAGCGAGGCTTGGGTGGAATAGGAAGAATGCTACAAGACACCAGGGGAGGGTAAGATTCTTTCATATGTCAGGAGATGTAAATATATGGCGAGCAAACACTACTAATGCCTAAAATACACTTAGTTTCTCACAATGTGAGAGGATTAAACTCAGACATTAAGCGCAGGGTAGCTATGGCGCACTACCTTAGACTGCACGCTAACGTTCTTTTCCTACAAGAGACTCATCTAACACGTACAAATATTCCTAAATACTGGTCTCGAGCGTTTCCGCTCCACTACCACGCCACCACAGAAACAAAAAAAAGAGGTGTATCCATACTCATTCACTCTTCCTTAAACTTTAGACACGAATCCACTCTAGCAGACCCAGAGGGCAGATATCTAATTATAAAGGGACAGCTGGATGACTCCGATATTATTTTTTGCAATATATATGCCCCTAATGACAACCAGCACACGTTCTTTAGGGACATTTCCCACTTACTAACAGACTGGTCGCAACATAAAGTAGTGTTGGCTGGGGATTTCAACGTTAACATGAAAACTATTAATTCCGACAAAAACCTAAAGTTAAACAATAAACAACTCCGACATAACAGGATTATTAAATCAATTCAAGACACCCTTACACCTCATACTCTTACAGACACTTGGAAATTCCTGTACGGGGAGACTAATGACACCACATTTTATTCAGCCGCTCACAAGTCTTATACAAGAATTGACTACATATTAGTTAGCCAGATTTTACTCCCACTAGTGCTATCATCAGAAATCCATCCATGTACCTGGTCTGATCACTCCCCAATCTCAATCCAACTTAATGGGGTTACTGACCCTAAAAGATCTAGAACATGGACCTTTGACCAGTCCGTGCTTAGAGATAAACACACCCTAGCTAATATAAGCGAACTGTTGAGTGAATTTTGGAGATTTAATAGTGATTCTACCAACAATCCGATACACACCTGGGCAGCACACAAAGCGTACCTCAGAGGTCTGCTAATCCAGCTTAAATCTCGCTCTTTATACCACAAAAACACCTTAATAACTCAGCTTCAGAATGATATAAAACAGCTAGAAAAACAACACAAACGAACCCAGAGCAAACCAGTCATAAAAGAACTAAACAAGAAAAAAGATAATCTAAATAGCATTCTAAACTCTATTGCAGCCAGAGCGATACTGAAATTAAAGACGCAATACTATGTGTTCGCTAACAAACCGGATAAATTTCTTGCACACAAAATACGCGAACGCTGTAGAGCTTCTGCTATACCAAACATAATTAATTCACAGGGGGTGTCTGTGTCTCACCCCCAGGAGATTGTTGATACTTTCGCAGAATTTTATGGGAAACTATATGATGGTAAAAAAGTTAGTCATACACAACAAATTGAGTCAGAAACTATAGACTTTCTCACCGATGCTAATCTAAACAAAATTTCAGAAGATGATAGAAAGTCATTGAACTCACAGGTCTCCCCTCAGGAAGTATCATTAGCCATCAAAGACCTTAAAAAAGGTAAAGCCCCTGGTCCAGACGGATTTGCAGGAGAATATTATAAAATGTTTAGCCCCATACTGCTCCCCCATTTAACTAACTTGTGCAACCACATTCTAGAGGGCCATCCAATTCCACCTGAACTTTTAATGGCGAAAATAGTGGTGATTCCCAAACCAGGTAGAAACTCAAAATACTGCTCAAATTATCGCCCCATCTCACTTATTAATCAGGATCTCAAAATATTTACGAAAATTCTGGCTAATCGTCTTAAAGCAATACTGCCCAACCTGATACACCCCGACCAGGTGGGTTTCATAAAGGATAGGGAAGCCCCAGACAATATCAGACGTATAATAGACTCCATACACTACTTGTTTGTCACCAAAACGCCTTCTCTGCTCCTATCCTTGGATGCGGAGAAGGCGTTTGATAGAATAGATTGGAAATACCTACTACAGGTGCTCCGCACCATGGGATTTAACGGACCTTTTGTAACAGCGATTGAAAGGATATACTCGAACCCCACAGCACAAGTCACAGCCACAGGTTACAAATCCAAAATCTTCCCCATCCTCAACGGAACTAGGCAGGGATGTCCTTTGTCACCCCTCCTATTTGCCCTTTGCATAGAACCTCTAGCAGCCCAGATTAGGAATTCCCCAGACATATCAGGTTTTAAAATTAAATCCACTGAATACAAATTGACATTGTTCGCTGACGATATTTTATTAACAATTACCAAACCTCTGATCTCACTGCCTAACCTATACCAACTTTTGGACAAATTCTCATCGATTTCGGGTTACAAAATTAATTTAGAGAAGTGCGAAGCCCTACCTATCACATTACCAGCCCACACACAAAAACTAATTGAACTAAACTTCACCATGAAATGGGCTAAACGTACTATTAAATATCTAGGTGTCCATTTAACGACCCAATTCAGCCAACTGTACAAAGCCAACTACACACCACTGTTCAAAGAGATCCGGCATGATCTCCAGAAATGGGCACATTACTCCTTTTCCTGGTATGGCCGTAAAGCAGCGGTCAAGATGAATATCTTACCACGCCTGCTCTACCTTTTCAGAACACTCCCAATCAAAATCCCAACCCCAGAGCTAGCTCAGATTCAATCAGAGTTGATTAGATTTATTAGAGGGAAAAAATCTCCTAGAATTCCAGCCACCTGTTTAACGAGACATAGAACATTAGGGGGAATGGGGGTCCCCAATCTTGTCGACTATTATAAGGCGGCAAGATTAGCTCAAACAACCTTACTAGATAACCCCAATATTGATACTATATGGCCAATCCTGGAAGCTGAAATGGGGGGCTGGAATTACCCAGCAGACGTTCTATGGGGGAAGGAGACACAGACACTCACCACACAACATATTAGACTTCCTACCCTAGACTCAACCTTTATATCCTGGAACAAAGTAGCTAAGATGACCAAACTGAAACCCACATATTCTAAAAACATACCAATTAAATATCTACTGCCGCAAGATTCCCACCCGATAATAGACAAATGGCGTAATAAGGGTCTCTACAGAGTGGCTGACTTTCTAAGTGGAACGACAATTTTAACATTTACCCAGATTCAGGAGAAAATCAATCCTTTAATACTAAACTGGTTTTTATACTTGCAAATAATATCGGCCCTTAGGAAATTTCAACAACACTATACAACCCAGAACACTACAGTACTGGAGATCATATGCAAAGCACCGCACAGACCAAAACACACCATCTCAAAGTTGTACTCTGCTATACAATCTGCACAGACACAGACAAAATCCCAATTAATATTAAACTGGGAAAGAGATCTGGGAATAGAGAAAGACCTACAGGAGTGGGCTGATATATTTAGGGAAACAGATAGAGGACTACTAAGCGCAGACTTAAGGGAAAATGCACTTAAGACGGCCTATAGATGGTACTTGACTCCAATACAGACAGCACATATGTCCCAGACGGGAACCAGACTATGCTATAGAGGATGTAATATGTTGGGAACCTACTCACATTTATGGTGGGAATGCGACAAAATCAAGCAAATTTGGGACAACCTCTCTTTACTAATAAGTAATACTTTAAACGAAAAGATTCAACTTACACAATCACAGGCACTCCTACATGTCCGACTGCCTAATTTTAATAAACCAATTAACACATTCATCAAGATCTTATGCACGGTTACCAGATCTTGCATAGCTAAATATTGGAAAACTGGTGCACTAACATGGCAAGAGGTTTTAAACAAAATTAACGCAACATATTCTATGTATGATTCGGCAGCCTGGATTCTGGATAATAAAGCAGCAGTAGACAAAATATGGTTTTATTGGATTCTACAAGGGAAACCTCAAATCACTCATATCCCCACAGAGGATCCTGATCCTCTGCCCAGCGCCTAATCTCTACACCCACGCCACTCATAACTCCATGATGTGTACACCTTTATTTAAACTGTCACAAAGATACTAACATTATTAATAATTGACTCACACAATTGATAATTGATATTTTATGTATTTCTTTTATCCTTTTATTTATGTTTTTCTGTTACCTTGTTTTTGAGTTTGAAGAGGTTTATTATCATAATGTACGATTGTAAATGTACTACAAATACTGTTCAATAAAAAAATTTCAACATAAATTTGCAAGAACCTATTGATGTACAATCCTTAGTCTCTAAAATTTCAGACGCCCTCACACCTAAATTTGACTCTTTAAAAAAAGAGCTCAAACAAGACATTGCATGTTTAACTTCAGAAGTAAAACAATTCGCAGAAAGATTTTCTGAGGTTGAGCAAAGATTTTTGGATTTTGAAGATCTTGTCTCAGCTCAGAATGATAAACTATATCTCTGGCTCTTACTAAAGCACAGAATAGAGTTGAAGATCTTGAGAATCTCTCAAGGCGAAACAACTTAAGATTAATCGGTGTCCCCGAGGGAAAACAGCTAGAAGACTTTAACAAATTATTTACACACACTCTTCCACGATTACTACAGATACCCGAGAGCGATCCTAAAATAATAATAGAACGTGCACATAGGATAGGATCAGTTTCTTCTGCTAATATTAATAAGAGGCCAAGACTTATCATAGTTAAATTCTTGAATTACCAAGATAAAATCATGTTTTTATAACAATATCGCAAACATCAACCTTTAATGGTTGAAGACGCTAAAGTCTTTATATTTCAGGATTATGCAGCAGAAACGGCCCAGAAAAGAAGAGAACTAGCTCCAATGTGCACAAAATTCATACAACAAGGGCTACGCGCCACCATTATGCATCCTGCTAGACTTAGATTTGTGATTGACAACACCACACACTTTTTTGATTCAGCTGCCGAAGCAGAAAAGTTTTATTCTATGAACTCCCCCCCCTTAAAAGAAATCAATGTCCGGGCCTCTTCAGGTTAGGGTAGTAGATGCCATGGGTGGTACAGCTACTCTTTGCTGTACATGGCTGCTTTTTGTGTTTTTTGTCTTTTTTTCCCCTTCCTCTTTTCCCCTATCTCTTTTATCTTTCTCTCTCTCGTATAAAAAAAAAATGGCTGCGGGGTGCAATCTTAAAATGACCTCATGGAATATTGGAGGTCTCACCTCTCCGATTAAACGGAAGGCAATACTTCTTCAATTAAAAAAGATCAATACCGATGTAGCCTTCCTACAGGAAACACACTTAAAACCTGAAGAAGTTTTTAAACTCAAATCTTCCTGGGTTAAAGAAGTCTTTTTCTCCTCCACTGCAAAAAGAAAGAGTGGGGTCGCGATCCTCTTGGGGAAGAAACTCCTCTATGAAGTCATCCAGGTAGACACGGACCAGGAAGGTAGATATCTAATGGTAAAAATTTAAATTTCAAAAGTACTATATACACTTTGTAATGTATACGCCCCAAATGTTTTCAATCTCCCCTTCTGGGAAACATTGCAAAACAAGCTTCTTTCATTCGCAGAAGGCTATTTGCTACTGGCTGGCGACTTTAATATGGCCCCCCAACATCCACTTGATAGGCTCAGGCAGAATCCCGCCCCAGTTAAAACCAAGAGAGATAACCTAGAGTCTAAATTATTTCTTAAACTTTTTCGCAATTTAAAGCTTTGTGACATTTGGAGGATTCAAAATCCAGATCTTAGAGACTTCACGTGTCACTCGAAAGTACATAAAACGCTTTCAAGAATCGACCTTTTTTTGGTGGATGAAAGATTGTGTAAATCAAAAGTAGCTGCCGAGATTCTACCTATCACTATCTCAGACCACGCCCCGATCACTCTTGAATTTTACATAAATCCCCTGGGGAACAGGAATTTTGGCTTCTCTTTCCCACGTTATCTAGTAAATGACTTAAAATTCAAAAACTGGCTTATCTATAGATTTCGGGAATATGCAGTCCTTAATCAACAACATATTTCTAAACCTGCTTTGTTTTGGGAGACCGCAAAGGCGGTCCTCCAGGGGGAAATATTAGCGTATACTATCTCTAGGTCCAAAAAAAATTTAAAAAAAGGGAGAGCGAGGCACTAAAAGCCGTTACTAATGCATATAACCGCTATATTTTATATAAAATGCCTGAAAACTGGTCTAGATACAACACAGCACTGGTGGAGAGAGACTCCCTCCTGCTCTACAAAAGTACCCAAAGAGATCTTAGGTTGCAGGCTAAACTATACCATTATGGTAATAAAACAGGGAAGCTCTTGGCAAACTTAGTGAAGATTGAAAGAGGCTCTTCTATAATAAAAACTATAATATGTGGTAATAAAAATTCTAATTCCCCTGAAGAAATATGGGGAGTATTTGCAGAATACTATGAGTCTCTGTATTCCCCTAAAAGCTCTAACACCATAGAGAGGGAAAACTTTTGGAATCAAATAGCCTTTCCAACCTTGACTCCTGATTTACTGGTAACTTTACAATCTCATTTTACTGAAGCAGAAATCGCCACAACGATTCAAAACCTTTCCTCTAACAAAGCCCCGGGACCCGACGCACTTCCAAATGAATTCTATAAAATACTAGCACCTGAGATAATAAAGCATTTAACCCCACTTTTTAATGATATATACATTTCAGGTAATACCCCAAATAAGGAATTCACTGCGTCCTATACAACTCTCATTTTAAAACAGGGGAAAGATCCAGAAAAAAAGGAGACATACAGACCCATCGCGCTCCTAAACACGGACTATAAACTTTTCACATCTATCTTATCAAACAGGCTCCAACCTCTGCTCTCCACTATCATACACAGTGACCAAGCAGGCTTCCTTTTAAAGCAAAATTCATCTGCTAAAATAAGAGAGGTACTCATGACAATAGAATACCTCAACTTGTTGGACTCGGGGGGGACGGGGGGGGAGGACACTCCTGACATGGCGATTATATCTATTGACTCTGAAAAAGCATTTGATTCGGTACATCATGATCATTTGTGTTTCACGTTACACAGTTTGGCCTTGGAGGTAATTTTCTTCGCTCTTTTAACAATTTATATAGTAATGCATACACGAGAATCCTAGTTAACGGGGATATGACCCCCGATATAAGACTGGGGAGGGGGACCAGGCAGGGGTGTCCTCTCTCCCCCCTTCTGTTCGACCTGGCTATCGAACCACTTGCTATCCAGATTCGCCATCAACTCGAAGGGATTAAAATTAAGGGGAAAGAACTGCAAATTGCATTATATGCAGATGATGTACTGCTTTATATTTCCAACACGGCTAGAAATATCCCAAAACTTTTTACTATTATAGATCAATTTGGCTCCTTTTCTGGTTACAAAGTAAATGTTTTAAAATCAGAGCTCTGCTGGCTTAAACATACCAAGGATTCCTGTGCAAACATTCCATTCACCATAGCCCAAGGTGCATTTAGGTATCTGGGTATATGGATCTCCTCTAATCCTAGTGCCTGGTACGACCTAAACGTTCTTCTGGTACTTAATAGAGTCAGAGAAGCTTTTAAAAATTGGCAAAAACTCCCCTTATCCTTGTCAGGACGTATTGCACTTTATAAAATGACTCTCCTTCCCAAAATCCTGTATGTACTTCAGAATACATAATTTATCCTGAAAACAAAAGATATTCTATCTTTTAATTCAGCACCTCGTTCCTTCTTGTGGCAGAATAAGAAACCCAGGATCTCCTTATCTAAATTAATGCTTCCTGTAGAGCAGGGGGGACTCTCGCTACCAGACATCCGCTTATATAATATAGTGTAGCAGTAGATTGGCTAACTAATGCTAACTATGTAACAAGTCTTGATCTTGAAAAAAATATAGCCCACCCACATTCCTTGGTAGCTCTATTACATTGTGATAAAAATATAATCCCGCCCATATTAAAGAAAACCAAGTCTATTTACAATGCAATTCAGATGTGGAAAAAGATATGTTCGATGTTACATATTCAAGCTAGAATCTCACAATACCTACCACTCCTAAACAATCCACAATTCCAAGCTGGTATACAATCCGCTCTTTTTTCTAAATGGGAATCCCTGGGCCTTCGGAATATCTCCCAACTACTTGACTTCCAAAACAAATGTATCAAAACTTTTGACTCTCTTAAAAAGGATTTTTATCTCCCTAATAAAAACTTTTTCGCTTATCTGCAAGAACGACATTTTGCCCTTAAACTAGTAAACGATTTTGGCTGGGAGTGGTCCCTAGGTATACTCGAGAACTGGATACTACTAGCCAAGAATGGCCTCTTATCGATTTCCTATATATACCAGAAACTGATCTCTCTTAAAGGCCCAGAAACTTTAGAAAATCTGCAGGCTAAGTGGACAGCTATACTATCAGAAGACTTAGGAGAGACTCCCGTAATAACATTATCAATTCAAGCAATCGCACGTGCTACTCTCTCCGCTACGTGGAGGGAGACCAGTGACGTGCAGTCATAGGAGGCAGGTGAGGCACTGCCGCACCTGCCATCTGGGGCATTTTTTATTTAAAAATAAATTTAAAAAAAAATAATAAAAAATAAAAAAAAACAATTTTTTCCCACTTTTCCCCCACTATATTGCGCAATAGAGAGGCACAGGGGTTGACTTGTAGCATGCTTTGCTATCTGTAGCCAATAGCCAATCAGCTGCGCCACCCGGTGGTAGTTTGTGCTGCAGCGCGGCTAAAAACTTAATATAGGAGGCATCGCTAATGCAGCCTCTTAGCCAATGAGCGCCAGTCATGCATGCTCTCCTGGTGATTGACAGCACCAGGTGAACATGACCGGCGTTCTTTGACTCCCTGTGCAGTATGCATGCGCAAACCAACGATCCCGCCACAGTGCGCCACCAGAGAGGGAAGAAGAGCAGAAGAGCCTGTTTTTTTTGTAACTGGAGGACAGCTGCTGCCTACTACTGTCACTTGACTCTTCCTCAGTACAGGTAAGTGACACTGACATAGTCCATCATGCGACTCACAGTTCACACACACATCTCAACTTTAAACTTAGGAAGGGAGGGCAAGGCAGACTTAGATGTTGCGGGACTGAGGCTTTATTTTTGCTAAAAATAAAGCCTCAGGCCTGCAACACCTATAAGTCCTCCCCTGCCCTCCCTAAGTTTAAAGTAAGGATGTGTGTGTGAACTGTGAGTCGCATGATGGACTATGTTAACTTTCTCCCCACCTTTAGCCCTGCTGCGGGCTAGCAGTGCACCGAGCCTGGCCAGTGAGTCACAGACTACTTAAAAGAGTTTGTGTGCTTTGGCAAAAGTAAGCTTTCTGCTGTTTTTTGCAGAATTAAAAATAAAAAAGTTATTAAGCTCAAACAAATTACCTATTTTGGAAAAGTGAACATTTATTTCAGCAAAAAAGTGAAAACTTTGGGTCAGAATTATTGTATAAGGGGTTAAATCATATTTACAAAGGGGTTTTCTATATATGTTGTTGTTGTGGAATGGGTAAAAATGACTAATTTGGCTGAAATGTGGCAGTCTACTCTATACATAATTATACACAAACACTCACAGAATAGTTCAATTATTCAGGTATATATATATACATATATTTATGACAGCAAAACAGCAATTTGTCAGTTACTCAATAGGGCTGAGTATTTCAAAGCTTATATAGGTTGCATTAAACATCACAGAGTTATCAAATTTGCAGTTTACTTTTTATTTAATATATTATAGAACCTGCAATATACAGTATTAAATAAAAAGTATTCCCTCCCTGGTAGTCTAGTGGGGGAGCATTTGGTCTGCACCTCTTCTGATGCAGACCATACAAATTGATCCCCTCCTTGTTCCAGCTCTCAGTGTGAAAGAGTGCAACATGCACTGACTCACATCACTGAGAGCCAGCCAGACAGAGGTGCAGACCAAATGCTCTCCCCACTAGACTACCAGGGAGGGAACACTTTTTATTTAATATATTGCAGGTTCTGCAATATATTAAATAAAAAGTAAACTGCAAATTTTATATTAATTTTATATATATGTTTGTAATTTTTTGTGTAACTCTGAAGACCTAGAGCTTTAAAGCTCTGTGATTTTTTAATGCAACCTATATAAGCTTTGAAATACTCAGCCCTATAGAGTAACTGGCAAATTGCTGTGTTGCTGTCATAAATATATTTATACCTGAATAATTAAACTATTCTCTATGAGTGTTTGTGAATATAGACTTCCACATATCAGCCAAATAAGTAATTTTCACCCATTCCAAAGATATAAGCCACAATAAAAATATAGAGAGAAAACCCCTTTGTAAATATGACTTAACACCTCATACAATAATTCTGATCCAAAGTTTCCTTTTTGCTGGAATAAATGTTCAGCTTCCCAAAATAGGTAATATGTTTGAGCTTGATAACTTTTTTTTTTATTATTTTGCCAAAACCAGCAGAAAGCTTACTTTTGCCAAAGCAAGCAAACTCTTTTAAGCAATTAGATGATTGGGAGGAAGTGGACAAGCTTTTTGTTTTGGGTTTTATCATATATCTTGTATGGTGCTGGAGACTTGAAATGCTTCCTGTTTCTCCCTTGGTTAAAATGAAAGACTTGGTATTCCCTTATGTTTTTTATTTATTTTTTTGTAAATTGGACTATTTACACCTGGCATAATTTTCAAGTGACTGCATTTTCATGTGTCAGATCAGCACTTTTTTAGGTTAATTTTTAGAGTTACTGTTTCAGTTTAGTAAGGATAGATTTATCCAAACACAACTTTCATGCAAAAATATCAAGCTTGGAACATTTTAAATATTGATGAGATGGAGAACCCTCAAAGGTATTTACCTCCAACCAATGGGAGTGTTTGGCAGTTTCAGCACACAAATATGGCTTTAGGTTATTTAAATCATTTCAAACTAAACAGTTGTCAAAAGATATTCAAGGCAGAGAGTAATGTGTTTATTTCTTTTAATGTAAAAAAATATACTCTTATAAAACATCTGCTGCAATAATCAAGTAGTAGAAATCTCAGACAGAGATACTTATACCACAGACTTCACAAGCTACTGACTGTAACATTTTAGGGTGCCCAGTAAAGTTTACCAATAAGATAACTGGAATGTGAATGGGTGCCTCTATACAGCCATCAGTTGTCATCAGCCTGCAATATATGTCAGCACTGCTGCAACTTATAGGTAAGGCTGATACCTCAATTCAAAGAGCCTTGTAAAAGGCCTGACTTATGTGCTAACGCTGGTCTCTGCAAGCTTATATGTCTGACCATATGGAAACATGAAATTAATTTTATCTAACTAAAACGAATAAAGTAAAGGATACACATTAAAAGGGGCATGGAAATCAATAGGTAGATTGGGCGTGCACTTTGCACTGCAAAATGTATTGAAATATTAGTATTGACACCATGTGCACATGCTCATTGCACATACATTGGCACATATTGATAGGCATGCACCCTATATGGAGCACTGAGTGTATTTAGCAATATAACATCATGGACACACACATATATATATATATATATGTGTGTGTTTCTTGGGTGTATCAAAGCCAGAGCCTCACCAGTCTCTAACCTCACCGCATGTCACTGAGGGAGACACATGTCAAACTACTATTCATGACGTACTTCTCTCCAGAGAAGGGAACTAAATGCCAAAGTGTTACCTTTAACAAATGTCCAAAATGTTCATATCCCTCGGCTAATCTTATCCACATGTTCTGGTACTGTCCAAAAATTAGGAATTGTTGGTTAAAGATACAATATTGGCTTATTAATTCAATAGGAATATCCTCACTGACACTCTCCCCTTTAAATATAGTTTTCCCTCTGGAGGACTTAGGCCTCCCTCGAGATAAACTCAAAATAGTCACTCTGGTAATTCTTGCTGTTAGATATCTAATATTGAAGAAATGGAAATTGCGAGCAACCCCAAGTATATTAAAGGTAAAGAACTGCTTGAAGAAACAGTGCATAAATAGAACAACTAGATACTAACTTGCAGAATGATCAGGAGGTGAGGAGTTTCTTCTCTAAATGGTCGGACTTTATTAAAGCTCTGCCCCCAAGTGAAATTGAACATCTGATTTATCCTTTTAGAAACACAGAGTTGGTTCTCTTGGGAATCTGGTAGATCCTTGCAGTCAACAAATAAACTGATAGAGTTTTGATTCTCTCTTTTTATCTCACCCGGTCTCCTTTCTTCTTTCCTCCCCTTCTTCCCCCTTTCCTCCCCCCCCCCCCTTTTTCCCCCTTTTTTTTTTTTTTTTTTCCTTTCTTTTGTTTTTTTTGTTCCTAGTTTTTATGGTTTAGGATGTATAATAGATATAAAATGGAAAAAAAGGGGCATCAGGTGCACAGGTTTAAACAGTCTGCTGTGTAATTATTTAATTTTAAAACTAGGAATGTACTGTATACTTTAGACCAGGCTTTGTTATTATAAGAGCTGATCTTGTTGTTTGTTTGTTTTTTCTCTCTTTTTTTCTCTCTTCTTTACATGAACTCATGTTGTAATAAAATTCCTGATGCTTGTCAATAAAAAAAAATTAAAAAAATTAAAAATAAAGTTAAATGCAGAAAAAAACAAACATAAAGTTAAATGGTAATATCCCCATTAAAAGAGCTTTTGAAGGGGGGTGTGTCTAGGCGGCGTCCATGACAGGACGTGTTATCAGGAGCTCTAGGAGAATATCTGTACAATCCGCCGATTATACACATACTCCAGCACCATGCAGCATCCATTTTATTTGTCTGCAGTATAATCCACTGAACTGATCTATACCAAATTTGCTGACTTAATGACTCTGGAGCTCTGATTTGGACCACTGGGGCCTCTGGCGGCAGCCTCTTCTGAGCTTCTGAGACCTCAGCACCCCCCCCCCCGGTCATCCGGGTAAGGCATTCCCTACTGGTTTGCAATCCTTCTCTAAAGGAGAAAACATTTATCATCCATGCTACCTATGTTTGCTATGCCATCCTTGTTCTGGGGGATAAACAGGAGAGAGGATTGAGAAACTTCACTGCTACACAAGTATCTGTAAGAAATGGCGCCTTGTTTTGCTATGCTACTTAAGACTGTGACCCACTTACTAGAAGAGCATCACGAAAGGATATTACAGACCTGGTTGGCTGAAACTGATAGTCTGCGAGAGCTCACAAAGCAAGCTAGACATCAATATAATGTCCCAGAAGCTTCCCCGGAGAAATTTGACAAAGAAGCCAGCCCCCAAGCGCACCTCCCAAACACACCAGATCTCTCGCTACAGGTTCAGGTCCCGGATGGGACATCACAGCACCGTGGTCTGAGTACACCGGTAGGTACCGCTTTAGAGGTGGATGATTCCTCTGATCACTCACCGGGACTGAGAGCGGTAATGAGAGGTTCCTTTGTGGGGAGGCCGAATGCGGGGAGACCCGCTAGTGCAGCTAGAATGGATTTTAATGTTGCTTCTCCCAGTCTTAAGGGGACCTATCACAGGCAGAGAAACAGGGGGAGGCTGGTCTTGGGGATATCGCCTTACCCACTGTCAAAGGACACCACACTGGGGGTACTTATCTCGCCTGGATTTATAGTCCAAAGCCACCGCACTCAAAGTTTCACAAAGAGGGGAAAATTGCCTGAGCCTAGCCTCCGCAGCATATCTGGTAACCAGTTCACACCGCACAGTCCTCCTTTTTCTAGGTCACAACCACTATTCTTTAAAAACGAAGACGCAATAAGGAGAACAGGCATCGGATAAGAAGGTGTATAGTATCCCAAGCTGCTCTCTCTGGTTTTGATGTGCGGCACTTAGACTGTTATATTAACACACCCGCAGAACTTACTATAAGGATCAACATGCACGTTCATCCCCTGCTTACACTATGTATGTACACTATGTATGGGGTTACTTTCCACTATGAACATGGATAAAATGGATCTAACAACTACATTAAGCCCTTTGGTGGTTGTTGTTTTTTTTATTTCACTGTATTCTTTATTTTTCTTTCAGCATCATTTGTATGATTCTTCTCCCCCTTAGTTTAATACAGGATAACATAATGAACATTAACCAACAGTTCAATATAAAGCAGAACTAACTTATAATGCAGGTTGAACAATCTATGGGGCATATGTATCAAGCTCCGTATGGAGCTTGATGCCCTGTGTTTCTGGCGAGCCTGCAGGCTCGCCAGAATCAGCAGTTATGAAGCAGCGGTCACAAAGATTGACACCCCCTGCTGGCGGCCAATTGGCCGCAAGTCTGCAGGGGGCGGCGTTGCACCAGCAGCTCTTGTGAGCTGCTTGTTCAATGCTGAATACGGCGAGCATATTGCTCGCCGTATTCAGCGATGTCTGTCAGACCTGATCCGCACTGTTGGATCAGGTCCAACAGACATTGATAACTAGAGGCCCAAATGTTAAAGGCTTTTGGCCCTGCACTCTGCTTTCATTCATATGTGCATGCCTCTATAGTTAAGCCGCACCTACATGTGTCACTGTACAACAGTAATTAATATGGTAGCTTATATTGCTTAGACTTAAAAGTAAATATTCTGCTCTACACTGTTATGCTCCCTAAGTGTTTTTCTTTACAAACTACCTACACGTCACAAAATGATTTATATTAATGTCTGTGTTGGGGGCAATGTATGGTAATTTATTGGAGTTATAATGGGCACTGTTGTATTTTTATATATGTCCTTCGCCAGAAGAGCTTTGTTGCAAGGGTGGGTAGGCTCATTTTCCTACTCCAGGATCAGGGGTATTACTCCACTTTGATGTTATATGGAGGAAAGATATTTAATCAGGATAGTGCCCCCCAAACACATGTTTTTTGTTTCAATGTATGTAGTTATGTTAGTTGAACTGGAGGTTCCACATATCTTACTAATTTTTAGAGCAGTATCTAAGTTAGTTTGCTATTCAGTACTTTGGAGTGATTTGATTGTGCATTCTGGGTGACCCTTCTCCTCACACGATGTCCCTATGTACTTAGAGGCCCCCTTGCAGAGATCAACTAAAAAATAGTTCTCATGATGGATAATAGCCAACATAACATCAGTTAATCCTCTTTTGCGGAGCCAGCAGCCGAGGTAGCGCAATACTTTGAGGGTTAAAAAAAAAATAAAAAAATAAATGGGAGAGCTAAGTAATAGTGAGCTTGAGTAAGGGGCTGCCCTGGTTTAGGATTTAAATACCCAAAATGCATTCAGGGTTATTATCTGGGGGAGTTGGAGGTCACCTATGGCCTAAGGAGGTTGGCTCTGTAGTTGAAAGGTATATTAATTGCAGCAAAGATAGTTCAACACCCCTATTTGTAGTCACCATTAGTCCCCTGTCAACCTCAATGAGTAATAGGGTTCGCCATGTTCAACTTCAATTCTCCTTCCATTGCGGACATAGGAGCATATGTATCAAGCTCCGAATGGAGCTTGATGCCCCATGTTTCTGGTGAGCCTGCAGGCTCGCTAGAAACAGCAGTTATGAAGCAGCGGTCACAAAGACCGCTGCTCCATAACCTGTCCGTCTGCTCTGAGCAGGCGGACAGACATCGCCACAATACAACCCGATCAAGTACGATTGGGTTGATTGACACCCCCCTGCTGGCGGCTGATTGGCCGCGAGTCTGCAGAGGGTGGCGTTGCACCAGCAGGATGTCATCGCTTAGAACAAGGTTTGGACACCATTGTATTATGTCCCTTATAATTGATTATTATCCTCATTTCTTCTTTAACTTTACTTTGATATGGCAGACATATGAATATATCACTTTGTGTCATTATTAAATTCTATGGTCCAAAAGTGACCACACCTATCATTAGCGTCCCCCTATTGAGTCACATATATTTTCATTGGTCCAAGAGTGGCCCCTAGAAGTGTGGGGGGCACATACCTATATATTAAAAACATAAAATGAGGTTTATTACTAGTGTTAAATAGCTTTACTTACGATGCTATTGGTTTGACTTTTAATTATCTTTGTAACTTATTGTTATGCACTTCCATGTCATACTTGTGTAACATAATGTATATGCTGTTTCCGCTATTGAGCATTGCCTTGGAGCTGTATTTTTGAATAACCTCAATAAAAAAATTAAAAGAAAAAAGAGCTTTTAAAGAAAGGAAAGCACTTACCCCCACTGAAAGTAAAAACTTAAAGTTCAGTGATGCAATACACAATACATCTTGCATCCAAACACCATACTTAAAAAGTGAGTCGCACTTCAAACTAACGTCATAAAAATAAAAAAGCGAGCCAGAAAGTATCCATTATCATGCCAACGTACGCAAGCCCAAAGGCCGATGTACGTCAACATGCGTCAAAAAATGTATGCATGTAAAATCACCAAAATAATGCAAATAAAAATAAAAAAAGTAATTTTAAAATGGAATTGCCAAAAAACAATATAAATAACTGTCCCAAGGCTATATAAATATATAGTAACTATATATAATGATAACCTAAATGGCTTATAGAGTGCCAAATATTTAAAAAATATAGTATTTACCCATAGGCACCCTGCCACTGGAGAAAACCTGTAGGAAGCCAAAACCAGTGCTGAAACATAACAGCAGAGGAGCTGCAATAGGAGTACGGTATATCGACAGACTGACAGGCAGTGGCAAAAGGTGAGTCCTGTGACACCCGTGGCAAGACTTGTGACTAAATCACAACAGGTGAAATATATATCACCACGAAAATACTCCAAAATACATTCCTCCAACAAGCAACTGTACTCTGAAAGGAAAATGGACAGCAACTTGAGGTATAAGTGAGGTAGGAAGGGTTTTATAGAGCTCTTGGGGTTTGGACGATCTTTACCTCCTCCTACTGGTAGGGAAGAGTAATTCTCAGGAGTAATGGATTGTAGACTCTCATCACCTGCATGAAAGAAACATGCTTACTCTCAGGATGTTGGGATACATTTTAATATAGAGAATCCTGGAGATATTTATGTGTATAAATGTGCTTTTTTGCTGTAGAAAGTTATGCTGCACCTGGATATCTGATGAACAGCTGCATATCTGATTACCAGATGACCTCTCTTTAATCAGGCTGATGCTATTCTCTGTTTCACACCAGGAAAGATTGTAACCAGCTCAATGCACAAAAGTCCCCACTTAAGTTCACAAGCCAATGAAAAATCATGTAGCTTTGCAACCCATGTTATGAAAAAAACAGCAATATTAGTCTTAGCATACACCTGATTTCATAGTTTTATACAATACTTATATAGGATAAGCTGTATATACAGTTTAAATAGATTTTTGTTGTAATCAGTGGAAAAACTAATTGGCATGGGGTCCTAGTGTTTTTGGTACCTTTTTGGACCCACTATGCAAATGAACTATTGACAACTAATTATAACCCTTAATGATAGTCGTTAAGGGTTTTCTTTTTTATAATACTGTGGGTCCAGCCACAAGTGGCGGGACCACTCTATTACACACTCCCTCCTCCCTTCTTTTTACCAGAAATAGCACTGGTCCTGGCGCAAACAGCGGGACCACGCTATTAATTGTTCAAGCCCCCATTTAAGGAGATAATATTAAATGGAAATTGTATATATATATAATTAGTTTCTCCTTGATGTGTTCCCAGTAACTTGTTATACTATCTACAGAGTATAAAGTGCATGGGAAAAATGCTCCTTTAGGTTTTATTTTGTATATGGAATAGCGGCTTCAGTCCATTGTTCTCAAGAACATTCCTGTATCAATGGATTGAGCTTGCAGAAATAGCAGATTCTATAATCTTATCTATCTCTATTTAATGAATCCTTATCGTATCTCTCTTTCTTTACACAATGGTCAATACTTAGGGGTGAATTTATCAAGCTGCGGTGCCGGAATTCAGCATTGCACACGAGCGCTATTTTGTGCTTGCGTGAAATCCTGCCCCCTGCCCACGCACAGCACACACGCGGACAGGAGCTGTTAATCTCCCCAGTCACACTGCTGCTTGTTAAATACGGACTGCAGGTTCTCTTGTGAGATCCTACAGTCATAGGAGGGGAGGTGAAGCGACCCTTAGAGTGAGCGATTGAAAAGAAAAATGTTACCTATCTCTTACGCCCCCACTGGGAACTTAATTGCTGTATGATGTTTCTTGTTTACATAGTTTTCATAGGCAAAATCAGCTATTTTAAATGACAAAATAAAGAAAAAGGATATATTTGTATACAATTTGATACACTGGCCTCTATTTATCAAGGTATGTCGGACCTGATCCGACAGTGCGGATCAGGTCCGACAGACCTCGCTGAATACGGCAAGCAATATGCTCGCCGTATTCAGCATTGCATCAGCAAGAGCTGCTGGTGCAATGCCGCCCCCTGCAGACTCGCGGCCAATAGGCCGCCAGCAGGGGAGTGTCAATCAACCCGATCATACTCGATCGGGTTGATTTCCGGCGATGTCTGTCCGCCTGCTCAGAGCAGGCAGACAGGTTATGAAGCAGCGGTCTTTGTGACCGCTTATTCATAACTGCTGTTTCTGGCGAGCCTGCAAGCTCGCCAGAAACACGGGTCATCAAGCTCCATTCGGAGCTTGATAAATATGCCCCACTGTGTGTATACAGGCCACTGGATACACATTCAAAAGTAGAAAAAAATGTCCTTTTAATATAAAAGCCAGCTGTTTTACCAAACAAGACCTCAGATCATCAAAATGCCATTATCTCTCTGCCTCAGATCGGATGCATGGCCCCTGAAGCTTCCTTTTTAAAAGCTAAATGTACAAGACATACATATCAGTAGCAGATACGTGGCCTATGTAAATGCCAGCTATAAGACAAAACAGAGGCATGAATCTTGACAATTACTTTATCCCAGTTGCACTGCTGAGACTTCACATATTTAGTTCAACAAAAGCAGTCTATCCTTAGAGGTAAATTAAAACGGTCTTTGCATGCTGAGTATATTCCCTTTTTGATTTATAACTGCATTAAGAGACCAGTGGGTGATAATCTGATATTTAAGGGGATACAAAATACTGTACTACTATACACCACTTAGAAAAAGAAAATTAGGAACCCAAATGATTTTTTTTTTGATTATTAATTAAAAAAAGCGTTAATTGCCCAGCTAGAAAAGCATAATATGGGCATAATTTACTACATTAGAATTCATGCTTAAATAACCATGAACCAGACAGCTATATTATAATTATGGGTTGTCTGGTCTTCTATCTTATGCATATTTTGGAGGAGAAATATAACTTGGGAACAGAGAAATATTTTGTAAAATAGCCAGACACACGGAATAACTTTAAAAAAAAAAAAAAAAAAACATACTGCAAAAACAACGTTTCTCTTTCAGGCCTTTCATAAGGCAAACAGACTTGAAATTTAACTGTTTCTGTAATTAATTATTTTGTAACATTTATTGTGTGCCTCACTATTTTGTCAAGTGTGCACGCAGCATGTGGGACATTATTTTTGATTAGGGTATGCTCTATTTGTGGTGATTTAGCACACATCTGTCATTTTATATATTTTTATTCCTTTTTTTTAAAACTGATATCCATTACTGTCGTTAAAGATTAAAATTATTTGCTTCAACCAAATTTTAAGAGACTCTTTTCCTCACTGGTAATCAGTGATGGAATTTTAATTCTAATATATATTTTTTTAAATATACAGAGCTAGATTACAAGTGGAGCGCTAAATTATTGGGTGTGCGATAATTAACCAGCCATTACAAGTGGCCAGATATTGCTACCACGAGCTCACAGAAGCAATTAGCGCTTAGAAAATTAAAATTAGATCTCTGGTTAATTTTCTAAAAGTGTCCCAAATGCCCTCAAAATAGAGGGCATTATAGTTTTTTTAATAAAAAAAAAAACTGCCCTAGGCAGTTTTGGGGCTTTAAAATTGGTGGGAGTGGTGTTAAAAACAAAAATGGCACTGAAAAGTGCCTTTACATTGCGGTCTATAGGAACTGTGTGTTCCCAGTAAATATATATGTATATATACATATATAACGTATTGTGCCGCATATAGGCCGCGTGCAACAAAGTTCCCAAAAAGGAATACCGTTAAATGCACATTAAGCCAACAAACACTGTGTGTATAATGGCTAAACAAGTCAGCCTATCATGCATCAATAGATAAGTAAAGTACCAAAAGCTAAGTTAACACGCTTACCCACAAGCTGCGGCAACTTCTGTTCAACACCTGGTGCTGGATGTTTGGCTAACCGGACAACTCGGTCCCCTACGATTGTGGAATCCCCTTGAATGTAGCTGGGAGAGCTTCCTTCAGCAATAACGGACACCTCCATATTCATCCTTCAGGTTACTCAGACTTCCGCACCGGGCAATGACGTCATCACTCAGCGGCCAATTTAGTGGGGTAGCGGTAGTGGATCACGGTTGCATTAAGGGTAGAAACGAGTGCTCACTCCTAATGGCCAAGTCCGGATTCCAATGAAAAATTGCAAGGGGAGCACTCACTTCACTTTTATTTCGCCAATTTAAAAACTGCTAACAGTCCATAAAACAAGCATCATAGAAGCCCAATCAATACAGATGGCAGCTATCTGCATCCATTGGGCTTCTATGATGCTTGTTTTATGAACTGTTATGTAAGCAGTTTTTACTTTGGCGAAATAAAAGTGACGTTTTACAACAAGTGAGTGCTCCCTTTGCAATTTTTCATTTGAATACAATACCCATAAGGCCACGGGGTGCACCGGAAGTTCGGCAGCACTGCGCATGTGCGATATTGCTGATAAGCACCCGAATATAGGCCTTGACCCGCATATAGGCCGCACTGCAAATTTAAAGGTACAAATCAAGGCCTATATGTGCAACAATACGGTATTTATGTGTTAATATGTGAGCCATTTGTGGAACCTATTATGTCCCTTAAAAATTAAAATTCTAAACTATTAACAGCAGTAAAATCACTACAACATGTTTTTGGTTAAAATAACAGGCCCTTTTTTAAGCTTATAAGGTGCAAAATGTGCAGGTATTTAAATAAATGGGCAAACTGGGTAACTGTAGGATTATTTTTGGTGACGCATTGTATGTTTGTTGTTTTTTGGCTTTGTTTAAACTATTCTTTTTTTACTACACTTAGGGCTCGTTTCCATTGATTCGTTACAAATATCTAAGCTACTGAAGTAGCCAACAGCTAAAATTAGTTTAATGCTCCATTTTAGTACCAGGTTTCCATTTAAATATTGTGCGCAGTGCATGCAGTCGCTCTTTTCGTGTATATGTAAGTTAACATTCTGTTAACGCTTCCATCCCATGCCGGATTTCTAGAAAATCGCGCCATAACAAGTTCATTGCTATGGTAACCGACATTACACTATAAACATTATGTTTAATGACTGCACTCGTTACCTGTGATTGCTTCTAGAGAGAAACATAAGGGAGTTATGTAGGCACAACACAAAGATACATAAACATTATGGAAACAAAGTTATTTAAGAAAAATCTTTTTTTTCTGTTATTAAAGTTTTAAATGTATTGATATATGTAATATTTAGTGCTGCCCTAGGCATAGGCCTAGTTGGAATTTTGGAGATATGTGCTTGATTATATTTTTATATGTAAATACTTATTGATATTTAATCTGGGCCAGCAATCAATATTACAAATAACAATAAATGTATAAAGTAAAATGCTTCTATTGTTTGAAAACTTTAATATCTCAATTGGAACTAGGCTTTAAAAATCGTATTTTTCCTCTTTTACACCTAGTTGAGTTTACTGAAATGTTCAAGACTTTATCAACAGCTTCTAACAGTGTTTTACCTGTTTGTGCGATTAATGGAAACTGGGTGATATTTCTAAAAAAAAAATCTACGGGAAGCATAATTTCTTGATACAATGGAAAATGCGTCATCGGAATCCGACAGCAGTTTTTTGGTTTTGCAACCTCTTGCAAAACCATTTACGGATTAATGGAAACGAGCCCTTAGTGAGTTCTGGTTGTGGTAGGAGCATCCATACATTGTCAAAATGAGTAAAGTTATCCTTTTGTGAAATCAGAATTTTGTGTTGTTTTAAAAAGTAATTTTATTTTAAAGTTAAACGTTTCATTCCTACTCATTTTCTGCAACATCTTTTATTTTTTAATTTGTTTCTCACACTTTCAGACTATACATTTATTTTAAAACCTCTTTCAGTTTATTTCTGCAACCTACGGTCAATCTCTCCCGTTTTCTGCTCCATTCTAGAAGGCCAAAATATGTCCATTTTATTAATGGCTGTCTGGTGGTTATTTGAGCTGAGCATTTATAAGGCACTAATGTTATCAATAATTAATGTGTGTACTGCACCCATAAGACAACTGTGTGTCCGGTGGTGGTGCTGATGTGTTCATGAGTAGGGATGTAAATATTCAACTGGTATTAATTTGGTGTTGGGATATTATTAAGTGACCTAATATGTAATTACTAATGACCTATCATGCCGATCAGCACAGTAGGTTAATTTAAAGAACATTTAAATTTTACGCAGCACAAAAGTAGCAAATTCAGTAGATTGAGAGATTACAGTAATGTGCAAAATCTAAGCAGAGTAGTCAGATATAAATAACTGGAAATTAAGATCTGTATTTACTGAGCATTAAAGGGATATGAAACCCCCCAAAAATATTTTGTGATTCAGACAGAGCATACCATTTAAAAAAGTTTCCAATTTACTTCTATTGTCAAATGTGCTTTGTTCCCATGATATTTTGTATTGAAGCGAGAATTTGTAGCACTGCATGGCAGAAAATAGTGCTGCTATCTAGTGTTCTTGCAAATGTATAACATTCTTGCAAAACTGCTGCCATATAGTGATCCAGAAATGGGTCAGCTCCTAAGCCTGCGTCCCTGTTTTCGACAAAAAATACCAATAGAACAAAGAAAAATTGAAAAAATAAGTAAATGACAAAGTTGTTTAAAATCGCATGCTCTATCTGAATCATGGAAGCAAAAATTGGGGTTTCATATATTGTTGATTTAAGGTGCCACTCCACTTGTGAGTATATTTCTTATACTTTATTTTTCAGCTGATGTAAACTGATTCACACTATGTTGGCGCCCGTTGTTGCTTCTATATCCTCACAGATTCATTGATCCAGTACACCGTGGACACAAGCGGAGCAAGCCTTTCCATCACGAACTCTTGATTGTTACCATATCCTTTATTTTTGAAGTGGACTGTCCATTGTCTGTTTCCACTCACTCTCTTATTAGTCTTGGACTTTTTAAGTACACTGGACACTGGGACACTTATACATATTTATATGTTCAAATTGCACAAGTGTTTTGTTATATGTTGATTTTTACGTTTATTTTTATATATATTTTTCTCCTTTTAAAGTATATTTTTTTGCCTTAAATACACCATAGCGGTTGGTGTTACCACACACTGAGCCAAGTTGTAAATTCGCTTATCAACCAATTTTATTTTTATCTTTATCTGCACAACACCCACTTTCTATTTAAGCAGATATATCACGATTTTTACACCATCACATGTTTCCATAGTAGCGCGTCCCCTTAGTTTTTTTCTTCTATAGAATTAACTTTACTGGGTTTCATATCCCTTTAAGTCACAACCAGCAACAATATCATATTATCCTTATGTAAATCGCCCAGTATCCAATTTATAAAAGCTTTTAATAACTTGTATAAAAACATTGTATATTAGACATGTGCTCGGGTGAAAAAACAGACAATATAACTCCTTCCCCCCTACATATACTTCATTTAATTTAGCTTTGCAATTTTTAATATCATTGTCATTTTAATCATTTTTCCTCAATATTAGAAACTCTGGATATTTTTTGCTCTTAAGATTTCAATATACCCTCAACACCTCTAGCCTGTAGGCTTCATGCTTTCTCGTTGTGATACTAATGACAAGGCTGTACGAGTCACTGAATTTCTGCAGTTCTTCAAAGTTAAAACGTTCTGCTTCACAGTCTGTTTGTTTCTGGTCTGGCACCTTCTTGTCTACGGATCAGTGGTGAAAGCTGACATTTTCATTCATTTATGAAACCACATTGGGCTGCCTCTGATTATTTTCTCCCACTGCTGGATTTAGGATGGGTTTTATTATGAGAAATGATCTTTTGAGAACAAAATCGGGCAAGTTAGAGCAATAAATAGTTTTTATTCTTATACTGCTTTGACCACTGAAATACCAATCCCCTTAGGTTAAATTTAGTATAAAAGGCAAAATAAACATTTCTTAAGTATGCAAATTAAACAACCAAAGTTTAAAAAATGTCTTAAACCCGATGTTGTAAGCATCTTTATTGATATTGCAGGTGAAATGTTATAAAGGGATGACATTTTATTATTTCACTTCACTGTGGTAAGCGAGGATTCTCGTAGACTGTCCCTTTAAAAGCAAATAGCACAGAAGGGTGGAAAATCAGAACCATAGTGCCATCAAGCAGCAAGATCTAATGTACATTAGCTAACATAGGGCTCGCTTACATTGTGTCGTTAAAAATGGATCCATAAGCTACCAAAGTTGCCGGCAGCTAAAATTCATTTACGGCTCCATTTTAGTACCAGGTTTTTATTAAAATAAGTTGGGCATTGCGTGCAGTCGCTTTTTTTATGTAGTTGTAAGTTAACGTTGTGTTAATGCTTCCATCCGATGTCGAATTTCTTTTTACGAAAAAGATTAAGAAAAAAATGGAGAGCGCCACTGTTACTATGTGAACGCTGTGGGGGGTAGTTATCAAAATGTCTACTTGAAATCGGCCGAAAATCCGCGTCGTACACGTCGCGAACTGGCTTCGCCTCAGTTATCAAAGTGTCTAAATCGTCCGAAGTTGATTTTTGGTGACGTAACATACGATTCGGCGCTCTCAATTCGACACAGATCGATTCGAATAGAAAACCTCTGGAAAACTTGCGGATTCCAATGCTTTCGCCCTGCTATTCAACAGAATTAGAAGCTTTCTGATAGTTATCAAAAAATGACCACTTACGCTCGCGTCGTATCCGACGCAGCGTACCTCATTTTCAATGCGCCGCCTCAGAGGTCGCGGATCCTATAGTAGTCAATGGGCTCGAGTCGATCATGTCACCTAATAAAACAATGGAAAATATATTTTTTTTGTTGCCACTTGTTAGAGTTTATGGAACTGAAAAACACATGCACACAAAGGATAGGCAAAGAATGAAAACAATGCACAGCAAATGTTATAATTTTGAACATGAAAAACACATGCACACAAAGGATAGGCAAAGAATGAAAACAATGCACAGCAATTGTTCCATTTTGAAAATGAAAAACACATGCACACAAAGGATAGGCAAAGAATGAAAACAATGCACAGCAAATGTTCCATTTTGAAAATGAAAAACACATGAACACAAAGGATAGGCAAAGAATGAAAACAATGCACAGCAATTGTTCCATTTTGAAAATGAAAAACACATGCACACAAAGGATAGGCAAAGAATGAAAACAATGCACAGCAAATGTTCCATTTTGAAAATGAAAAACACATGAACACAAAGGATAGGCAAAGAATGAAAACAATGCACAGCAATTGTTCCATTTTGAAAATGAAAAACACATGCACACAAAGGATAGGCAAAGAATGAAAACAATGCACAGCAATTGTTCCATTTTGAAAATGAAAAACACATGAACACAAAGGATAGCAAAATATTCGAAACAATGCACATCAATAATGCTATTAATTAATTATACACAATACAAAAGAGCCTATTATTTAATTACACACAATACAAATTAGACTATCAATCAATTATCCAAAACACATGCAAATTTACATCGGCATTATATGAATTCTGATTTGGTTTGGATGGCAGCATCGTTGAGGCTAAGGTAAATCATTAGGATAATGTTTGATAATGTTTTGAAGTCAGTTGCTAGTATCCCTTTTTGGAGATACAATGCATTTATAAATTTCATGGATTGATGTCACTGTGTAACTTTGTACTTTAAAAATAAATTGAAATGAGTTCAGTCATTTGCTAGGATACCTTTTTGTAGCTACAATGCAATTATAAATGTCAGCTTCATGTCAATGTTTAACTGCACTTTCAAAATACATTTGATTTGAAAATGTTCTTAGGAATCACATCCAGAATAACCCAATATTTCACATAATGTTCAACACAGCATTCTTTTTGTTACTTAGGATAGAAAATTCTTAATTCTCTAATATTTAATAGTAAAACACAGTAATCACTGACCTTTTTCACCTTCATAATGCTGCCATCCAAACAGAAAAATATTAAATAACATTGAAACTAGAGCAACATACTCATGTGTTTTGAATAAATAATTTTCATAATTAAACAGACACCTGCATTTCTTACAGGTGAAACACACCTGAATGGCTCAATAAGATACGTTTATGAACATCGTATTGTGCTCGTCAAATGACGCGTTAAAAAAGACATATACGTCACTAGTATTTCGTAGTTTATCAATTAGTCACTTTAATTGAGCGTTATATGACGCGATACTTAACAAAATGTGCAAGCCATGTCTTAGGTAATGATTGCTGCACCAATGTAGTTAATTACTGAAAACGTTCACATCTGTGAAACTAGGCATTATAAAAGGGGCTGTTCAATCACTGCTTTTCATTATTATTGTTTGGTTCTTGGTTTGAGGATGGACATCCTCAATGTTGTCAATTTTGTGCTTTTATTAAGGAGACGCAGGGCAAGACGGGTGTTGATGGCTGCAATACAACATGGAAGACGCCGGCGAGTGCCAAGGGTTTTCTACCCAAGGATTGGGCTCCATGCCCTCAGTGACCGAGAGGTGATCCGTCGATTTCGACTGGATAGGGCCTCTATTGAGAGGCTCTATGTCGAGATCGCGGACTCTCTCGAGCCACTCACTAGAAGAACGAGGGCAATCCCTGGGATGGTAAAGCTTCTTGCGGTCCTCTATTTCTTGGCAACTGGGTCATTCCAGGCTGTGACAGGTCTAGGCGTTGGTATGAGCCAGACAACCTTCTCACGTCATCTGAAGGTTGTCCTGGATGCTTTGCACCGACGCCTAGTCCATCATGTCCACTTCCCAAACACACCGGAGGAGTGGCATGCTGTCAAGCTCCAGTTCTACCATCGAGCTGGATTGCCAAGGGTATTGGGGGCCATTGACTGCACTCACATCCTAGTGCAGCCTACCAGGGATGAACAAGAGCCCTACCGGGATAGGAAATCCAATCACTCGCTGAATATCCAGGTCATCTGTGACGCCAGGTTGAGGGTGATGAGTGTTCGATCTGGACTCCCTGGCTGCAATCACGATTCCTTCATCCTCCGGAATTCTGCCATCTACCATCGGTTCCAGGAGGGCCAAATGCCAGAGGGAATCTTGATAGGTAAATATCTATTACATACTCTAACCCAGTGATTTGAAACCTTTTATTGACCGTGGCACACTTGATTACATTGAAAAATGTTACAAAATCATACATTGTAGCCTTATACAGGATATATATATATATGTGTGTTTATATATATATATGTTTATATATATATATATATATATATATATATATATATATATATATATATTTATTTATTTATATTGATATATATGTGTTTATATATATATATGTTTATATATATATATATATATATATATATTCACACACACACACACACACTGTACTGTGCTGTCATGCCATGCCTCCTACAAAATATACATGACATATTTACACTCATTCACAAGCAATCATAGTGATTGTCTGTGAATGAATGTTAATGTCATGGTTGTAAATGATGCCTGATGATCCCCTCAAATACCTACCAATATTTAGAGTTTTGAAAGAGGTACACAACCGCACTGTTGTCAGCCACAGCACACCTGAGGATCTCTGACATGGCACACTAGTGTGCCACGGCCCATCGGTTTAAAAACAATGCTTTAACCATATGTATATGAAATATTTTAATCATTACTATTGCTAATGTCATTTTTTTTTTTTTTTAAAGGTGATTCTGGGTATCCGTGTCTTCCGTGGCTGTTCACACCCGTCCAAAACCCCAACGGAGTGGAAGAGGTGCGCTACAACCGTGCACACAAGGCAACAAGATCTGTGATTGAGCGCACCTTTGGCGTGCTGAAGAGCCGTTTCCGCTGCTTGGACATCTCTGGTGGTGTCCTTCAGTACGCCCCCTCCAAAGTCTCCTTAATTTTTTTGGTTTGCTGTATGTTGCACAATATTGCCCTACAAATCCCGGATATAGATATGGAGAGCTTGGACAATGAATATGGTGAATTCATCGACCCAGACCTGGAGCACAATGCTCTGGGTGTCCAAGCTCGATCAGTCTATATCCAGGGGGTTTTTGGGCAAGAAGGTTGATTGTGCAACATACAGTTTTTATTTGTGTTTTTCTTTACATTATTATTTGTAATCCAAAAGCTGCTATATTTTGGATTACCTTTGAGCAAATATTGTCGTTTCTATGAATGAAATTGTATATCATTGTAAATGCATTGATTGTAAATGGTTTATTTTGGCAAATGTTGCTATTGTTTAATGTAAAGTTGATGAGACACATGTTTAATAAAATCTCATTAAACACATTTTTGAAGATCTACACTTGACTCTTTTGTTATTTGTAAGCCTATAACAAGAAATATTTATTATTATGTGTTAATATTCTGCATTTCCTTTTATAAAAATGACCTTTTTATTTCATTTCTTTAGGCATACTTGTATTTTAGAATAAACCGGTTTATCACCATAAATGTCACAGAATCAATAATTACATTGTTGCATTTACAATTAATCAAACAAGATAATGAAGAACATCGTTGATTAGGAGAAAATTAAAAGCTTGATTAAAATGTCATGCTCTATCTGCATAAAAAATACAACAAATTAATTGGTTAATTATCACTTTATTGGTCATGAGCTCAATGTTATGTACATTAATTTTAACGGTCACATTATAATAATATAAAATAGCCAAAAATTTTTTTATTAACATTAATGGACCTAGCAGCAGTGCACTACAGTTTTATAAATGTATATAGTTGTTTTTCGTACTGTCTGTCTTCATCTATATCACATTTCTTCTCTATCTCTCTCTTTCTCTCACTCTCAATATCAATCTCTCCCTCTCTCTCTCCCCCCTCTATCTCTCTCTCTCTCTCTCTCTCTCTCTCTCTCTCTCTCACACAAACTTCCCTCACAATCCCTCTCTCTCTCTCTCTCTCTCTCTCTCACACCATCCCCCGCCTCTCTCTCTCTCACACACCATCCCCCGCCTCTCACTCTCTCACACAATCCCCCCCCTTTCTCTCTCTCTCTCTCTCTCTCTCACAATCCCCTTCTCTCTTACAATCCCCCCTATTTCTCACTCAATCCCCCCCTCTTTCTCTCGCTCTCTCACACAATCACTCTTTCTCTGATACAATCCCCCCCTCTCTCTCTCTCTCACACACAATCCCCCCTCTTTCTCTCTCTCTCTCTCACACAAACACTCTCTCTTTCAATATCTCTCTTTATCAAGATTTTCCTATATATAAATATATTTATTATAATGTTATAACTAATAAAGAGACACTGAACTAAATTTTTTTATGTGTTATTCATATAGAGCATACAATTTTATTCAAAATATTAATTATTAATATTTTAAAATTTAAAACAATATTAATATATTTTAAAATAAATATAATTTGTGTAACTTTCGATGCAAAACCATTTTGTTGAACTACCTTGGTTGTTCTTCTTGATTAGTGTATACATTCATCAACCAATAAAAAAGTTCTGTCGAAGGGTAGGGACTTTAATTTTAAAATAAAGATATTAAGACAATTATAAAAAATTTGAACAAATGTGAATATCACATTTATACAATGAATATTTATACTAGAAATATTGATTCAAGTACAATTTATTATAATAGAGTTTTTTATCCAAAAGCTCAATATTCCAAATCTTATATAAAATAAAAAATAATATGTTTATTACATTTAACATTTAATAATAAGAGTAGTTAATATTTTACTTCTGCATTCGATTAGAACATCAGTCATTTGTAACGTGTGAATCAAGTAATAACAAACACATTTATTAATAATGTTGATATATATTTTTATTAAAAAATAATTTTGAAAACAAATATTGGAATCATATGTTTTAATTAAAAAAAAAAAAAAAATAATTATTGTAAAAATATTTGAATCATATTTTTAAAATAAAATTCATAAAAACATCGACATTTATGTAATTTTAAAATATTCATTACATATTTAAAAATTAAAAATAGTAAACACATCGACATTTTAAAATATTTTAAAAATATTCAATACATATTTTTAAATTAAAAATAAGAAAAACATAAAGACATTTATTTAAAACATTAAAAATATTTAATTCATATTTTTAAATGTTTAAAAAAACATCAATACATTTTAAAAAATATTTTATTCATATTTTTAAAATGTAAAAAAATTAAAAATAAACACATACCTAATAAAAATTATATAAAAGACCCTAATAAAATGAGCACATTAAAACACCCTAATCTTTTTTTCTTTTGGGTGAGGGAGAGAGGGGGGGTGATCTCTCCCTTGTTCCCCTTCTCCCAAAGTTTAAAATCAGCTGACGATTTAAAACCCTGTTGTCTTCGTCCACCCTCTCCCGACGCTGCCGTTCTAGCTGTTCTTCAGCTGCTCTGGCCCTATCAAAAGCTAATCTTTCCCTATCAAAATTTAATCTATCGCTATCCCTCTGCATTTCATAATTTAATCTATCCCTCTCTAACTCTATTCTACAACTGTCCCTACGTCGCTTGTATTCAAATCTTTCCCTCTCTAAATCTAATCTAGCTGTATCTACTCTACACCTTTCTCTTTCAAGATCTAATCTTGCTGTATCTATTCTACACCTTTCCCTTTCTATATCTAATCTTTCCCTATCTACTTGAATGACCCGATTTAATACCTGCCCCTGTTGCTCAATAGATAAGCTTAATGCCCCACGCAACTCACGGTGTTCTGCCCGGTACTGCCTGGCCAGATCTAACATTTCCCCGACTGCCTCCTCATCAGAGATGCGAGGCAGTCGGTGGCCAGGATCAGCACGGCCATGAGCTGATGGGGCATGACCAACAGGGGCATGAGGGTCACCAGGGTCCAAAGCAGCTGGTTGTTCGGGGTCAGGAGGGGCAGAACGGCTGAGAGAATCTATTTCTGATGTTCCCTGGGAAATTCCCTGATCCTGTGATTCTGGAAATAGGGTCTCTCCCAGGGACGACTCCTGTGTGAAATCTCTCAGCTCACGAAGACAACAGTCGATCTCCTCCGAAGTCAGTAATGCACGCTCGGCATCTAAAAAAAAAAAAATTTAAAATATATTGTTAGTTAAACTAATGTATTTGGAAGTATTAAATGCATATGATATTAAACAGATATATTAAATAAATCATAACACAATCAAATTTGTAAGACACAGAATTTTAACATTACTGATTTGTATATTGTATGTTATCTTAAATGTCGAAAATAAATAAGAATGTGTATATTCATTTCTACTTGTAAAGGGGCTTATTATCAAAAATATTTCATATTCAAATTTATAATAAATTATTCACCGTACAACATCATTGTTAACACATCAATTGTAGAAATTCAACAATATCAAAATCTGATTAGATTGTTGATTAATCAATGACATGATTACAAGCACCACTAATGGTGTGATAAGTTTGCGTATTGACAATGATGATGCACAGAGAATATATTCTAGGAGTCTTTTTCTTTGTTCTGTTGGACATGATCCAACAGTGCAGATCATGTCCACAATAACTCACTGAATGTAGAGAATGGCCCCTTCAGAGTAACGGACAATGGGCCGTCAGCATGTGTTGGTCAATAAACAAGATCAGACTCAATTGTGGTGAATAGCGTCAAGGGTATGGAGCAGCATTCTTTCTACGTTTGTTTATAACTGCATTTTCTTTAAATCCTGCATGCTCGCAATAAACTTTGTAGCTACAACTCCATTTGTTGTTTAATACATAAGAGAGAGAGAGATATAGAGGTCCATTTATCAAGCTCCGTAAGTAGCTTTAAGGGCTTTTAAAGTTTTTATTGGGAGTATTCAGACTCTTGGAAAACAACACTTATGAAGCAACAGTCTAAAGACCACAGCTCCATAACCCTGTCCACATGCTCTGAGTTCTGAGAATGTATTGCTCTTCACATTCGGCTATGTCTGTCAGACCTGATCGGCACAGTTGGATAATGTCCGACAGACATTTGTTAAATAGGCCTCAAAGAATGGTCATGCGATACACAGGTGATTATACAAACCTTACATTCATTTTAATTTGCAGAGAATTGTAAATTAAAATATATGTAAATATCATTACAGTGATAGTCTAGTATGAACTAAACTTACATGATTCAGATAGATCATGACATATTAAGCAAGATTATTATTTAATCCTATTATCTATAATGATTATTTTTCTTTTTGTCTTTCCTTGAAAATCTAAAAAAAAAATATATTACAAGCAGGCACATAAAATTTCAATAAAAGGTAGACCATTTTTTGATTGGATGTTTACATATAGACAACAATCAATAAGCGTTACCCAGGTTATAAATCCCCAATGGCCTGTCTTTTAAGCTTACATTCAGGATTTGCAAAGAAAGATAATATTTATAAAAAAAATTTATTTAATTTTATATTTTTTACCTGAGGAGGAGATCGTAGATCTTGGAGGTGGTCCTAAAGCCCTTCGGACATCAACTAGATAAATAAAAATGAATATACATATTTAGAAAATTGAACAATCATACCACTTTAAAAATAAAATGATATCAAGCTAATAATAGTAAACATACCTGTAGATCGGCCAATGCTTGCTACATCAGGGGTGCTGCACATAATGTCCGGGAGCGTGGCGGCCGAGGAGAAGCTGTGGCTGGATTCAGTGTGGATACTGACGGGCAATAGTAGTGTTTCATCACCATCAGCAGCATCTTCACTATCTGTGTCATCAGCAGGGACAGCAGCTGCTGCACTGGTAGATGCTTCAACAACAACAAAAAATAAATAAATTAAGAATAATATTGCACATAATGATCTTAAAAGGGGCATTAAACTGCAATTCTTTATTTCATGATTCATATTGATAATATAAATGTGAAACACATTCCTATTGACTTTAATATTTTCTTTTTCTCAATTTCTAAAATTTCCTTATTTGAAGTAAAAGCAATGCACAATGGTGTTCCAATCACATGATGCTTCTATGTGCAGCATCCAATCAGCAGCTATTGAGCATATATAGATATGCTTTTCATCAAATAATTTTAACAAATATTCCAAATAATAGATAATATAAGTAACTTAAAATGATGTTTTACATTATATTCTATTTCAAATTCATAAAATAAACAATGTTGGTGTTATGTCCCTCTAAAAAAGCTTTGATGGAACATTAAATAAAATGTGCCACAGGAATATTTCTATAAATATCATCTTACCTGCTAACTCGTCAGTATCATGCCCCACTAAATCCAGACCGAGCGTCATGTTTGCTCCCAGCTTCTCCCGCAGCTGAACTTCATAGTCTCTAAGTTCAGCCACATATGGCTCGCCACCACCGGTCCGACGTGCAGACTGTAACTCCCTGGCCAGCTTGGCCTTTAATCGTCTTTTGATGTCCGAAAATCGCTTCTTACAGTTGTCCACCGTTTTGGGATAATTCCCTTCGGCGGACACACTGTTGGCGATTGCTCTCCAAATTGCAGATTTTTTGGAGAGCGAGGTCTTATGGGCTTTAGAACCAATAATAAAATCATAATGTTCTAAAACAAGGGTCACTAAAATCCGGTTTTGCTCAAAATTAAATTGCACGCTGCGCCCTGACTTTGTTTTACCAGGCGCAGACATCACAAGATAAAAATAGCAGCAAGAGAATAAATGAATAAATAAATAATCTATCTCAATAAATAGTAACTCTTGCACCTACAGCTCTTGTAAAGCATAGGTGATTTGACTCCATTTTAGATTTCCTTTTATAGACTTAGATTCCAAAATTTCAATTAGCAGTTAACAATTGACATTTCTTATTGTAATTATAACAAATTGAATAATATCAATATAATTTCGTCATTTATGACGCCCGTTTACTTTAATGATCGAATAATAAGAATCTTTTGATGTCTCTGCAAATCTATCGTCGATAAAGTTTTAAATTAGATTGATGTCGCAGTATTAATTATTTGATGACGATAAATCCGTCATACTTGTCTACAGTGTGTCATACTTGTCTATAGTGTGTCATACGTGTCTACAGTGTGTCATATTTGTCTATAAAAGGGGTCAGCTTATTTTACTTTTTGTCTATTATCCGACAGGAGAGGGATCTCTTTAAATATTTGCTTATACTTTGTACACGCATGAATACAGGCAATCTCACAAATCGATATTTGAATAAACCGTAAGTAAAATAATTGTATATGCCTTGCTTTAATACTCATGATTTTTTTATGTTAAGCTTTAATACTGTCGCATGTTTTTGTTATAAGTAGTTATGAACCCGTGAAACATTTAAATAGCGTACCGAATATTTGTTATATTTTTTAGAACCGGTAGTAATGAACACGTGAGACATGCAATTAGCCAACCGAATATCATGTATTTACAGCCAAGAACCAATCAAATTAGTCTTTATTTTGTATATCGCCGTCGCACTAATATATGAGATATTTTTGTAGTTGATATTGTCAATAGTCACTCAGGCCTAATTGTTAACGTTTGTGTTTGGAATGAATGTTCATCCTCTATACATCAAAATATTTATACTAGTAGACATGTATGACATCCTACAGACTATCATGACGGATTACAATTTGCACTTATTTAAATTACGCCATCGTTGTATTTTTTTGGATGTTTATTGAGAAAGATATTCATTGTAAACAACATTTAGGCCTTAGTGAATCTTGACATTTTTAAATAAAAATATTTTAATTTTTTAATGCGACAGCAATATACCACAATTAGTTTTGATTACAAAAATGACAGTAAACAGGAATATTATGATTCAAGACAATCCTATGTAAATCTCGTATTTGACATTTATAGTTTGTGATTGCCATGAGAGTAATTAGTGGTGCATGTATGATATCATTTGAAAAGGTCAATTGCATGTTTATTAGTCAGGAACACGTGCTACATATAATCCGCCAACCAAATATTGATATTTTTATGTACACTTACAACAACCAATGATATTTCTCTATTATTGATATATATATGTCGCACTTTGATAAAAAAAATCATAAATTTTTTTTGGATTGATATTGCAATGTCTGTACCATTCACCCAGGGTGAATTATTGATATTGGTGTACGGGATGAATAGGTACTTTCCCCGTCGCATAGGCGGTGTACGGGGGATGATACACGAGGACAGAGACCGCATCATCTATGAGATGATGCGGAGGATGAGGAGGGTGTCCGGTATCACCAGGACACGTCGCAGCTGCCTGCGAAGGTTTTCTGACCTTCGGCGACGGGAGCGTGAACGCTATGAAGCGTTAAGAGCACTGGTCCGTATATGTACGTATATCAGAAGTTTATATGAGGGATACTTAAATGACGCAAGCAATCATCAATTACATTGATTCTTCATTGATTAATATTTTTATTTTTTTATTTTACTGTGTTACAGGAATTACATTACATTTTTTTAAGAATGTAATTTAATTTTTATCCTGACATTTTTTTCTTTCTATGTATTTAATTTACTGTAATTCAAAAATTCATTGCCAAAAAAAAATTGTTAAGAGTCAATGCAATACTATTTTGTAGTTCAACCTTACCTATATTATCCATATATATAATATAGAATGTAAAAAAAAATGTTCATGCTCCATCATATACATTCAAGTTTAAACATATATAGAATATAATTTTTTATTTGTCTATATATCTATATATATATCTATATATCTATATATCTATATATCTATATATATCTATATATCTATATATCTATATATCTATATATCTCTATATCTCTATATCTCTATATCTCTATATCTATATATCTATATATCTCTATATATATATATCTATATATATATTTAGATATTGATATGTATATAGAACTATATATCTAGATCTAGAGAGACAGACAGAGAGAGAGACAGAAAGAGACAGAGAGAGAGAGAGAGAGAGATAAGATGAGAGAGAGAAAGAGAGACAGATGAGAGAGATAAAGACGAGAGAGTGGAAGACAAGAGAGACAGGGAGAGACAAGAGAGAGCAAGATATTGCTAGTTATCTCGCATTTTTTTTTTTGGGGGGGGGGGAATTTACATACATGGATGCTGAAGATACATAACAATAATATCTAACCTGTATCTAATGTGTACATAAACATTTATATTTTCACAGATCGCAGGCGTGATCTAGTGCCACGATATATGCGGCCAGTATCTATGGCAACGCCCAGGAGCAACCACTCCTCACCACCGTTGCCGATGAGGTATATAACAGCACCTCATGTGGATTCAGGGAGAGCTGAAGTCCCTGATATCCAAGGTAAATTTTAAATTATCATACTATGTTTGAAAAATCTAACTTTACAATTTGTAAGATTTTAAATGTTATTAAAGCCAGCATGTTGAAAGGACAATAAAAACCAAAATATTCTTTGCAATTTTACTAAAAACATTTGAATAATTTTAAACATTGACAATATAGTTTAAATCCATTTACTTAATTCTATATCTATCATTTGAGGAAGTTATCACATTGCATATGGATTTTGATTTTAATCAAGACATCTCTGATCATTAACAAATCTTCAACTACGGAGAATATCTAGATATGCTTTTCTTAGAAAGAGAAGAATGAATTAAACTATCATGATTTAAAACATTTATAATCTCTTTATAAAAGATGAAAGGGAAAATTTATCTTTTTAAATTATTTTATGTATTTATAAAATTATTTAAAAAATTGAAAATGTTTGGAGACTTTGAACATTTTTGTTAATGAAAGAATCGTACAATTTGGTATTGGACATTGATCTGACTAATACTTATTCATTACTATGTTTCATCTCTTACAGACGACCAAGTACTGGGGACAATTCCACCAGCAGTGGAGGTGGCTAGGGGGGGGGAGGAGGAGGAGGAGATGCCGCCTTTTGAGGAAGAGGAGGGGGAGTTATTGGTTGACGAAGCATTGCCAAGGGAGGAAGAAGAGGAGGTGCCTATAGTGGAATGTAAGTGAAAATAATATACTGTTTTCAAAATTCAATATTGAAAAATTATTTCTCTAACATACATTATTTGGTTATTTTTCTAGATCGAGATCAGGGGACACAAACGGGACCATTTCTGCAGCCGGTGTTTGATGAACTTGCAGAGGCCCTACGTGCAGTTGCTAGGGCAGTTCGTCAGATGCAGCAGGCGCTACATGATCTTTGATTTTTTTTTGGTTTTGTTTATTTTGATCAAAAATTTAAAAAAAAAAACATTAAAAAATTAGTTTATTCCAGTTATTACTGTCTCACTGTATTGATTTAAATATTAATTGATAGTGACATGGAAAAAAAAAAGGTAAATAAGTATAAATATGCAACAATTTATAAAAATATATAGCTGCAGTATATAAAAATATATTGCTGCAAATATATATAAATGAAAGCACATAAGGGGACGTGTTTCTGGCAATTATTAAGAATTACAAGAAATAGTAAAATAGGGAGCAGCAGTATAAAGACTGATGATTGATAACACTGTCCACCAGATCTTATGAGGCGGACAGTAATCGCAACAATTACAAATTATACAGTACCATCGTGTTGATTGACAATACCTTCTGGTCGTCAATTATCCTCAAGTCTGCAGGGTGCGGCGTTGCAGCAGGAGCTCACAAGACCTGCTGTTGCAATGCTGAATAGAGAAAGGATATTCAGCAAGGTCTTGCGGACCTGATCCACACTGTCGTATCAGGTCCACAAGATATTTGTAAAATTTGAATTGTTATATGATTGACTATGGCATCTCCATTGCTATTTCACATAGAATAGGTTATCTGAGGAGTCAAGTGAAAGTAAATATGAAAAATTAATGTTCATGCTTCAGATATTAAGTTTTGAGTATGGAGCTAGACCCTTATTGAACAATTACAAAAACTTCAATAACACGGGTAAAATATATTTTGGAAATAAATTGTATAAATGGTGGGGAAAATGGGGAGGATAAGGCAAGCACTAGAAATTGAATCAAATACAGCACTTTTTAAGGCTTAGTAAATTTATACTCTCATCCTCCTACCTAGAGACATAAAAGACAACGGTAAACTGACTGTACTGGCAGTACAATTCAATTATCCATTGGCAATCATTCATGAGTTGACCTTGCAGATTAAACAACAATTCAAAATTCAATTTTAAAGGGTGGTTCAATTGAATTTCTCTTGATTCTCAGCCTAGATTCCTTCTTTTTAAAATAAAGGTAACAAAAGCACTATTTAAAAAGTTTAATATTAATTTTTTAAATAATTATAAATGGAATTTTAAATGATAATTTGGAACGTACATAAATGTGCTTGGTTTTCCTTTGAGAAGAGTTCAAGGTTGTTATTGTCGCTTGAAAAATTATTCTATGATATTGGTGTTCCATTTATTAATTTAAAGTATATATGAATTAAAAAATATAAATATATAGAATTTGTTTTTTAAGTATCTATTAATATCTATAACTTCATATCTCTCTCTCTTTGTATGTATGTACATATATATATATATACATACATACATACATTAACATTATATTTTAAAATGACATAGAAACATATGTACATACATACAGAGAAATATAAAGTGATAGATACAGATATATTAATATATATATAAAAATAGATAGATAGACATCTCTCTCTCTCTCTTGCTCTCGCTCTGTATTGCTCTCTATATATCTAGATATGATGTTGCAAAGGAAACAGAAGTCTATTATAAAATTAGATGTACACAATGTGGGGGGGGGGGGAGGTCGACATAAAAAATGCATTCGATCCAATATATAAAAAGAAAAAAATGCCTTTAATGAATTTGGCTACAAGTGTGTCTCTCTATTTTGAGCACAGTGTGGGACCGAACTTGTCGCAATTAATTACTATAGAAATAAAAAAAAAAAGGCTCGATGGTAAGCTAGCTCCCACTGTTGTAGTTATTAGTCGTTTCCTATACCCTGCATATATATATATATATATATATATATATATATATATATATATATATATATATATATATATATATATATATATATATATATATATAAAAATACAGATAGATATCTATCTATCTATATGATGCTGCAAAAGAAAGAAGTTAATTAGAAATTACGTTAAACACTAGGGACGGGCCATGTAATGCATTCGTTATAGCATACGAAATGAAAATTTTTATTTGAAGGAATTAGGCTCCAAGTATGCCTCTCTTTAACAATTAGTATGTGCAGTGTTGGACCTTACTTATCGCAATGAATAAAAATACAAACAGAAATACATAGTAGGCTCAACGGTCAGCTAGCTACTTGCTATATTTACTATTCTATAGCACAATAAAAATAAAATTGGCAAAAATATATATATATATGTACATAGATATGGATATAGATATCGATAAATATACAAATAAAAATAAATATATATATTTAGATATCTATATATATCTATATATATATATCTATATATATATCTATATATATCATCTGCTGAAAAAGTAGATGCTCTGTTCATTGAATTTACAGGATATATAAATAAAGTTGGGAAAAGCTCGAATCGCTCAGACTTCGATCACAAGAGTCCGCTTCTCTTCGCACCGTACTTGACGCGCATATTTTGGACGTGTTTTTTGATAACTATGGCGAACGTAATTACGGTCCGCGACGGCGATGTATGTCGAACTATGGCGAGCGTACTTGACGTCGCGCATGCTGCATATTAGACGCTTTGATAACTAGCCCCCTGTGTGTGAATGTGTATAATTAGTGTGAATAAAATTTGTATAAGCAGCCGTTATAAATATATATATATAAACTATAAAATTTACGTTTAACGTCTGTGCTCCTTACCTGTGATCACCTCTAAAGAGAAACAAAAACAATGATACACTTATTTATAATACATATTTTTTACATATAAACAAATACTATTTTTACTAGAATTATATTTTCCACTTTATAAATATATGTAATGCTCTAGTTTGAATTTTGTGGATATATGCTTGCATAAATTTGCATATGTAAATACATACTGATATTTCCATAGGAACATAAGTGTAACTATTCCTATACATGGGACTACAATAAATATGGCATATTTCAGGTATTTTCTACATTGAAACGCTTCCATTGTTGGCAAGATTTAACATTTCAATGAAAACCAGGCCTGAAAAAGCTCTTTTAAACCTAGTTGAGCTGGGTATAATTGCTTTTGACAGCATATTTATTGGTTTGTGAGCGCACGCAAACCTAATTACAACTCAATGGAAGCGAGCCCATAGACTGACTTATCACAGCACTATTCTACCCAGCGCTAATGCACTGATAAGCCGCTCAAGTCAAAATCACTAAACTCCACCTCTTTTCAAACGGCACATCCCAAATAGGCCCGGCACTGGGGATACAGGAGGCGGAGTGTTGGGTGTTCCCATGTTTCCTGACAGCAGTGGGTGAGCTCTGAGGATTTTCTCATCTATCTCTACGCCAGCAATGATTGCAGTACCAGCCGATTAGGGCTGTGGCATTTTAAAGAAGGCGGAGCATCCTCCGCTGCATAATTTAGTGACTTTGACTTGAGCAGCTTATCAGTGCATTAGCGCCGGGCAGAATATTGCTGTGATAACTCGGGCTATCTTAACTTATGTACATTAGATCTTGCTGCTAGAGGGCGCTAGGGTTTGGATTTCTAATTGCTTTTAAAGGGACAGTCTACTTGAAAATTTGTTATTGCTTAAAAAGATAGAAAATTCATTTATTACCCATTCCCCCCGTTTAACATAACCAACACTGTTATATTAATATATTTTTTACTTCTGTGATTACATTGTATTTAAGACTGGGGAATGGGTAGTAACGGCATTATCTATCTTTTTAAACAATAAAAATCAAGTAGACTGTCCCTTTAAAGTTTATTGTTGTTATGATATACTGTATGTCTGCACATTGCTATGTGGTATTTGAGCCATTAAAATGAAGGAGCAATCTGATATATTTCAACCTAATTGTGGAATTTTTGATAGATTAGAAACAAAGGCCCAGATTACGAGTTTTGCGTTAGAGGCTATGCGGTGCTAAAGAGCAGTTTTCACTCAATGCTCACTTACATGCAGCGCTGGTATTACGAGTTTTTACAAACCCGTTGTTAAAAGACAAGAAGTGAGCGTTGAGCAAAATTTTGCTCATTACCGCACTCCAATATCAGCGCTGCTTAAGTCAGCAGTGAGCTGGTGTAACGTGCTCGTGCACGATTTCCCCATAGGAATCAACAGGGAGAGCCGCCTGAAAAAATTCTAACACCTGCAAAAAAGCAACGTAAAACTCCTTAACGCAGTCCCATTGATTCCTATGGGGAAATAAAATTTATGTCTGCACCCTAACATGAACCCCAAGTCTAAACACCCCTAATCTTACACTTATTAACCCCTAATCTGCCGCCCCCGAACCTAAATTATAATTAACCCCTAATCTGCCACTCCGGACACTGCCGCCACCTACATTATACTTATGAACCCCTAATCTGCTGCCCCCAACATGGCTGAACCCAACATTATATTTATTAACGCCTACTCTGCCACCCCCAATGTCGCTGCCACCTACCTACACTTATTAACCCATAATCTGCCACCCCCAACGTCGCCGCCACTATAATAAACATATTAACCCCTAAACCGCCGCACTCCCGCCTCGCAAACATTAGTTAAATATTAATAACCCCTAATCTGCCACCCCCAACATAGCCGCCACTATATTAAAGTCATTAACCCCTAAACCTAAGTCTAACCCTAAACCTAACACCCCCTAACTTAAATATAATTTAAATAAATCTAAATAAATATTCCTATCATTAACGAAATTATTCCTATTTAAAACTAAATACTTACCTGTAAAATAAACCCTAAAATAGCTACAATATAACTAATAGTTACATTGTAGCTAGCTTAGGGTTTATTTTTATTTTACAGGCAAGTTTGTATTTATTTTAACTAGGTAGAATAGTTATTAAATAGTTATTAACTATTTAATAACTGCCTAGTTAAAATAAAGACACATTTACCTGTAAAATAAAACCTAACCTAAGTTACACTAACACCTAACACTACACTATAATTAAATAAATTAACTAAATTAAATACAATTACCTAAATTAAATTAGCTAAACTACAAAAAAAACACTAAATTACAGAAAATAATAAACAAATTACAGAAATTTAAACCAATTACACCTAATCTAATAGCCCTATTAAAATAAAAAGCCCCCCCCCCCTAAAAATAAAAAAAAAACCCTAGCCTAAACTAAACTACCAATAGCTCTTAAAAGGGCCTTTTGCGGGGCATTGCCCCAAAGTAATCAGCTCTTATACCTGTAAAAAAAAATACAAACAACCCCCCCAACAGTAAAACCCACCACCCACACAACCAACCCCCCAAATAAAATACTATCTAAAAAACCTAAGCTCCCCATTGCCCTGAAAAGGGCATTTGGATGGGCATTGCCCTTAAAAGGGCAGTTAGCTCTTTCTCCAACATAGGTGTGTCCGGTCCACGGCGTCATCCTTACTTGTGGGGATATTCTCTTCCCCAACAGGAAATGGCAAAGAGCCCAGCAAAGCTGGTCACATGATCCCTCATAGGCTCCGCCTACCCCAGTCATTCTCTTTGCCGTTGTACAGGCAACATCTCCACGGAGATGGCTTAGAGTTTTTTAGTGTTTAACTGTAGTTTTTCATTATTCAATCAAGAGTTTGTTATTTTCAAATAGTGCTGGTACGTACTATTTACTCAGAAACAGAAAAGAGATGAAGAATTCTGTTTGTATGAGGAAAATGATTTTAGCAACCGTAACTAAAATCCATGGCTGTTCCACACAGGACTGTTGAGAGCATTAACTTCAGTTGGGGGAACAGTTTGCAGTCCTTTGCTGCTTGAGGTATGACACATTCTAACAAGACGATGTAATGCTGGAAGCTGTCATTTTCCCTATGGGATCCGGTAAGCCATGTTTATTACGATTGTAAATAAGGGCTTCACAAGGGCTTATTTAGACTGTAGACATTTTTTGGGCTAAATCGATTGATATTAACACTTATTTAGCCTTGAGGAATCATTTATTCTGGGTATTTTGATATAATAATATCGTCAGGCACTGTTTTAGACACCTTATTCTTTAGGGGCTTTCCCAAAGCATAGGCAGAGTCTCATTTTCGCGCCGGTGTTGCGCACTTGTTTTTGAGAGGCATGGCATGCAGTCGCATGTGAGAGGAGCTCTGATACTTATAAAAGACTTCTGAAGGCATCATTTGGTATCGTATTCCCCTTGGGTTTGGTTGGGTCTCAGCAAAGCAGATACCAGGGACTGTAAAGGGGTTAAAGCTTAAAACGGCTCCGGTTCCGTTATTTTAAGGGTTAAAGCTTCCAAAATTGGTGTGCAATATTTTCAAGGCTTTAAGACACTGTGGTGAAAGTTTGGTGAATTTTGAACAATTCCTTCATGTTTTTTCGCAATTGCAGTAATAAAGTGTGTTCAGTTTAAAATTTAAAGTGACAGTAACGGTTTTATTTCAAAACGTTTTTTGTACTTTCTTATCAAGTTTATGCCTGTTTAACATGTCTGAACTACCAGATAGACTGTGTTCTGAATGTGGGGAAGCCAGAATTCCTATTCATTTAAATAAATGTGATTTATGTGATAATGACAATGATGCCCAAGATGATTCCTCAAGTGAGGGGAGTAAGCATGGTACTGCATCATTCCCTCCTTCGTCTACACGAGTCTTGCCCACTCAGGAGGCCCCTAGTACATCTAGCGCGCCAATACTCCTTACTATGCAACAATTAACGGCTGTAATGGATAATTCTGTCAAAAACATTTTAGCCAAAATGAACCCTTGTCAGCGTAAGCGTGGATGCTCTGTTTTAGTTACTGAAGAGCATGACGACGCTGATATTAATATCTCTGAAGGGCCCCTAACCCAATCTGAGGGGGCCAGGGAGGTTTTGTCTGAGGGAGAAATTACTGATTTAGGGAACATTTCTCAGCAGGCTGAATCTGATGTGATTACTTTTAAATTTAAATTGGAACATCTCCGCATTTTGCTTAAGGAGGTATTATCCACTCTGGATGATTGTGAAAATTTGGTCATCCCAGAGAAACTATGTAAAATGGACAAGTTCCTAGAGGTGCCGGGGCTCCCAGAAGCTTTTCCTATACCCAAGCGGGTGGCGGACATTGTTAATAAAGAATGGGAAAGGCCCGGTATTCCTTTCGTCCCTCCCCCCATATTTAAAAAATTGTTTCCTATGGTCGACCCCAGAAAGGACTTATGGCAGTCAGTCCCCAAGGTCGAGGGAGCGGTTTCTACTTTAAACAAACGCACCACTATTCCCATAGAGGATAGTTGTGCTTTCAAAGATCCTATGGATAAAAAATTAGAAGGTTTGCTTAAAAAGATGTTTGTTCAGCAGGGTTACCTTCTACAACCCATTTCATGCATTGTCCCTGTCACTACAGCCGCATATTTCTGGTTTGATGAACTGATTAAGGTGCTCGATAGTGACTCTCCTCCTTATGAGGAGATTATGGACAGAGTCAATGCTCTCAAATTGGCTAATTCTTTCACTCTAGACGCCTCTTTGCAATTGGCTAAGTTAGCGGCTAAGAATTCTGGGTTTGCTATTGTGGCGCGCAGAGCGCTTTGGTTGAAATCTTGGTCGGCTGATGCGTCTTCCAAGAACAAGCTACTAAACATTCCTTTCAAGGGGAAAACGCTGTTTGGTCCTGACTTGAAAGAGATTATCTCTGATATCACTGGGGGTAAGGGCCATGCCCTTCCTCAGGATCGGCCTTTCAAGGCAAAAAATAGACCTAATTTTCGTCCCTTTCGTAAAAACGGACCAGCCCAAGGTGCTACGTCCTCTAAGCAAGAAGGTAATACTTCTCAGGCCAAGCCAGCTTGGAGACCAATGCAAGGCTGGAACAAGGGAAAGCAGGCAAAGAAACCTGCCACTGCTACCAAGACAGCATGAAATATCGGCCCCCGATCCGGGACCGGATCTGGTGGGGGGCAGACTCTCTCTCTTCGCTCAGGCTTGGGCAAGAGATGTTCTGGATCCTTGGGCGCTAGAAATTGTCTCCCAGGGTTATCTTCTGGAATTCAAGGGACTTCCCCCAAGGGGAAGGTTCCACAGGTCTCAGTTGTCTTCAGACCACATAAAAAGACAGGCGTTCTTACATTGCGTAGAAGACCTGTTAAAAATGGGAGTGATTCATCCTGTTCCATTGAGAGAACAAGGGATGGGGTTCTACTCCAATCTGTTCATAGTTCCCAAAAAAGAGGGAACATTCAGACCAATCCTAGATCTCAAGATCTTAAACAAATTTCTCAAGGTCCCATCTTTCAAGATGGAAACCATTCGAACTATCCTTCCTTCCATCCAGGAAGGTCAATTCATGACCACGGTGGATTTAAAGGATGCGTATCTACATATTCCTATCCACAAGGAACATCATCGGTTCCTAAGGTTTGCATTCCTGGACAAACATTACCAGTTCGTGGCGCTTCCTTTCGGATTAGCCACTGCTCCAAGGATTTTCACAAAGGTACTAGGGTCCCTTCTAGCTGTGCTAAGACCAAGGGGCATTGCAGTAGTACCTTACCTGGACGACATTCTGATTCAAGCGTCGTCCCTCCCTCGAGCAAAGGCTCACACGGACATCGTCCTGGCCTTTCTCAGATCGCACGGCTGGAAAGTGAACGTGGAAAAGAGTTCTCTATCCCCGTCAACAAGGGTTCCCTTCTTGGGAACAATTATTGACTCCTCAGAAATGAGGATTTTTCTAACAGAGGCCAGAAAGACAAAGCTTCTGGACTCTTGTCGAATACTTCATTCCGTTCCTCTTCCTTCCGTAGCTCAGTGCATGGAAGTGATCGGGTTGATGGTAGCGGCAATGGACATAGTTCCTTTTGCGCGCATTCATCTAAGACCATTACAACTGTGCATGCTCAGTCAGTGGAATGGGGACTATACAGACTTGTCTCCAAAGATACAAGTAAATCAGAGGACCAGAGACTCACTCCGTTGGTGGCTGTCCCTGGACAACCTGTCACGAGGGATGACATTCCACAGACCAGAGTGGGTCATTGTCACGACCGACGCCAGTCTGATGGGCTGGGGCGCGGTCTGGGGATCCCTGAAAGCTCAGGGTCTTTGGTCTCGGGAAGAATCTCTTCTACCGATAAATATTCTGGAACTGAGAGCGATATTCAATGCTCTCAAGGCTTGGCCTCAGCTAGCGAGGACCAAGTTCATAAGGTTTCAATCAGACAACATGACGACTGTTGCGTACATCAACCATCAGGGGGGAACAAGGAGTTCCCTAGCGATGGAAGAAGTGACCAAGATTATTCTATGGGCGGAGTCTCACTCCTGCCACCTGTCTGCTATCCACATCCCGGGAGTGGAAAATTGGGAAGCGGATTTTCTGAGTCGTCAGACATTGCATCCGGGGGAGTGGGAACTCCATCCGGAAATCTTTGCCCAAGTCACTCAACTTTGGGGCATTCCAGACATGGATCTGATGGCCTCTCGTCAGAACTTCAAAGTTCCTTGCTACGGGTCCAGATCCAGGGATCCCAAGGCGGCTCTAGTGGATGCACTAGTAGCACCTTGGACCTTCAAACTAGCTTATGTGTTCCCGCCGTTTCCTCTCATCCCCAGGCTGGTAGCCAGGATCAATCAGGAGAGGGCGTCGGTGATCTTGATAGCTCCTGCGTGGCCACGCAGGACTTGGTATGCAGATCTGGTGAATATGTCATCGGCTCCACCTTGGAAGCTACCTTTGAGACGAGACCTTCTTGTTCAGGGTCCGTTCGAACATCCGAATCTGGTTTCACTCCAGCTGACTGCTTGGAGATTGAACGCTTGATTTTATCGAAGCGAGGTTTCTCAGATTCTGTTATCGATACTCTTGTTCAGGCCAGAAAGCCTGTAACTAGAAAGATTTACCACAAAATTTGGAAAAAATATATTTGTTGGTGTGAATCTAAAGGATTCCCTTGGGACAAGGTTAAGATTCCTAGGATTCTATCCTTCCTTCAAGAAGGATTGGAAAAAGGATTATCGGCAAGTTCCCTGAAGGGACAGATTTCTGCCTTGTCGGTGTTACTTCACAAAAAACTGGCAGCTGTGCCAGATGTTCAAGCCTTTGTTCAGGCTCTGGTTAGAATCAAGCCTGTTTACAAACCTTTGACTCCTCCTTGGAGTCTCAATTTAGTTCTTTCAGTTCTTCAGGGGGTTCCGTTTGAACCCTTACATTCCGTTGATATTAAGTTATTATCTTGGAAAGTTTTGTTTTTAGTTGCAATTTCTTCTGCTAGAAGAGTTTCAGAATTATCTGCTCTGCAGTGTTCTCCTCCTTATCTGGTGTTCCATGCAGATAAGGTGGTTTTACGTACTAAACCTGGTTTTCTTCCAAAAGTTGTTTCTAACAAAAACATTAACCAGGAGATTATCGTACCTTCTCTGTGTCCGAAACCAGTTTCAAAGAAGGAACGCTTGTTGCACAATTTGGATGTTGTTCGCGCTCTAAAATTCTATTTAGATGCTACAAAGGATTTTAGACAAACATCTTCCCTGTTTGTTGTTTATTCAGGTAAAAGGAGAGGTCAAAAAGCAACTTCTACCTCTCTCTCTTTTTGGATTAAAAGCATCATCAGATTGGCTTACGTGACTGCCGGACGGCAGCCTCCCGAAAGAATCACGGCTCATTCCACTAGGGCTGTGGCTTCCACATGGGCCTTCAAGAACGAGGCTTCTGTTGATCAGATATGTAGGGCAGCGACTTGGTCTTCACTGCACACTTTTACCAAATTTTACAAGTTTGATACTTTTGCTTCTTCTGAGGCTATTTTTGGGAGAAAGGTTTTGCAAGCCGTGGTGCCTTCCATTTAGGTGACCTGATTTGCTCCCTCCCTTCATCCGTGTCCTAAAGCTTTGGTATTGGTTCCCACAAGTAAGGATGACGCCGTGGACCGGACACACCTATGTTGGAGAAAACAGAATTTATGTTTACCTGATAAATTTCTTTCTCCAACGGTGTGTCCGGTCCACGGCCCGCCCTGGTTTTTTAATCAGGTCTGATAATTTATTTTCTTTAACTACAGTCACCACGGTACCATATGGTTTCTCCTATGCTATTATTCCTCCTTAACGTCGGTCGAATGACTGGGGTAGGCGGAGCCTAGGAGGGATCATGTGACCAGCTTTGCTGGGCTCTTTGCCATTTCCTGTTGGGGAAGAGAATATCCCCACAAGTAAGGATGACGCCGTGGACCGGACACACCGTTGGAGAAAGAAATTTATCAGGTAAACATAAATTCTGTTTTTGCAAGCCCAAACCCCTAATCTAAAAAATAAACCCACCCAATACACCCTTAAAAAAACCTAACACTAATCTCCTGAAGATCGGCTTACCGGGAGACGTCTTCATCCAAGCCGGGCGAAGTGGTCCTCCAGACGGGCAGAAGTCTTCATTCAGACGGCATCTTCTATCTTCATCCATCTGGCGTGGAGCGGCTCCATCTTCAAGAAATCCGACACGGAGCATCCTCTTCTTCCGACGACTAAAACAGAATGAAGGTACCTTTAAGTAACGTCATCCAAGATGGCGTCCCTTAGATTCCGATTGGCTGATAGAATTCTATCAGCCAATCAGAATAAAGGTAGAAAAATCCTATTGGCTGATGCAATCAGCCAATAGGATTGAAGTTCAATCATATTGGCTGATCCAATCAGCCAATAGGATTGAGCTTGCATTCTATTGGCTGTTCCAATCAGTCAATAGAATGCAAGCTCAATCCTATTGGCTGATAGGATCAGCCAATAGGATTGAACTTCAATCCTATTGGCTGATTGCATCAGCCAATATGATTTTTTCTACCTTAATTCCGATTGTCTGATAGAATTCTATCAGTCAATCGGAATCTAAGGGACGCCATCTTGGATGACGTCACTTTAAGGTACCTTCATTCTGTTTTAGTCGTCGGAAGAAGAGGATGCTCCTCGTTGGATGTCTTGAGGATGAAGCCGCTCCGCGCCAGATGGATGAAGATAAAAGATGCCCTCTGGATGAAGACTTCTGCCCGTCTGGAGGGCCACTTCTGCCCAGCTTGGATGAAGACTTCTGCCCGTCTGGAGGACCACTTCGCCCGGCTTGGATGAAGACGTCTCCCGGTAAGTCGATCTTCAGGGGGTTAGTGTTAGGTTTTTTTAAGGGTGTATTGGGTGGGTTTAATTTTTAGATTAGGGGGTTGGGCTTGCAGAAGGCAATGCCCATCCAAATGCCCTTTTCAGGGCAATGGGGAGCTTAGTTTTTTTTTAGCTAGTATTTTATTTGGGGGGTTGGTTGTGTGGGTGGTGGGTTTTACTCTTGGGGGGTTGTTTGTATTTTTTTTTACAGGTAAAAGAGCTGATTACTTTGGGGCAATGCCCCGCAAAAGGCCCTTTTAAGGGCTATTGGTAGTTTAGTTTAGGCTAGGGTTTTTTTTTATTTTGGGGGGGCTTTTTTATTTTAATAGGGCTATTAGATTAGGTGTAATTAGTTTAAATTTCTGTAATTTGTTTATTATTTTCTGTAATTTAGTGGGGGTTTTTTTGTTGTTAATTTAATTTAGGTAATTTTATTTAATTTAGTTAATTTATTTAATTATAGTGTAGTGTTAGGTGTTAGTGTAACTTAGGTTAGGTTTTATTTTACAGGTAAATTTGTCTTTATTTTAACTAGATAGTTATTAAATAGTTAATAACTATTTAATAACTATTCTACCTAGTTAAAATAAATACAAACTTGCCTATAAAATTAAAAAAAAAATCCTAAAATAGCTACAATGTAACTATTAGTTATATTGTAGCTATCTTAGGGTTTATTTTACAGGTAAGTATTTAGTTTTAAATAGGAATAATTAAGTTAATGATAGGAATATTTATTTCGATTTATTTAAATTATATTTAAGTCAGGGGGTGTTAGGTTTAGGGTTAGATTTAGGTTTAGGGGTTAATAACTTTAATATAGTGGCGGCGATGTTGGGGGCGGCAGATTAGGGGTTAATAAATGTAGGTAGGTGGCGGCGATGTTAGGGCCGGCAGATTAGGGGTTAATAATATTTAACTAATGTTGCGAGTTAGGGGTTAATATGTTTATTATAGGGGCGGCGATGTTAGCGGCGGCAGATTAGGGGTTAAAATTTTTATTTTAGTATTTGCGATGCGGGAGGGCCTTGGTTTAGGGGTTAATAGGTAGTTTATGGGTGTTAGTGTACTTTTTAGCACTTTAGTTATGAGTTTTATGCTACGGCGTTGTACCATAAAACTCATAACTACTGACTTTTAAATGCGTTAGGACTCTTGACAGGGTAGGGTGTACCGCTCACTTTTTGGCCTCCCAGGACAGGCTCGTAATACCAGCGCTATGGAAGTCCCATAGAAAAAAGACTTTACGAAGTTTACGTAAGTCGTTTTGCGATAAGGCCAAAGAAGTGTGTGGTCATCCTAAACCTTCAAGACTCGTAATACCAGCGGGTGTAAAAAAACAGCGTTAGGACCTCGCTTAACGCTGCTTTTTTACCCTAACGCACAACTCGTAATCTAGTCGAAAGTGATTTGTAACGTTCCTTATGAGTGCTGAATTCCCTTTCTGAATATGGTGCTGGCTTTTTGCACCATTAATCTAATTTATGTGTTTTAAAGGCATAAAATCTTTGTCTAGAAGAAATTAACTAATAATTTATTTTCCTAAAGCTGAAAGCTAAATATTTTATTTATTCGTTTAAACATGCTTTGAATACATACCCCCTCCACACTTTAAAGATTCACATTCACTGCCATTGTGGTTGGAATGCTGAAAAATCCACAAGCCCTATACTATCCTATGGAAGGCATGTTGCCACTCCTCTGGACAGGGAAAGACCACTTTTTTATAACATTTCGCTTGACGGATTGCAAGACTAAAATGAACATTTCTCTTGTTTCTGACGATCCTTTGAACATCAGGCTTATGGAGAGATACATTTTCATACAATGAATAAAAAATAAATAATAAAAATTGCCTTGCCTTAAATTCAATTGTGCTCAAGCAATTGTGTTTACTTTCAACTTGTAATACAGGTGCTAAATTCGACGCACGCAAACGGCAAAGATAAAACCGATATCCCTCGCACGTAACTGTTAGCACGCCACTCATAATCTGGCCCATAGTATTTTCATTCGTTATGCCTTTATGTGTCTTCATTTGTTTATTGTTTGTAAAAATGAAAGATACATATTTAAATGGTATATTTTTATTGGAATTATAATAAAAAGAAATAAATAAAAAAAAGTAATGCAACAGATTTGCATACAGAATATACTATACTTTCAGTGGATGGTGCAGGCAGCGATATTAGTGCGCACATTCAGCTTTTAAGACCTGAAGCAAACCATTATTATTAATTGTATAGTAAAGAACTGCAGTAAGAACACTACTACATGCGCCCCAATGGCTTAGTGCCAACTGACATCCGCCATGAATTTGACTGCACACCCCCATAGAAGTTTATTCCTTCAGGGATTTAGTGCAACTGCGCAATCAAACATGCAGATGTTAGTGCACTCTAGACTACCGCTTGAGTGCTAAAAGACAACTTTGGACTTGTAATGTGAACGCACAAATAGAAGTGTTATTAATTGTGCTCAAGCAATCTTAATGCACAATGTCGCTAAAATGTTTGTGCTCCACTTGTAATCTACGTCTTTATGGGGTATTCATTTTTGAGCTTAAATGGACATGAAACCCATTTCTTTTTTTTTATTATTTCATGATTCAGATATAGCATTCTATTTTAAACAACTTTATAATTTACTTCTATTATCAAATTTCCTTTGTTCTCCTGGAATTCTTTGTTGAAAAGCAGGGATGTAAGCTAAGGAGTGTGCACATGTCTGAAGCACTATTTGGCAGCAGAAGTGCAAGAATGTTATACATCTACAAGAGCACTATATGGCAGCATTATTTTCTGCCATGCAGTGCTCCAGTCAGTTGTTATTTTTTAAACTGTATGCTCTGTCTGAATCACAAACATTTTTTTTTTGGGTTTCATATCTCTTTGTCCCTTTAGGCATTGAACATCATGAGCCTGCATTGACAGTAACAATCATTTCTACCAGCAATGTGTTCCCATTGTCAGACATTAATACTGCACAAAACTGTTGTCTACAGCTGTAGTACTTGCTGAATGTGTTCTCGCATCACAAAAATAGTTATCTTCCCAGAAGCAATGTGTATATATGTGCAAGGAATATATATGGATTTAAAAAAAAATGTAATCCTTACTGATAACTATTAGATTTCTAAGATGCAAAAAAAACAAAACAAAATTAAACATTTTTTTTTACTGGAACAATTGGTTTATATCAGATAAAAGTAATTTTGATTTGATCATTTTGGTAACTGAAATCATCACAAATAATTATGATTTGAATATGTAAAATCAATCCACACGTACATTACATTATGAAACAGTAACATGAAAAACAAACCACAGTGTGACTAATTTAAAGTCTGGTATTCAACTATTATTAGCCTCTAACTCTAAAATCAATTTGAAGGATTTGGTTTACAAGTGATTAATCCGCCCCATAGTTCACCAAACAAGGATATATGGACTTTTTTCTATTACACTCAGATATATTTGTTGCAAATGCTATGAAAAGAATGGCAAACTGATTCAAAATACAATGGCAAACTGATTCAAAATACATTGGGCACGATTACATATGCAGCGTTTACAAAAAATAAAAAAGTCTATCATTACATAAAATAATAAACCAAATCATCAAAAATAAAAAAATTAAACCTAATCCCTATGAAAATAAAAAAGCCCCCCAAAATAAAAACACCCCTAATCTAAATTTAACTACCTTAAAAGGGCCTTCTGTAGGGCATTGCCCTAAGTTAAACAGCTCTTTTACTTTTTAAAATACTAAGTACCCCCTCTAACAGTAAAACCCCCCACACACCAAACCCACCAAACCCCCCAAAATAAAATAAAAACTAACACTAAAAAATCCTACCCATTGCCCCTAAAGGGGCATTTGTATGGTCATTGCCCTTAAAAGGGCATTTAGCTCTTTTACTGCCCTTAAAAGGGCATTCAGCTCTTTTTTCAGTGACCAAAATCCCTAATCTAAAAAATAAATTAAAAAAATCCTAACTCTAAGTCCCAAATAGGTACTCACCGTTCCTGAAGTCTGATGGAGAAGGTCCTCTTCCAGACAGCGGTGAAGTCTTCTTGGAGCCAGCAACATCTTCCATCTTCATCCAGGACCAAGCCGGCAGGGAGCAGAGATAACCGTGGAACTGAAGACCTTGGACCACAGGGCCATGGAGCGTGGAGGACCCTCTTCATACGATCACCGCCTCACACTGAAGATTGAATGCAAGGTACGCATTTAAATATGGCGTCACTTGCATTCCTATTGGTTGATTTGAATCTTCAAATTCAAATCCGCCATTAGGATGAGAGGTACTGAAATCCTATTGGCTGTTTAAATCAGCCAATAGGATTTCAGTAGCTCTCATCCTATTGGCTGATTCGAATTTGAAGATTCATTTCATCCAATAGGAATGCAAGTTAAGCCATATTTAAATGCATACCTTGCATTCAATCCACAGTGTGCGGCAGTGATCATACGAAGAGGCTACTTCCTGCTCCATGGCTCCGCTGCTTCTTACATTCCGGGAAGCAGGCTCACATATGCGAACCTGCACCGCAAGGGCTCCTAAGAAGCTCTCGCTGCTTTGTACATGGAGCCCATAGTATCAGATGTGTTCAGCTTGCTCCCAGCAGCAATAGTAAAATAGTAACATCCACTATTATGTCCCTCTAAAGGGATATACATATTACTCATTTAAAATTTGTCATGTTTTAAATTGTAAGAGTATGAATTTGTGCATTACTGGCACTAAATAGCTAAATATATAATCCCACCAAGGCGTTTAACACCTACTTAATGTCCCAGTCAGGAGCCACAAGCTTTGCCACTCCTGAAAGGAAAACAGCTCATTAGTCAGCAGTCAGTTTTTTGTTGTTGTTGGAAGTTAACCACACAAGGATCAGCAATAAATAACATGCTCTAATTATTTTGAGCATGCATTTTTGTGTTAAAATGTACTTTTAAATGTATGACTTTATGAAACATAAAAACTGGTATTAAATAAAATGACTTAGCAGACTAAAAGACAGTGGGCTAAATTAAAATATTAAAATATCTCACCTGTGTTAACTTGCGCACGTATTACAAATTGAAGGTAAATGCAACCGCATGAGTGCAAACTAAATTTGTACTAGTCGGGTTAGCACAACTGAAGACCTTGCGTAAAGGGATAGGGCTAAAAAACAAAGTTTGAATTGTTGTCCAATCAGTGCTCTCCCCATATGGCACTTTTGTTTTAGCTAAATTGCTGATTGGAGAACAATTGAAACCGTTAGCTCACAAAATAAATTGACTTTTGAAGTGGGTGGCGGAGCGCTGGGGATTTAAATTTCATATCTATATTAGAAAGTGAGTTATAGCGCATCTTCTTTACAACTGATTAATTAAACTCCATATAAAATATCACTAACATTCCGGATCTCGTTTTAAAAAGGGGAGAGTTTACCATCAATTTTAGGCTTCTAGTGTTAGGAGGTTGGCCATCACATTTTACAGCCAACTTGCTTGCCTGTAACTATGGGCTTAACCTCCACAAAGCTGTTAACACTCAAAAACAAGTAAATTCATAGGGGGCGATTTATCACGGCCCGAATGGGGCCGTATACTCCTGTTCCTTGCAAGCGTTCAGGCTCGCTGGAAACAGAAGTTAAGATCGCTGCTCCTTAACTCGTCCGCAGCCTCTGAGGCGGCGGACATTAATCCGCCCAAACAAATACGATCGGGTTGATTGACACCCCCTGGCCGCGAATCTGTAAGGGGCGGCATTGCACAAGCAGTTCACCAGTTTACTACTGTTCTGCCAATACAAATTGCTCTTATTTGTATTATTGTAGGAGAGATCACTGTACTGCGTTCAGACAAACCCCTGAAGTACTGGGCAGTTAATAAACTGAGATTTCCAGCTCTGGCTAAAATGGCCCAAAAATATCTTTCTGCCCCATGCAGTAGTGTGGAAAGTTGAACCTCCTTGCTGATAGCAAAAACAGACTTATAGCTGAACATGTAGAGATGCTTCTGTTCTGTTCCTTAAAAAGAACTTGCCACTAACTTTTAAAAAATTATTCTAATTGCTAGATTGCCTTTTATACTGCTAGTTCATATCTTGCACAGTTATGTTCAAAACATACTGTACTCTGAGGAACATCTTAGCTTATATAATTGCAGGAAGAGTACTCATAGGAAAAATTAAGTTAATACCAATGAACACTTATCCTGCAATTATAGGACTAGATTTAGATTACATTTGATTGGTAAGCTTTACCAATGCTCTGTTCACATTTCCAACTCCATAGCCTTTAATGGAGTAGGATGTGTAATAAGAGCATTGGTAAAGCTTACCAGTCAAATGTAATCTAGCCCATAGTATTCTGTTGTATTTTTTACTGTATGGCACTTTTGGTTGGTTGCAATTTTATATTTGTTATTTATTGTTGTTGTTAATATATTTTATTGTAATATTTTTATTTCTAAACATGTTCTGTGAACTATGTGACAAATAAAACCTGTTTTATTATTTCATAATGTCTTTTGAGCTATAGTCCTTCATAATTATAAAGAAGGAATCTTAAATAATTAGTCTGTATTGTGCTTGGTAAACTGTCACATGACATAAAAAAAAGTATCGGTAATTGGTATTGGCGAGTATTTGAAAACAAGTATCGGTACTTGTACTCGGTCTTAAAAAAATGGCATTGGTGCAACCTTAAAAAAAAATAAGAAGAATCTTATAAAGGGTCAAAAATATATGGTATAAGGTTATTGACAAAAAGGGGCTTTAACATGTAGGGGCATATTTAAAGACTGCTGCTCCATAACTTGTCCGCCTGCTCTGAGGTGGCAGACAGAAATCAACCCGATCGAATATGATCGGGTTGATTGATAACCGCGAATCTGCAGGGTGTGGCATTGCACCAGCAGTTCACAAGAACCGCTGGTGAAATACGCTGTTGGCATTTATCGATGTGCAGCGGACATGATACGCTACTTCGTATCATGTCCGCTCACACATTGTTAAATGTGCCCCATATGCATAATCTTTAAATATGCCCCTATATGTTAAAGCCCTTTTTTTGTCAAACACCTTATACCATATATTTTGACCCCTCCTCCCAACCACTGAGAGTGAAGTGGCTTCCCTTTTGTCTTCCTCACACCTCACTACCTGCCCACTTGACCCTATTCCTTCACATCTAATTCCCCCTCTGTCTCCCACCCTCATTCCGGCTCTTACTCACATATTCAACCTATTCCTTTCTACCGGCTCATTCCCTGCCTCCTTCAAACATGCAAAGGTCACCCAAATCCTCAAAAAACCCTCCCTTGACCCTAACTCCCCTGCAAACTACCGCCCCATATCACTACTCCCGCTAGCTTCAAAATTCCTTGAAAAACTAGTTTTCAATCGCCTTACCCACTTCCTGTCCTTCAACTCATTCCTGGACCCCCTGCTATCTGGCTTCCGTCCCCAACACTCAACTGAGACTGCCCTCACCAAGGTTACTAACGATCTCCTTTCTGCTAAAAACAAAGGCTACTACTCTATACTCATCTTACTTGACCTCTCTGCTGCCTTTGACACTGTTGACCATCCCCTTCTCCTACAGACTCTCGGCTCTCTTGGGGTCTGTGACACTGCCCTCTCCTGGATTCACTCTTATCTCTCTAACAAATCCTTCTCTATCTCTTTTGCTGGTGACTCCTCCTCTCTTTTGCCTCTGTCTGTTGGAGCACCTCAAGGCTCTGTCCTGGGTCCTCTACTCTTCTCTATTTACACTTCTTCACTGGGTAAACTTATCAACAGCTATGGCTTCAGCTATCATCTCTATGCTGATGATACCCAGATCTGCCTTTGCACCCCTGCACTCTCTCCTTCTGTCAATTCTCACATCAGCGACTGCTTATCTGGCATTTCCTCCTGGATGGCCTCTCACCACCTAAGAATAAACATGTCCAAGACCAAACTACTTCTAATTCCCCCCTCTAACTCTACTCCAGTTTCTAATTTTTCTACCACTGTTGGCGGCACCAATATCTCCCCATCACTCCAAGTCCGCTGCCTCAGAGTCATGCTTGACTCAAATCTGTCCTTCATTCCCCACATCCAATTGCTCTCTTCATCCTGCCGCAACCACCTACGCAATATCTCCAAAATTCGTCCGTTTCTAAGTGCTGAAACTACTAAACAGCTAATCCACTCCCCGGATATTTCCTGACTTGACTACTGTAACAACTTACTAACTGGCCTCCCTCTCTCCCACCTCTCTCACCTCCAATCCATCCAAAATGCATCTGCCAGGCTAATCTACCTCTCTCTATGCTTTGTTTCTGCTGCACCTCTCTGTGAGTCCCTTCACTGACTCCCTATTCACAACAGAGTTAAATTCAAACTTCTCACCCTGACCTACAAAGCCCTCACCAATGCTGACCCACCCTATCTGTCCTCACTTATCAACAAATATACTCCTGCCCGCCCCCTAAGATCCAACAATGACCTGCTTCTTGCGTCCTCTACCATCACCTCCTCTCATGCTAGACTACAGGACTTCTCTCGTGTGGCACCAACCCTCTGGAACGCACTTCCTCATGCTGTCAGACTTGCCCCTAACCTCTCCTCCTTTAAACGTTCCCTAAAGACCTTTCTGTTCAGGGAAGCTTATCACCCGACTTATTAACAAACTAACTTTACTTAAAAAACAGTAGCCCTCTATCTCCTCACTAATATCATTCTCACCTTTGCAGTCCCCACCTCCTGTTTCCCATCCTCCTACCCATCTAGATTGTAAGTTCCCATGGGAATAGGGCCCTCAATTCCCCATGTATTTGTCTGTAAAATTTTGTCTTTTATCGTATTGTTTCTCCATTGTACTGTTATCCTTGTACCCATGGACAGCGCTGCGTAATCTGTTGGCGCTTTACAAATAAAGAATAATAATAATACACATCTAAATATGTGTATGTATGTATATATTTACGTATATATGTGAGTAAGTATTTATGTGTTTTAATGTATATTTACTGTGCATATTTAATATTCCAATGTTTTTCATATACAGGATAATGAACTTTTTATTGTAAATACATACAGTGTTTCTTTATATATCTATATTTACCAATACCTATATATCTATTCCTCTAGGTATATAGGTATATATATATATATATATATATATATATATATATATATATCATATTAAAAAGTACTTTATTTTCTATGTAAAGAACATAGGAATGTAAAATATGCATAACGCTTATCAGGGTTTAAATATTAAGTCTAATGCGGTCGGGGTGACACACATGAAGATTTTCTAACTTCAAAGCGTGTTCTTGATTAAAATTGTATGTGCATCCAAATCATAAATGATTATTTTGTGTTTCATGTCCCTTTAAATGTCTCTAACAAATGTTCCTAATACCAAACACAGAAGGTGAAATCTGTAATACCTGTGAGTATGTTATATAGCTTCTGCTTTGATAAACATTTTATCAAATACTTGACATTTTTTCTACGCAGTTCCTAAGTGGTCCCAGTCTGTTTTAAGAAAGACACTTACATGAATTGTTGTGTGATACTTCGCTGTTCAGTAACGCTCCACAGTCAAAATCAACTTATCACTTTGTGAACCAAAAGGTGAAAACAACTGTCATCTTCTCAGCTATGTAGTTTGGAGATTTACTGTCTGTGCACTTCAAAACTATACAATCTTTAAAAAGCCTTGATTCTCTGTGTTGTGTGAGTTTAAATAAGCACAGAGTGACTACATTGTATCTTGCATTTTAAAGGTAAGGTAAAGTTTCTTGATATTGAATCCATATATTCAATTTACTTATCAACAATAAGGTAGTCGCTAACTTTGTTTTTTGGTATATTATCTATTTTACCTGTAATCCAAAGTTTTTATTTCCAACCGTTCTATTCAATTCTCCTCCCCCATGCCACTTCCGTGTTTCTCTCTCTTATTACATCGAGCGTTCTCACCCCTCTGTTTATGTCAGCTCAATGCGCGTTCACAGAGTCAATCTCCTATGCGCATGCGCCACTTCCCCCGCTGCCAGATACATTGTTGCGATTCTAACCATTTATTCATTTATCTTCTGAGAATCTCTAAAATACGGCAAGTAAAGAATTATTATTAGCATTTATTAAAAAATTGAAAATCCCCGTTTTAAGATTATTAGGAATAAAATATTTTGCTAAAATTTGAAGATTGAAATCCAATTTCAATTACACAAATATTTTGCAAAAAACAAAAGATAATTATTCTTGACATTGCGATTTATTATAAACATAAAGAGCTTGATATATTACCCTCACTTGCGGCGCGATCGTTGAACTTGTTAGAATGAAGCAAAACAAAGCGATCACTACACAGCTAGTACTGCGCATGCACTACTCACGAACGAGCACAGGTTGAAGTGGGTTGAGTCGAGTCCGACGCATGCGCTCAGTCAGCGAGTGATGTCGGAATTGATGGGCTAAACCTCTGAAGGGGAAACTGCAGATTGGAGAATAATATAGCAAGCGAATGTCAATCAAATTAACCAAAATGTCTGGCGGACAAAAGATTTGACTCTGAACAATGTTTGAAAGGTAGATAAATGTAGAATTTGGTTTGATATTTTTGGAATGATGAATGAAACTTATGTTTTTTTTTTATACTATTAAAGATAGCGTTAAGTAGTGTGATCAACTTTACCTTACCTTTAATGAAAATATTGCAACCACTACAAAATATTTGTTTGGTTTGCTTTAAAGACGAAAGCCCAGTAACATAAAAAATATTAAATGGAAAGCAAAAATATTAGCGCTACTGAGCGAAAACACAGCGCAAGTTAAATTAATAGCGCTCATATTCATTAGCTCATTAACACTAAAAGTTCAAAGCTCAGGCGTGCTAAAATCTGGAAGTTTGGCAGTACTAAATCCCAATAGATTTCTATGGTGCGCTACAAGAAAGAGTCAACATTGTTTTTAAGGGATTTGGTATATAACAAAGTGTTGGACTGGGAAGGACTGAAAGGTGTATATATATCTGTCCCATTTGGCCAGATGCGGTGACTAACCTTTCCATTTTTGCTTTTAAATCTTAGCTGAGAGCTTGTAAGTGAGTGCTGGGTTTTCTATGTGTGTTGTATTAATTTGTTTTGTAATTTTCCCTATGGTTCTTGCACCCAGACCTGTCTGGGGTTAACTGCTTGTGGCTCTGGGGACAGCACAGCTTCCTGTGAGTGCCAGTGGCACCCAGGGCTGAGCATGTTGCAGGGTCATGGGATGTGTAACCGGTCCGGTATGAGAGTGCAGTTCCCTTCCGTGTTTTGTATATATATATATATATATATATATATATATATATATATATATATATATATATATATATATATATATATATATATATATATATATATATATATATATATATATATATATATATATATGTGTGTGTGTGTGTTTTATATATATATATTATTTTTTTTATATATATGTGTGTGTGTATTTGCAATACTTTATTTTGATATGTCTTACGTGTGGTTTGTTATACTTTTATTCTAGCCCCAACACTTTACTCCAGGTCTCAAGTCACACATGTAGCGCTGACTGTTATGTGTTGTTCTCACATATAACACGTAACTTTCAGCTTCTAACATGAGCTCTATTTCCCTGTCCATTGATAGTATATAGCGTGCTAAAGGGATGTCGGCCACGCTAAACATTCTGTGGTAATTCTGTTTTTACATGGACTTGTAATACCATATTACGAGTTAATCTTAGTGTGTCCTGCGATATTGATAGCGCATCCTACACTACCAGTAGAGCTCTATTTGTAATCTAGGCCATTATATATTATAGCAAATGCAGCTCAGACATCCTTTTTTTAGAACTAAAGAGTTTGATCAGAGTCTATTGTTTAATATAATTTTCTATCACCTAGATTACGAGTTTTGCGTTAGCCTTAAAAAGCATCACTTAAAAAGCACCCGCTGGTATTACGAGTCTGACAGGTACAGGTATACCGCTCACTTTTTTTCCACGACTCGAGCATACCGCAAATCCACTTACGTGAATTGCGTATCCTATCTTTTTAATGGGATTTGCCTAATGTTGGTATTACGAGTCTTGGAAAAAGTGAGAGGTAGACCCTCTCCTGTCAAGACTCCTACCGCATTTAAAAGTCAGTAGTTAAGAGTTTTATGGGCTAACGTCGTAACATAAAACTCTTAAATAAAGTGCTAAAAAGTACACTAACACCCATAAACTACCTATTAACCCCTAAACCGAGCCCCCCCCCCACATCGCACACACTTAAATAAAAGTTTTATCCCCTAATCTGCCAACCGTACATGGCAGCCACTGCAATAAATATATTAACCCCTAAACCGCCGCACTCCTGCCTCGCAAACATTAGTTACATTTTATTAATCCCTAATCTGCCGTCCCTAACATCGCCGCCACCTACCTACATTTATTAACCCCTAATCTGCCGCCCCCAACGTCGCCGCAACTATATTAAATGTATTAACCCCTAAACCTAAGTCTAACCCTAACACCCCCCTAACTTATATATAATTTAAAATAATCTAAATAAAATTACTACAATTAACTAAATTATTCCTATTTAAAACTAAATACTTACAGATAAAATAAACCCTAAGATAGCTACAATATAACTAATAGTTACATTGTAGCTAGCTTAGGGTTTATTTTTATCTTACAGGCAACTTTATATTTATTTTAACTATGTAGAATAGTTATTAACCCCTTAATGACCACAGCACTTTTTCATTTTCTGTCCGTTTGGGACCAAGGCTATTTTTACATTTTTGCGGTGTTTGTGTTTAGCTGTAATTTTCCTCTTGCTCATTTACTGTACCCACACATATTATATACCGTTTTTCTCGCCATTAAATGGACTTTCCAAAGATAGCATTATTTTCATCATATCTTATAATTTATTATAAAAAAAAAATTATAAAATATGAGAAAAAAATGGAAAAAACACACTTTTTCTAACTTTGACCCCCAAAATCTGTTACACATCTACAACCACCAAAAAACACCCATGCTAAATATTTTCTAAATTTTGTCCTGAGTTTAGAAATACCCAATGTTTACATGTTCTTTGCTTTTTTTGCAAGTTATAGGGCCATAAATACAAGTAGCACTTTGCTATTTCCAAACCATTTTATTCAAGATTAGCGCTAGTTACATTGGGACACTGATATCTTTCAGGAATCCCTGAATATCCCTTGACATGTATATATTTTTTTTTAGAAGACATCCCAAAGTATTGATCTAGACCAATTTTGGTATATTTCATGCCACCATTTCACCGCCAAATGCGATCAAATACAAAAAATCGTTCACTTTTTCACAAACTTTCGGTTTCTCACTGAAATTATTTACAAACAGCATGTGCAATTATGGCACAAATGGTTGTAAACTTTTCTCTGGGATCCCCTTTGTTCAGAAATAGCAGACATATATGGCTTTGGCATTGCTTTTTGGTAATTAGAAGGCCGCTAAATGCCGCTGCGCACCACACGTGTATTATGCCCAGCAGTGCAGGGGTTAATTAGGGAGCTTGTAGGGTTAATTTTAGCTTTAGTCTAGTGTAGCAGACAACCCAAAGTATTGATCTAGGCACATTTTGGTATATTTCATGCCACCATTTCACCGCCAAATGCGATCAAATAAAAAAAAAAGTTCCCTTTTTCACAAACTTTTTGTTTCTCACTGAAATTATTTACAAACAGCTTGTGCAATTATGGCATAAATGGTTGTAAATTTTTCTCTGTGATCCCCTTTGTTCAGAAATAGCAGACATATATGGCTTTGGCGTTGCTTTTTGGTACTTAGGCCGCTAAATGCGCATCACACGTATTATGGCTAGCAGTGAAGGGGTTAATTAGGTAGCTTGTAGGGAGCTTGCAGGGTTAATTTTAGCTTTAGTGTAGAGCTTAGCCTCCCACCTGAAACATCAGACCCCCTGATCCCTCCCAAACAGCTCTCTTCCCTCCCCCACCCCACAATTGTCCCCGCCATCTTAAGTACTGGCAGAAACTGCCAGTACTAAAATAAAAGCTATATTTGGGCTTTTTTTTTTTTTAAAGAAAAGGCATATTTACATATGCTGCTCTGTAGGACCCCCCTTTAGCCCCCAACCTGACTGATCCCCCACCAAACAGCTCTCTAACTCTCCCCCTCTGTCTTAATGGCCGCCATCTTGGGTACTGGCAGCTGTCTGCCAGTACCCAGTTTAGAATAAAATTGATTATATTTTTTTATTTTTCCCCTTTTCTGTAGTGTAGCTCCCTGCCCCACCAAAGACCAACCCCCCACCCCCTCCTAGATACCTTCGATTTATATTTCAAATAAAAATACCCCTTTCTCAAACTTTTATGCACAGTTATATTTTCTGTAGTGTAGCGTTCCCACCCGCTCCCGCCCCGTGCACGCGCCCGCGTCCGTGCGCGCCCCCATCGGCCCTGCCCCCAATCCCGCCCCCTCTACATTACCCGGCCCATCGATGGCCGCCCACCCGCCTCCCAAGTCGGCTCCCACCCACCAACGATACCGGCCATCGATGTCCGGTGCAGAGAGGGCCACAGAGTGGCTCTCTCTGCATCGGATGGCCATCTAGAGTTATTGCAGGATGCCTCCATATCGAGGCATCACTGCAATAACCGGAAAGCAGCTGGAAGCGAGCAGGATCGCTTCCAGCTGCTTTCCACACCGAGGACGTGCAGGGTACGTCCTCAGGCGTTAACTGCCTTTTTTTTTTGAGGACGTACCCTGCACGTCCTCGGTCGTTAAGGGGTTAAATATCTAAAAATGGATATTAAAAAGCGCAGGGTAAAAACACCAAACTCCTGATATACCTAAAAAGTCCCTAATTTAGGTGTATAAAATGAATAATTAATAATAATAAGCAGGAGCGCTATAGCTAAAGGTGTTTGAATGATAAAAAAATATGAAGCAAAAACTATGTGTACACTAACTAATATGTGTATAAAAGGTAAAGATATATGTGTTAATGAAAGTGACCTAGTGCAAAAGATTCGTGCATATTCTAAAACACTAAAAATCAAAAAATTTTAAATCCATTTTGGCCCCAAGTGCACACAATACTAAAATAACGGTACCCATACAAAAAAAATCTGCAAGGAGGAAAAGTAGTAGGTTTCTTTCCCTGTTATTCCTGTAAAGCCTGTAAATACAGTGACAAAAGAAGCACAGTAAAAGTCCAGAAATCTGGAGAGGAATTTGCTATTGAAGAGTGTATTAGATGCACTACTAAAGGGGTCATCTATATTCTAAAATGTACTTGTGATTTGATATATTTTGGAGAAACAAAAAGAATGATAAAAGACAGGATAAGGGAACACCTCCTCTGTATTGAAAAAGGAGTAGAAGACGCCAATCTTTATAAGCATTTTAAATTAGTGCACAATGGTAGAATGTCGGATCTCAAATATTGGGGAATAGCACACTTTAAACAAAATTGGAGGGGTGGGAATATAGAAAAAAATTTAAAACTCAAAGAGGCAGAACTCATATATAAATATGATACTCTATTTCCCGCTGGCCTAAACTCAGAGTTAGATATCTCCCCGTTTTTATTAGACTAATTTTTTTAATTTATTTTTTAGATTAACTTCTTAAATTTAGTTTTATTGGATTGATTTTATAATAGTATAATATTATTAATTTTTCTGACTATTTATCAGTTGCGCCCCCTGCCTCATATCTATGTCCCCTTTTAGATTAGATTAGATGTCTCTAATACAGTTGACTTCCACAAATAGATACCTTTTATTACAATTTTAAACAGTGTAGACATCCTACCCTTAAAGTTTTTTTTTAATAAGGGTATAGATATAATTTTATCTATATTCAAGTATTGCACACTTTGGCCTAGATTTAGAGTTCGGCGGTAGCCGTCAAAACCAGCGTTAGAGGCTCCTAACGCTGGTTTTGGGCGCCCGCTGGTATTTGGAGTCAGTGATTAAAGGGTCTAACGCTCACTTTGCAGCCGCGACTTTTCCATACCGCAGATCCCCCTACGCCATTTGCGTAGCCTATCTTTTCAATGGGATCTTTCTAACGCTGGTATTTAGAGTCGTTTCTGCAGTGAGCGTTAGAGCTCTAACGACAAGATTCCAGCCGCCTGAAAATAGCAGGAGTTAAGAGCTTTCTGGCTAACGCCGGTTTATAAAGCTCTTAACTACTGTACCCTAAAGTACACTAACACCCATAAACTACCTATGTACCCCTAAACCGAGCTCCCCCCACACCGCCGCCACTCGATTAAAATTTTTAACCCCTAATCTGCCGACCGCCACCTACGTTATACTTATGTACCCCTAATCTGCTGCCCCTAACCCCGCCGACCCCTGTATTATATTTATTCACCCCTAACCTGCCCCCCACAACGTCGCCGCCAGCTACTTACAATAATTAACCCCTAATCTTCCGACCGCAAATCGCCGCCACCTACGTTAACCCTATGTACCCCTAATCTGCTGCCCCTAACACCGCCGACCCCTATATTATATTTATTAACCCCTAATCTGCCCCCCTCAACGTCGCCGACACCTGCCTACACTTATTAACCCCTAATCTGCCGAGCGGACCTGAGCGCTACTATAATAAAGTTATTAACCCCTAATCCGCCTCACTAACCCGATCATAAATAGTATTAACCCCTAATCTGCCCTCCCTAACATCGCCGACACCTACCTTCAATTATTAACCCCTAAACTTCCGATCGGAGCTCACCGCTATTCTAATAAATGGATTAACCCCTAAAGCTAAGTCTAACCCTAACACTAACACCCCCCTAAGTTAAATATAATTTTTATCTAACGAAATTAATTAACTCTTATTAAATAACTTATTCCTATTTAAAGCTAAATACTTACCTGTAAAATAAATCCTAATATAGCTACAATATAAATTATAATTATATTATAGCTATTTTAGGATTAATATTTATTTTACAGGCAACTTTGTAATTATTTTAACCAGGTACAATAGCTATTAAATAGTTAAGAACTATTTAATAGTTACCTAGTTAAAATAATAACAAATTTACCTGTAAAATAAATCCTAACCTAAGTTATAATTAAACCTAACACTACCCTATCAATAAAATAATTAAATAAACTACCTACAATTACCTACAATTAACCTAACACTACACTATCAATAAATAAATTAAACACAATTGCTACAAATAAATACAATTAAATAAACTAGCTAAAGTACAAAAAATAAAAAAGAACTAAGTTACAGAAAATAAAAAAATATTTACAAACATAAGAAAAATATTACAACAATTTTAAACTAATTACACCTACTCTAAGCCCCCTAATAAAATAACAAAGCCCCCCAAAATAAAAAATTCCCTACCCTATTCTAAATTAAAAAGGTTACAAGCTCTTTTACCTTACCAGCCCTGATTGGCTGATGGGATCGGCCAATCGGATTGAACTTGATTCTGATTGGCTGATTCCATCAGCCAATCAGAAAATTCCTACCTTAATTCCGATTGGCTGATAGAATCCTATCAGCCAATCGGAATTCGAGGGACGCCATCTTGGATGACGTCCCTTAAAGGAACCGTCATTAGTCGGGAGACATCGGAAGAAGAGGATGGATCCGCGTCGCCTGCTTCAAGATGGACCCGCTCCGCACCGGATGGAAGAAGATCGAAGATGCCGCTTGGAGAAGATGTTTGCCGGTCCGGATGTCCTCTTCTTGCCGGATAGGAGGAAGACTTTGGAGCCTCTTCTGGACCGGATTATGGATCGCCAACCCCCGCTTGGGTTGGATGAAGATCTTGGAGCCAGGACGGATCGGTGATACCTGGATGGTGAAGACAAGGTAGGAAGATCTTCAGGGGCTTAGTGTTAGGTTTATTTAAGGGGGGTTTGGGTTAGATTAGGGGTATGTGGGTGGTGGGTTGTAATGTTGGGGGGGGGGGTATTGTATTTATTCTTTTACAGGCAAAAGAGCTGAAATTCTTGGGGCATGCCCCGCAAAGGGCCCTGTTCAGGGCTGGTAAGGTAAAAGAGCTTGTAACCTTTTTAATTTAGAATAGGGTAGGGAATTTTTTATTTTGGGGGGCTTTGTTATTTTATTAGGGGGCTTAGAGTAGGTGTAATTAGTTTAAAATTGTTGTAATATTTTTCTTATGTTTGTAAATATTTTTTTATTTTCTGTAACTTAGTTCTTTTTTATTTTTTGTACTTTAGCTAGTTTATTTAATTGTATTTATTTGTAGCAATTGTGTTTAATTTATTTATTGATAGTGTAGTGTTAGGTTAATTGTAGGTAATTGTAGGTAGTTTATTTAATTATTTTATTGATAGGGTAGTGTTAGGTTTAATTATAACTTAGGTTAGGATTTATTTTACAGGTAAATTTGTTATTATTTTAACTAGGTAACTATTAAATAGTTCTTAACTATTTAATAGCTATTGTACCTGGTTAAAATAATTACAAAGTTGCCTGTAAAATAAATATTAATCCTAAAATAGCTATAATATAATTATAATTTATATTGTAGCTATATTAGGATTTATTTTACAGGTAAGTATTTAGCTTTAAATAGGAATAATTTATTTAATAAGAGTTAATTAATTTCGTTAGATGTAAATTATATTTAACTTAGGGGGGTGTTAGTGTTAGGGTTAGACTTAGCTTTAGGGGTTAATACATTTATTAGAATAGCGGTGAGCTCCGATCGGAAGTTTAGGGGTTAATAATTGAAGGTAGGTGTCGGCGATGTTAGGGAGGGCAGATTAGGGGTTAATACTATTTATGATAGGGTTAGTGAGGCGGATTAGGGGTTAATAACTTTATTATAGTAGCGCTCAGGTCCGCTCGGCAGATTAGGGGTTAATAAGTGTAGGTAGGTGTCGGCGACGTTGTGGGGGGCAGATTAGGGGTTAATAAATATAACATAGGGGTCAGCGATGTTAGGGCAGCAGATTAGGGGTACATAGGGATAACGTAGGTGGCGGCGTTTTACGGAGCGGCAGATTAGGGGTTAAAAAAAATATGCAGGGGTCAGCGATAGCGGGGGCGGCAGATTAGGGGTTAATAAGTGTAAGATTAGGGGTGTTTAGACTCGGGGTACATGTTAGGGTGTTAGGTGCAGACGTAGGAAGTGTTTCCCCATAGGAATCAATGGGGCTGCGTTAGGAGCTGAACGCTGCTTTTTTGCAGGTGTTAGGTTTTTTTTCAGCTCAAACAGTCCCATTGTTTCCTATGGGAGAATCGTGCACAAGCACGTTTTTGAGGCCGGCCGCGTCCGTAAGCAACTCTGGTATCGAGAGTTGCTTTTGCGGTAAAAATGCTCTACGCTCCTTTTTTGGAGCCTAACGCAGCATTTGTTTTAACTCTCGATACCAGAGTTAAATTTATGGTGCGGCCAGAAAAAAGCCCGCGGAGCGTTAACAGCCCTTTTACCGCCGAACTCCAAATCTAGGCCCTAGTTTCTATATAGCTCTTTAGAGTCTTATCTAGGTTTTCACTTTACTATGATATTTGTTACAATGAATCTTCCTATACATTTTTCTACACTTAATTAGAATATCACTTTCACTAATGCACTTTACAATTAGTATATAAATGATTACATTGATTATATATGGAGTTTAGATTTTTTTATTTATTAATTTAAATTATAGTACTGAAGCTGATATACGATTGTTTTAAATATACATGGATCTACCAATACCACCTTTATTTAATGATACGCACCCCTTTCTGTATGACTATCAATATGCAACCAATAAGAGACTAAGATACACCTTTAAAAAGGTACACCTGTGGCAACACCTCATCTTGAAAAAGCCCTGCAGAGGGAGAAACGCGTTGATGTTTGTTGCCAATTTTTAAACTATAAATGATTATTCTACAGCCCCCAATTGCTGTAACAGATTGATGCTGCTTGTCATCTGTGGAGTTCTGAAATTTTACGACTATCTGGTACTTGCTGCTGTACCGATACTATAAGCCTTATTGAAGGTTTCAAATGGAACTTTGCATTCAATAGCCTCATTCAACATATAACAGCTGTGAATAGTATCCTGCGTGCGTTTGAGCACATTAAGAGCGGATACTTTGCCACTGTGGAACGATCAGGCTGACATCTGAGAGCGATCGGAACAAGGACCAATTGGAGTGCTTAACCGGGCCAGCGCCCCTATAAGTGACGTCACTTCCGCTACGGCGGTAACTTTCCTTTTGTTTTCTTCCCCATTGAGAGTCGCTTCTGTCCGGGGGTAAGCTTGCATTATTCATTCTTACAATACCATTGAACTGGACTGTCTGATTCCCTATCTGGCCATAAGGGGATACTTTGTGATAGTATTGGTATTATTTGCTATATACGGAGACGTCCGTTTTTAAATATACTGTGTTTTATTTTTCAATTGTTGCATTAAATATTTTAGGCATAGCCTGCTACATAACACTTTGTTTGTCACTGTTTATTCTCTTATAATTTTAGAGGAAGTATATTTTTTAGTGTTTTAGAATATGCAAGAATCTTTTGCACTAGGTCACTTTCATTAACACATATATCTTTACCTTTTATACACATATTAGTTAGTGTACACATAGTTTTTGCTTTATATTTTTTTATCATTCAAACACCTTTAGCTATAGCACTCCTGCTTATTATTATTAATTATTCATAGTTATTAAATAGTTATTAACTATTTAATAACTTCCTAGTTAAAATAAATACAAATATACCTGTAAAATAAATCCTAACCTAAGTTACAATTACACCTAACACTACACTATCATTAAATAAATTAACTTAATTAACTACAATTAATTACAATTAAATTCAATAAACTAAATTACGAAAAAAAAACAACACTAAATTATAGAAAATAATGAAATAATTACGATTTTTAAAAACTAATTACACCTAATCTAATCCCCCTAATAAAATAAAAAAGCCCCCCAAAATAATAAAAAATCTCTACCCTATACTAAATTACAAATAGCCCTTAAAAGGGCTACTTGCAGGGCATTGCCCCAAAGTAATCAGCTCTTTTACCTGTAAAAAAAAGACAATACCCCCCCCCAACATTACAACCCACCACCCACACAACCAACCCTACTCTAAAACCCACCCAATCCCCCCTTAATAAAACTTAACACTACCCCCTTGAAGATCACCCTACCTTGAGACGTCTTCACACAACCGGGCAGAAGTGGTCCTCCAGACGGTCCGAAGTCTTCATCCTATCCGGGCAGAAGAAGTCCTCCAGACTGGCAGAAGTCTTCATTCAGGAGGCATCTTCTATCTTCATCCATCCGGAGCGGAGCGGGTCCATCTTCAAGACATCCGACGCAGAGCATCCTCTTCTTCCGATGACTAACACTAAATGACGGTACCTTTAAGTGACGTCATCCAAGATGGCGTCCCTTCAATTCCAATCAGCCAATCGGAATTGAAGGGACGCCATCTTGGATGATGTCACTTAAAGGTACCGTCATTTAGTGTTAGTCGTCGGAAGAAGAGGATGCTCCGTGTCGGATGTCTTGAAGATGGACCCGCTCCGCCTTGGATGGATGAAGATAGAATATGCCGTCTGGATTTTTTTGTGCAGGCATTTTAGGGAGTTACGGTGCTCCCATACTCAGCGCAAGGCCTGCTATCTGTCTGTCCATAATCTCAAAATTAATTAAATAATTAAGCCTCTTTTGCTATTCTGTATAATATGAAGCTTAGAATGAAGGACAAGCACCACTGCTGACTTAAAACAATGATTTATTCCAAAAAGATAAAAATATATTTAGGACAGCAGTATCCTGATAAAAAAATGGGTTAGAAAGAGCAGAGCAAATTAGGGCTTACGCGTTTCAGCATAAAGCCGTAGTCATAGCCTAACACTTTGCTGACACCCTCAAGTTTAAAAAGCACACTCTGAAAGCTAATTGGGTATCTGGGTAACTCTTCTTTAACCCTTTCCTATCATGCCACATACTATGTGATGATAGATATACCAATGAGGTTTATACAACCACTGGGCTGGTTATTATCGATAGTTAACCCTTTCTTTATTATTGTGAATTAAATTTCTTTACACACAAGTGAAGGGAATATATTGTGATCTAACAGCACATTCTCACCTTGGTATATCAAATTTTAGATGACCTAGGTAACAATATTCTTTTTGATAAAAAATGTGTTAAATTCGTATGAATAATCTAACTGTCATTCTAATGGAGTTTTAACGTAGTGTCACATCCTGATACAATTCATGTAAAAATAGGAAGATGGCTATTCAGGTTATGACTGGCATGTCTTGAAACTATGTATCGCCACATTGTAACACAGTAACCCAGAATCTACCTATTCACCGGGATACAGCCCCCTGACAAATCTAGGAAGCATTATATTTATATATTAATGTATAGGAGATCCTACTGGATCAGTGTCATCTCTGAAACTTAGATATAATCAGTACAGTGTGACCAAATAAGAAATAAAATAAAAGATAAGAATAAGCATATAATGATGCTACTATCCTCTGCTATATTAATCCTTAATATACATAACATAACATAGGTCTGTGTTAGTTACTGAATTGCTGTCTGTCAGAATCAATGAAAATATGTTTCATATTGGGTAAGGAGATGTGGCTCTAGCAAGTGTAATCTCATTGGTCCGTTTCTTGAAGGGAGTATGCCCTGGTGGACCAATTGAGGAGTGAGCGGGTGTTTTTAAGTTCACTGTGTATTGTGTTTAATCAGGTAATGAGTAAGGCCAAGTGCTGAAACGCGTATACCTGTTTGTTCTTGCTCCCAATATTTTGTATTCTAACCCTGGGGTGTTTATCCCCTCCACGACAGACGTACAGATTTATCTGCCTTTTTTGTTATTTATTTGTTATATCACTCATGTAGCGATCTTGCTACCTGTAAATAAACTAGCTTTTTGTTTCGCATAACACCCGTGTCTGTGCCTCCTATTTCCTTATATATTGACTTACGGCTTGACCGGAGTATACCCAGACACTGGGGGCGAATCAGGTCCTGACCGCGGACCACACTTCCAATCCAGGATTCACACAGGAGGAGGTGTAATCGGTGCTTCCGCTACTGGAGGCGGACCTCAGCACAGCCTGAAATCCTGACAGGACGGCACTCCCGACACTACGTGAGGCATAGCCCGGAGTGAAGGCTGAATCAGTCTGGAAAGAACAGGAGGTATGTGTTTTGGGGACCACTGTTTCCAAGAGTGTCTAGCTTGATTCTGTGCTCAGGAATATATTAGAGAATACACAGAGAGTTCACTTTACTATAAATACACCTCTTGGGGTATATCCTCCTGTATATGTTGTGCACAAGCCAATCCACAAGTAAGACAGTTTAATTTTGCTAAGGATTCCGGCAGCTTTTAATTTGGTGCATATACATAACTGTTGTGATTATTTCTCCTTTATTATCATTCTACATTTTTTGGTGAATGTTCCCTCTAATTTGTGTGAGCAGTGTGCACAAAAATGTTGGCCTGTGCAATTTTTTGGCCAAGTGACTAAAATATGTGCGCACTTTAATATGGAGTGTTGTCAAGCCTGAAATTATGGTAAAGTTAGTAAACAACTCCATCATGAAATCGTCACACGAGCGTGGATCGTCTGGTATGTTGTTCTCTATCACCTAGATTATGAGTTTTGCGTTCATGTTTTAAAGCTGAAAAAATGGCAATTTCAGCGTTAAAACAGCAACGCAGCCATTATGAGTTTTGTCGGTATAGCTGTACCACAAGTATTTTAGCCTGTAACGCAACGTCAGTCCCGCACTCAAAAAAATGAGGTTTTTGCATGGGATTTCCATAGCGCTGCCATTACAAGTTTTGCTGTGAGGCTAAAAAGCTTGCGTTACAGCCTATACTGACACAATCCGTTTTGCAATCTGAGACCAGTAGTTATAAATAAAGTTATTAACCCATAAACCTCTGGCCTCCCACATCACTACCACTAAATAAAACTATTAACCACAAAACCGCCAGCCCCCCACATCGCCAAAAACTAAATTAAACTATTAACCCCTAAACCGAACAACCCCCTAACTTTAAATTAAAATTACAATATTCCTATCTTAAAATAAATAAAAACTTACCTGTGAAATTAAAAAAAAACTAAGTTTAAACAATGGGGCATATTTATCAAGCTCCGTATGGACCGCTGCTCCATAACCTGTCCGCCTGCTCTGAGGCGTTGGACAGAAATCAACCCGATCGAATACCCCCTGCTATATCCCTCGATGGATGAAGATGGAGCCGTCTGTATGAAGATGGAGCTGCTGGGATGAAGATCGTTCAAGCCAGACTTCAGCAACTGTGAGTACCTAAAGAGGGGTTAGTGTTAGGTTTTTTTTTAAGGTTTTTCTGGGTGGGTTTTATTTTAGATTAGGGTTTGGACTTGTCTTAAAACAGCTGAATGCCCTTTTAAGGGCAATAAAAAGAGCTGAATGCCGTTTAGGGGCAATGTACATACACATGCCCTTTTCAGGGCAATATGTAGATTAGATTTTTTTTTGTTAAGTTTTTTTATTTTGTGGATTTGGGTGGGGTGGGGGGGTTGTTTTTATTTTGTAGCAAAACAGCTGATTTCTTTAGGTCAATGCCCTACAAAAGGCCCTTTTAAGGTAATGTAATGTGTAATGTTTTTTTTTATTTTTTGGGGGTGTTTTTTTTTTTTACAATAGTCATTTTTTTACTTTTAATGGGCAACAAAAGAGCTGAATTCCCTTTTAAGGACAATGCCCATACAAATGCCCTTTCAAGGCAATGGGTAGATTAGGTTTAACTTTAGTTTTATTTTGTGGGTTTGGGGGGTGGGGGTTTGTATACTGTTAGGTGGTGTTTGTTTTTCATTTATAGAAAAAGAGCTTTCTTTAGGGCAATGCCCTACAAAAGGACCTTTTAAAAGCCCTTTGTAGTTTATTATAGATTAGGGTTTTTTATTTTGGGGTGGGGTTTAAACAGGGTATTAGAATAGGAATAATTTTTATTGTTTTGGATCATTTCGTTAGTTTTTTTTATTTTTTGTAATTTAAGTATTTTTTATTATTTGTAATGTTAGGTCTTAGTGTAAGACAGCTTAGATTTTACTTTTATTTCACAGGTAAGTTTGTATTTATTTTAACTAGGTAGTTAGGAAATAGTTAGTATTTACTAACTAGTCTACCTAGTTAAAATAAATACAAACTTACCTGTGAAATAAAAACCTAACGGCTAGATTACGAGTTTTGCGGTATGAGTGAAAAAGCAGTGTTAAAGCTCATTTAGCTGCTTTTTCACTACCGCTGGTATTATGAGCCTTGCAGGTTTAGGGGCACCGCACACTTTTTTGGCCTTAACGTAAATTAACTTACGCAATTTGCGTAAAGTCTTTTTTCAATGGGACTTCCATAGCGCCAATATTATAAGCTTTTTCTGGGAGGACAAAAAGTGAGCGGTACACCCTATCCCGCAAGATTCGTAACGCAATCTAAAGTCAGTAGTTATGAGTTTTGCGCTACAAAGCTGTAGCTTAAAATTCATAACTAAAGTGTTAAAAAGTACACTAACACCCATAAACTACCTATTAACCCCTAAACCGAGGTCCTCCCGCATCACAAACACTAAAATAAAATTATTAACCCCTAATCTGCCGCTCCTGACATCGCCGCAACTATAATAAACATATTAACCCCTAAACCCCCGCACTCCTGCCTCGCAAACACTAGTTAAATATTATTAACCCCTAATCTGCCGCCCCAACGTTGCTGCCACTATACTAAAGTTATAAACCCTTAAACCTAAGTCTAACCCTAACACCCCCTAAATTAAATATAATTAAAATAAATCTAAATAAAAATTACTATCATTACCTAAATAATTCCTATTTAAAACTAAATACTTACCTGTAAAATAAACCCTAAGCTAGCTACAATATAACTAATATTTACATTGTAGCTATCTTAGGTTTTATTTTTATTTTACAGGCAAGTTTGTATTTATTTTAACTAGGTAGAATAGTTACTAAATAGTTATTAACTATTTACTAACTACCTAGCTAAAATAAATACAAATTTACCTGTAAAATAAAACCTAACCTGAGTTACACTAACACCTAACATTACACTACAATTAAATAAATTACCTAAATTAAATACAATTACCTAAATTACAAAAAACAAACGCTAAATTACACAAAATAAAAAAAGAAATTATGAGATATTTAAACTAATTACAACTAATCTAATAGCCCTATCAAAAGAAAAAAGTCCCCCCCACAAAAAAAACAAAAAACCTAACCTACAATAAACTACCAATAGCCCTTAAAAGGGCCATTTGCGGGGCATTGCCCCAAAGAAATCAGCTCTTTTACCTGTAAAAAACATACAAACAACCCCCCAACAGTAAAACCCACCACCCACACAACCACCCCCCCCCAAACAAAAACCTAACTAAAAAAACCTAAGCTCCCCATTGCCCTGAAAAGGGCATTTGGATGGGCATTGCCCTTAAAAGGGCATTTAGCTCTTTTTCAATTGCCCAAACCCTAATCTAAAACTAATACCCACCCAATAAACCCTTAAAAAAAACCTAACACTAACCCCCGAAGATCCACTTACAGTTTTGAAGACCGGACATCCATCCTCAACGAAGTAGGGAGAAGTACTCAGCGAAGCGGCAAGAAGTCCTCAATGAAGCCAGGAGAAGTCTTCATCCAAGCCAGCAGAAGTGGTTCTCCAGACGGGCAGAAGTCTTCATCGAGATGGCATCTTCTATCTTCATCCATATGGCGCGGAGCAGGTCCATCTTCAAGACATCCGCCGCAGAACATCCTCTCCAATTGAAGTCTACTTCCTGAATGAAGCTTCCTTTAAGTGACGTCATCCAAGATGGCGTCCCTTGAATTCCGATTGGCTGATAGAATTCTATGAGCCAATAGGAATTAAAGGTGAAAAAATCCTATTGGCTGATGCAATCACCCAATAGGATTCAGTTCCCATTCTATTGGGTGTTCCAATCAGCCAGTAGGATTGAGCTCCCATTCTATTGGCTGTTCCAATCAGCCAATAGAATGCAAGCTCAATCCTATTGGCCGATTGCATCAGCCAATAGGATTTTTTCACCTTTAATTCCGATTGGCTGATAGAATTCATCAGCCAATCGGAATTCAAGGGACGCCATCTTGGATGACGTCACTTAAAGGAACCTTCATTTGGGAAGTAGACTTTGATTGAAGAGGATGCTCCGTGCCGGATGTCTTGAAGATGGACCCGCTCCGTGCCGGATGGATGAAGATAGAAGATGCCGTCTGGATGAAGACTTCTGCCCATCTGGAGGACCACTTCTGCCAGCTTGGATGAAGACTTCTCCCAGCTTCGTTAAGGACTTCTTGCCGCTTCGCTGAAGATGGATATCCGGTCTTCAAAACTGTAAGTGGATCTTCGGGGGTTAGTATTAGGTTTTTTTTAAGGGTTTATTGGGTGAGTTTTAGTTTTAGATTAGGGTTTGGGCAACTGAAAAAGAGCTAAATGCCCTTTTAAGGGAAATGCCCACCCAAATGCCCTTTTCAGGGCAATGGGGAGCTTAGGTTTTTTATTTAGGTTTTTATTTGGGGGGTTGGTTGTGTGGGTGGTGGGTTTTACTGTTGGGGGTGTTTGTATTTTTTTTACAGGTAAAAGAGCTGATTTCGTTGGGGCAATGCCCCACAAAAGGCCCATTTAAGGGCTATTGATAGTTTAGTGTAGGCTAGGGGTTTTTGTATTTTGGGAGGGCTTTTTTTATTTTGATAGGGCTATAAGATTAGTTGTAATTAGCTTAAATATCTGATCATTTCTTTTTTTATTTTGTGTAATTTAGTGTTTGTTTGTTTTTTGTAATTTAGGTAATTGTATTTAATTTAGGTAATTTATTTAATTTTATTGTAATGTTAGGTGTTAGTGTAACTCAGGTTAGGTTTTATTTTACAGGTACATTTGTATTTATTTTAGCTAGGTAGTTAGTAAATAGTTAATAACTATTAAGTAACTATTCTACCTAGTTAAAATAAATACAAACTTGCCTGTAAAATAAAAATAAAACCTAAGCTAGCTGCAATGTAAATATTAGTTATATTGTAGCTATCTTAGGGTTTATTTTGCAGGTAAGTATTTAGTTTTAAATAGGAATTATTTAGGTAATGATAGTAATTTTTATTTAGATTTATTTTAATTATATTTAATTTAGGGGGTGTTAGAGTTAGGGTTAGACTTAGGTTTAGGGGTTTATAACTTTAGTATAGTGGCGGCGACGTTGGAGGCAGCAGATTAGGGGTTAATAAATGTAGGTAGGGGGTGGCGATGTTAGGGGCGGCATATTAGGGGTTAATCATATTTAACTAGTGTTTGCTATGCGGGTGTGTGGCGGTTTAGGGGTTAATATGTTTATTATAGTGGCGGTGATGTCCGGAGTGGCAGATTGGGTTAATAACATTATGTAGGTGTCGGTGATGTCGGGGCAGCAGATTAGGGGTTAATAAGTGTAAGATTAGGGGTGTTTAGACTCGGGTTCATGTTAGGGTGTTAGGTGTAAACATAAATTTAGTTTCCCCATAGGAATCAATGGGGCTGCGTTACGGAGCTTTACGCTGCTTTTTGCAGGTGTTAGACTTTTTTTCAGCCGGCTCTCGCCATTGATGTCTATGGAGAAATCGTGCACAAGCACGTACAACCAGCTCACTGCAGCTTTCAGCAGCGCTGGTATTGGAGTGCAGTATGGAGCTCAATTTTGCTCTACGCTCATTTCTTGCCTGATAACACCGGGTTTATGAAAACCTGTAATACCAGCGCTGTAGGGAAGTAAAGGGTGACAATAACGTGCAAGTTAGTACTGCACCCCTCATACCGCAAAACTTGTAATCTAGCGGTAAGCTAGTTACAAAATAACTATTAGTTATATTGTAGCTAGCTTAGATTTTATTTTTATTTCACAGGTAAGTTTGTTTTTAGTTTTAAATAGGTATTATTTAGTTAATAATTGTAACTTTAATTTAGGTCTATATTAATTATGTTAAAGTTAGGGGGTGTTAGGTTTAGGGTTAGGTTTAGGGGTTATATAGTTTAATTTCGGTTGTTTTGATATGGGGGGCTGGCGGTTTAGGGGTTAATAGGTTTATGTAGTGGCAGTAATGTGGGAGGCCAGAGGTTTAGGGGTTGATAACTGCAGTGGTGGCGATGTCGGGGAGCCGTGGAATAGGGGTTAATATCTTTATTATAGTGTGGGCGATGTTGGGGTGCTGGGGAATAGGGGTTAATAACTTTAGTATAGTGGCGGCGATATAGGGAGCGGCAGATTAGGGGTTAATAGATTTATTTCAGTGGTGGCGATGTTGGGAGCGGCAGATTAGGTGTTAATAACTTTATTTTGGTGTTGGCGGTGTCTGGGGTGGCAGATTAGCGGTGTTTCAATTTTCAATGCGCTAACAGCTTGGCCCCAACGGAGTTTAGTCCGGTTTATCAGATTTCAATCGGACAACATCACTTCGGTGGTGTATATCAACCACCAAGGAGGAACTCAGAGCTTATTAGCTATTAAGGAGGTGACTCGCATTCTTCAGTGGGCGGAGTCTCACAATTGTCATCTTTCTGCTATTCACATCCTGTAATGCTCGTGGGATATCTCTATCAGACCAAACTTGGCCAGTAGTCTTCTTATCCCAGCGTCAAGTGGAATGATAGGAAATATCCCAGAGCAGAGTAAGTTAGTGAAATGAGGTAAGCAGTACTCACGGTAGACAGGGCAGTCCTTCAGGGCAATACGAAGAAGGCAGAGAATGGTCAAGACAGGCTGAGTCTGGCAACAGGAAAGCAATCCAGCAGTGTAGCAGTTTAGGGGTAAACCAATAGAATGGTAAGACAAGCAGAGTTCAATAACAGTATGGCAATCCAGCAGTTCAGGGGTTAAGCAAGCAGAGTGGTCAGACAGGCAGAGTTCAATAACAGTATGGCAATCCAGCAGTTCAGGGGTTAAGCAAGCAGAGTGGTCCGACAGGAAGAGTTCAATAACAGTATGGCAATCCAGCAGTTCAGGGGTTAAGCAAGCAGAGTAGTCAGACAGGCAGCGTTCAATAACAGTATGGCAATCCAGCATAAAGTAACACAGCACCCAGGAGCACACAAAACTACACCTATACTTGGGCACAGGTGAATGTAAGTGATAGCTTACATAGCTGCAGGATTCATGCCACAGGAGGAATCTGGACCGGCATCAGGAAGAGAGGCACGCATCGATGACGTAATCAACAGCACCCAAAGCTCACTGCAGCATCCATGGCAATGGCCATGGCAACGAACGAAGAGGCGGCCGGGTGGCGTGAAATAGCCCCTGACTCAAGGGTTTCCTCCAGGAACCAGAGTCCATTTCAAAGGATGAGCAGCATGGAACCTGGAGACCAAAGATGGAGCATGCACATCATGGGCAGGAACCCAGAAATGATCTGCAACAGAGTAACCCTTCCAATGCCCGAGGTACTGCAGTTGCCTGCGCCTATATCTGGAGTCCAGGATCTTGGCAACCGCATACTCTGGGTCAACATGAACCAAGAGCAGAGGAAGAGAAGGTCGGAGCTTGAGCAATGAGATGTGGAAGACTGGGTGTATGAGCAGGGTTCTGGGCAAGGCAACTTTGTAGGCAACAGGAGACAGTCTTTTAAGGACTTTGTAAGGACCAATATACCTAGGCCCTAATTTATGACTGGGTTGGCATAGACGAACATGTTGAGTAGAGACCCAGACACGTTCACCTACCGAAAAGGCATGAACAGTAGCTCGATGATGATCAACAAACCTCTTGTATCTGGAGAAAGCTGAACGTAACTGAGAGCGAATATGTTGCCAATGAGTAGTGAGGTTAGTAACATGTTGGTCTGCAGCAGGAACCCCTATTGACTGAGTGGAAAGAGGAAAGACACAAGGTCGGTAGCCTGCAGGGGCTTGAAATGGAGAACATTGTAGAGAAGAGTGCCAATGAGTGTTCTTTGCTAGTTCGGCTAAGAGTAATAATTCAGACCAATTGGTATGAAAAGAATTAACATAAGCTCTGAGATAGGCTTTGAGATCCTGATTCGCTCTCTCCATCAATCCATTAGTCTGGGGATGGTAGCCAGCAAACAAGGAAACAGTGGTTCCACTTAATCTGCAAAAAGCTTTCCAAAAGGTAGAGATGAATTATGGACATCTGTCAGAAACAATATTCACGGGAATGCCATGAAGTCAAACCACATGTAACAAAAAAAGAGAAGATAATTCTTGGGCAGAGGGTAGCTTGTTTAAGGGTATAAAATAAGAAAGTCTAGAGAACCGATCCACCACAACCCAACTAACCATATGATGGTCAGAAGAAGGGAGGTCTACAATTAAATCCATTGTTATGTTTGTCCAAGGTTGTTTTTGAATGGATAACAGTTGGAGCAAGCCAGAAGGCAAGGATCGGGGAGTCTTATTGACAGCACAAGTCATGCAGGCCAGTACATAATCCTGAGAGTCAGACTTCATGGTAAGCCACCATACATGTCGGGAAAGAAGCTTAAAAGTTCTTGTCAAACCAGAATGTCCTGATAGTTTGCTATCATGAGCCCAGGGGTGCGTAGGTTTGGAGGTACAAAGAAGATCAAGAGCCGTGGGGGCTTCAGGAGGCTTTCTAGACTGAGCACATTGCAGTCTTTGAAGTAGAGTGGTGTTAAGTTGAGCAACCACATATAATGTGTTCGATAGTAGCTTCCGAAGAGTCACTAGACTGAGAAAACTGACGGGAAAGGGCATCAGCCTTTTTATTCTTAGTTCCAGGAAGATAAGAGACTACAAAGTTAAAACAGGAAATGAACAAGGCCCATCTGGCCTCTAGAGGATTGAGTCGATGATACGTCAGATTCTTGTGGTCAGTGAGAATTTGAATGGGGTTGGCAGTACCCTCTAGTCAATGATGCCATTCAGTCAGGGCCATCTTAATGGCTAAGAGATCATGATTACCCACATCGTAATTCCTCTCTGCAGGAGTAAAGCGTTTGGAGAATTAGGCAACAGGGTGCAATTTGGAGGTTAAAGGATCCCTTTGGGTTAAGACTGCTCCAGCTCCTATCTCGGAGGCGTCAACCTCTAAAGTGAACTGCAGGTCAGGATCAGGATGGCGGAGCACAGGAGCAGAACAAAAGGCCTTTTCCAGATGAGAGAAGGCATCCACAGATTCACGAGGCCAATTCTTACAATCTCTGTTCCGTTTAGTCAACTCAGTGAGTGAAGCAACTACATGGGAGAAGTTCTTTATAAACTTGCAATAATAATTGGATAACCTCAAGAATCTCTGTAGTTCTTTTAATGAGGTGGGTTGAGGCAATTTCAGAACTGCGGTTAGCTTAGAAGGATCCATGGCAAAACCCTCCTTTGATGACATAATCAAGGAACTGGATCTGAACTTCATTGAACTCACATTTCTCCAGTTTGGCTACCAGAGATTTGTCTCTGAGTCGAAGTACCTGTCTTACGTGTTCATGATGCTCCTCAAGGGTGGAGAAGAATATAAGGATGTCATCCATATAGACAATGACAGTGCGATTGAGGAGGTCACGGAAGACATCGTTGACAAATGCTTGAAAGACTGCAGGGGCATTACACAGCCCAAAAGGCATTACGAGGTATTGCTAATGCCCTGATCTTGTCACACTGCTCCTCTGCTCTGCTGTGGCCGTTGCCATGGACACAGGCACTCCTCCTGTTGCTAGGGATACGTCAGTGTAACTGCAGCATGGTAATGACATCATCACTGCCCGCCCTGTCTTCCTTATGTAAAGGCCTCAGTCTCTCTCACCTGTGCCCAAGTATAGGTGTTACTTCTTGTGCTCCTGGGTGCTGTATATCTGTATGCTGAATTTCTGTATTGATTCACTGTTGCTGAACTCTGCCTGTTTTGACTACGCTGCTTGCCTTAAACTCTGCATTGCTGGATTGCTTAACTCTTGATGAACTCTGCCTGTTTGACTACGCTGCTTGCCGTAACCCCTGAATTGCTGGACTGGTTAACTGTTGATGAATTCTGCCTGTTTGACTACGCTGCTTGCCTTAAACTCTGCATTGCTGGATTTATTAACTGTTGATGAACTCTGCCTGTTTGACAATGCTGCTTGCCGTAACCCCTGAATTGCTGGACTGGTTAACTGTTGATGAACTCTGCCTGTTTGACTACGCTGCTTGCCTTAAACTCTGCATTGCTGGATTTATTAACTGTTGATGAACTCTGCCTGTTTGACTATGCTGCTTGCCGTAACCCCTGAATTGCTGGATTGCTTTACCATTGATAAACTCTGCCTGTTTTGACAACTCTGCTTGCCTTAACCTCTGTATTGCTGGATTGCTTAACTGTTGATGAACTCTCTGTCTGTCTGACCATTCTATTGGTTTACCCCTGAACTGTTATACTGCTGGATATCCTTTTGTTGCTGACTCCTGCCTGTTCCCGGACCTTCTATTGGTTTACCCCTGAACTGCCATACTGCTGGATTACCTTCCTGTTTCCACTGAGTACTGCCCTACCTGCTGTGAGTACTGCTTACCTCATTTTACAAACTCTCTCTCTGCTCTGGGATATTACCTATCATTCCACTTGACGCCGGGATAAGAAGACTACTGGCCAAGTTTGGTCTGATAGTGGAATATCCCACAAGCATTACATTATACTTCGGCCATGGAACCAAATGAGCAAATGCAGTTACTCATCAGGGTCCGACGCTGGGAATACATACTGCACAATTTCAGAGTGTGGATTCAAAACTAAAGGCTATGACCGCTTTGCTCTCCTCACTGGTTGCTGAAAAGAATGCTGCTCCTGTTGTTACACAGCCAGTACCTGCTTCTAGTGCTGCAGCTCCTTCCCTTGCTTCTGGAAGTATACCCCGGATACCATTGCCTGACAAGTATGATGGTACTACCGACTGTAGGGGTTTCCTGAATCAGTGCAGGCTGCACTTTCGCAATGACCCCCACACCTTCCAGTCTCATCAGTGAAAGGTCACTTTTATTATTTCCTTACTGAAAGACAAGGCCCTAGCCTGGTCTCTCCTCTTCTGGAACAGAGCGCTCAACTCCTGAACGATGCTGATGCCTTCACTTCTACATTATCTTCTTTATTCAAGACCTCCGGCCGAGCTGCTGCAGAGTACTCACTCTTGGATCTCCGCCAGAGTAATAGAACTGTGGCACAATACGCCATCAAGTTTTGCACTTTGGCACTCGAGATCAGTTGGGATGGCAGTGCTCTCAAGGCGGCCTTTAGGAGAGGTTTGCATGAACGCATCAAGGACGAGCTTACCTATTACCTACTTCCCTGAATGAAGTCATAGCACTTTGTATTACTCTAGACTCGCGTTCAGGAGAGACAAGCTGAGAGAGACAGAACTTGTAGAATCCTTCCTTCCGTAGAGGAACCCATGGATCACTCCTCCTCAAACCCACAGAATCTGAAAGACAGAGAAAAAGCAGATTGAGACTGTGTTTCTACTGTGGTTCTAACTCACACCAGCTAAAAAAACTGTGTTACCCTGCCGGTAAAAGCCAATGCTTAGAGGATAAAACTGGGGTAGATCTAAGCGTGGTATTTACTAAATCCCCTTAATCTTCTCGAATCTTAGTACCTGTTACCCTCTCCTTTCTTCAGAATTCTGTCCACACTCAGGCCTTTATTGATTCAGGGGCAGCTGGAAATTTTTTTGATCACCGTTTCATGATTCAGGGTGGGTTACCTCTTCTGCAGAAAAAACACTGTCTTAAAATCAATTTTGAAACAGCACCCCTAACCATGACTGTGAGTGTCCTTCATACCGAACAGTTGCAGTTCAATGCCATTCATTCTCAAGCACAACCAGTAAACCTTGGTCTTCCTGGGCTCCATATACACAATCCACAGTTCGAATGGACTGATGGACAGTTGGCCTCCTGGGGTACATCCACTCCTGCCTGGCTAAAGTTACACCATTACGCAACAATTCCATTGCCAGCTTACAGGCCCCTTCAACCTTCCCTCAATTTACGCAGATTTTACTGATGTGTTTGAAAAGAAAGCAGCTGATGTGCTGCCACCCCACCGTCCTTACGACTGCAAGATTGACCTCTTTCCTGGAGCCACACTTCCTAAAGGGAGGACTTATCCACTCTCCATAGCTGAAACCAAGGCCATGGAGGAGTATATTCAAGAGAACCTAGCTAAAGGTTTTATTCGCCTTTCCTCTTCTACTGCCGGGCCTGGCTTATTTTTTGTCAGTAAGAAGGATGGTGGGCTCAGACCCTGTATTGACTACAGAGCCCTTAACAACATCACTATCAAGAATCACTATCCTATTCCGTTAATCACTGAACTTTATGATTCGCTCCAGAATGCTCGCTACTTCACTAAATTGGATCTACGTGGGGCATATAATCTTGTTTGCATATTCCCAGGCCATGAATGGAAGACTGCCTTCAACACAAAATCAGGGTATTATGAATACCTTGTAATGCCTTTTGGGCTGTGTAATGACCCTGCTGTCTTCCAGGCATCTGTCAACAATGTATTCCGTGACATCCTCAATCGCACTGTCATCGTCTATCTGGATGACATCCTTATTTTCTCCTCTACCCTTGAGGAGCATCATGAAAATGTGAGACAGGTACTTCTTCACCTCAGAGACAATTCCCTGGTAGCCAATCTGGAGAAATGTGAATTTGACCAAGTTCAGATCCAATTCCTTGGCTATGTTATCTCGAAGGTGTCAGGGTGCCAGGAATCAGAGACGAGAAGTGCAAAAATAATCACACCTTTATTAATAGCAAAAAATAATAAAAAGTCCACAAGTCAAATAACAAGCCAGGAATCCAAAACCAGAGCTGGTAGTCAGACGAGCCGAGTCAGGAGCAAAAGCAAGTAGTCAGACGAGCCGGAATCAGGAACAAGGAAAACAGCAGAGTCAGGAACAAGCCAGGGATCAGGAACCAGGAGGGACATCAGATAGCCAGGTAATATCCAGGAGCTCTCACAAACATGTCTGAGACAATGCAAAGGCAAAGCATACTGAACAGAGGCCCTTTAAATAATAAGTGATGACCACAATTCTAAGACTACATCCTGTCTCACATGGATGATGCACACCAGTCTGGCCATAAAAGGAAGTGCAGGAAATGAGCAGCATCCCCCACAATGTACCATAGTCTGCAAGAGAGGTGTGTAAAATGGCTGCCAGCACCACATGGCAAACAAAACAGGTAAAAACCCTGACAGAAGGAGGGTTATGCCATGGATCCTTCCAAGCTCACCGCAGTCCTGGAATGGCCTCAACCCACCTCATTAAAGGAACTACAGAGATTCTTGGGGTTCTCTAATTATTACCACAAGTTTATAAAAAAAACTTCTCCCAAATAGTTGCTCCCCTCACTGAGTTAACTAAACGGAACAGAGACTGCAAAAACTGGCCTCCCAAAGCCGTGGATGCCTTCTCTCACCTGAAAAAGGCCTTTTGCTTTGCTCCTGTGCACCGCCATCCTGATCCTGACCTGCAATTCACTTTAGAGGTTGACAGCTCTGAGATTGGAGCTGGAGCAGTCCTAACCCAAAGGGATCCTTTATCCTCCAAGTTTCACCCTGTAGCTTTTTTCTCCCAGTGCTTGACTCCTGCAGAGAGGAACTATGACCTGGGTAATCATGAACTCTTAGCCATTAAGATGGCTCTGACTGAATGGCGTCATTGGCTAGAGGGTAATGCCAATCCCATTCAGATTCTCACTGACCACAAGTATCTGATGAACCTTGAGACTGCTCATAGACTCAATCCTCGACAGGCCAGGTGGGCCTTGCTCTTTTCCTGTTTTAACTTTGTGGTCTCTTATCTTCCTGGGACCAAGAATAAAAAGGCTGAAGCCCTTTCCCGTCAGTTTCCTCAGTCAAGTGATTCCTCTGACGCTCCTATTGAACATTATACCCCCCTCCTGTGTGGTTGCTCAACTTAGCACTTCTCTTTTTTTAAAGACTGCAACGTGCCCAGTCTAGAAAGCCTCCTAAAGCCCCCGTGGCCCCTGATATCTTCTTTGTACACCTGAACCTACGCACCCCTGTGCTATTTATGGGCTCATGATAGTAAACTTTCAGGACATCTTGATTTAACAAAAACTTTTAAGCTTCTTTCCAAGCATGTATGGTGGCCTACCATGAAGACCGACGCTCAGGATTATGTGAAAACCTGCACGACTTGTGCTGCTAATAAGACTCCTGGATCTTTGCCTCCTGCCTTACTACAACCATTGTCCATTCCCAAACAACCTCGGACACAGATAACAATGGATTTCATTGTGGACTTCCCTCCTTCTGACCATCATATGGTTATCTGGGTTTTGGTAGATCGATTTCCCAGACTGGTTCATTTTGTACCCTTAAAGAAACTGCCACCTGCCCAAGAGTTATCGTCTCTTTTTCTGTTATATGTGGTACGACTTCATGGCATTCCAATGAATATTGTTTCTGACAGAGGTCCACAATTTATCTCTGCCTTTTGGAGAACCTTTTGCAAGTTGATTGGAACCACTGTTTCCTTGTTGTCCGGCTACCATCCTCAGACTAATAGGCTGACTTAGAGAGTGAATCAAGATCTCGAAGCCCATCTCAGAGATTTTGTTAATTCTCTCCATACCAACTGGTCTGAGTTGTTGCCCCTAGCTGAGCTGGCAAAGAACACTCATTGGCACTCTTCTCTACGATGTTCTCAATTTCATGCCGCAGCTGGTTACTGCTGCAGACCGACACATTACTAACCTCACTACTCATTGGCAATTTATTTGCTCTCAGTTACGTTCAGCTGTCTCCAGATACAAGAGGATTGCTGATCATCATAGAGCTTCTGTTCATGCCTTTTCGGTAGGTGACCGTGTGTGAGTCTCTACTCAACCCAGTCACAAATTAGGGCCTAGGTTTATTACAAGGTCCTTAAAAGACTGTCTCCTGTTGCCTACAAAGTGGCCTTGCCCAGAACCCTGTGCATACACCCTGTCTTCCACATCTCGTTACTCAAGCCTTACATCAAGAACCGATATACTCAGCTCCAACCACCTCCTCCCCGCTCCTGATTCATGGTGACCCTGAGTATGAGGTTGCTAAGATCCTGGACTCCAGATACAGGTGCAGGCAACTACAGTACCTCGTACACTGGAAGGGCTACTCCGTGGCAGATCGTTCCTGGGTTCCTGCCCGTGATGTGCATGCTCCATCTTTGGTCTCCAGATTTCATGCTGCACATCCCACCAAGCCTATGTAGGGTCTCAGAGGTACCCTTTGAGAGGGTACCTCTGTCACGCTGCTCCTCTGCTCTGCTGTGGCCATTGCCATGGACATAAGTACTCCTCCTGTTGCTAGGGATACAGCAGTGTAACTGCAGCATGGCGATGACACTGTTTTCCCTATGTAAAGGCCTCATTCTCTCTCACCCGTGCCCAAATATAGGTGTTACTTCTTGTGCTCCTGGGTGCTGTATATCTGTATGCTGAATTGCTGTATTGATTCACTGTTGCTGAATTCTTCCTGTTTTGACTACTCTGCTTGCCTTAACCCCTGAATTGCTGGACTGGACTGGACTGCTTAACTGTTGATGAACTCTGCCTGTTTGACTAAACTGTTTGCCTTAAACTCTGCATTGCTGGATTGCTTAACTGTTGATGAACTCTGCCTGTTTGACTATGCTGTTTGCCTTAACCCCTGAACTGCTGGATTGCTTTACCGTTGATAAACTCTGCCTGTCTGACCATTCTATTGGTTTAACTCTGCATTGCTGGACTGCTTTACTGTTGATGAACCTTGCCTGTTTTGACTACTCTGTTTGCTTTAACCTCTGTATTGCTGGATTGCTTTTGATTAAATCTGCATGTCTGACCATTCTATTCGTTTACCCCTACACTGTTATACTGCTAGATATCCTGGATAAGACTACTGGCCAAGTTTGGTCTGATAGTGGAATATCCCACGAGCATTATAGATCTCGTGTTGAAAGCAGTCTTCCATTCATGGATTTAAGCTAAAAACAAAGCGCGCCTAAATAACACTAGGCAAAGGAAGTATCTAATATTAAAAATATTTTTAATATTAGATACTTCCTTTGCCTAGTGTTATTTAGGCACTCTTTGTTTTTAGCTTAAATCCAGATTTTTCTTAAGGGTTAGCTAGGGGCCCTTATTTTCAAGGAGCTATAAGGGTATTTGTAAGTTAAGCGCTGTATGATACTATTTCTACCCTAGTCTTCCTTTCATGCCCTGGGTAGATACAAATAAGATTGTATGTCCCACGTAGGTCCAACTTAGTGTAGTAGCGAGCATTTTGGAGCGAATCGTAAAGTTCAGTGATCAAAGAAATGGGATAGCAATTCTTGATAGTGATGTTGTTTAGGGCTTTGTACTCAATACAGGGTCTGAGCCCACCATCCTTCTTACTGACTAAAAAGAATCCAGCCTCGGCAGAAGAGGAAGGGCGAATAAAACCTTTAGTTAGGTTCTCTTGGATATAGTCCTCCATGGATTTGGTTTCAGCTTTGGACAGTGGATAAGTCCTCATTTTAGGAAGTGGGGCACCAGGAAAGAGGTAAATTTTACAGTCATAAGGATGGTGGGGTGGCAGCACATCAGCTGCTTTTTTTTCAAACACATGTGTAAAATCTGCATATACTGAGGGAAGGCTTGAAGGGGTCTGTAGACTGGATATGGGGATGCAGTGCAGAGGAGTAACCTTAGCAAGGCAGGAGTGGAAGCAGGATGTACCCCAGAAGGCCAACTGTCTCTCAGCCCAGTCGAACTGTATATTGTATATACAAAGCCAAGGAAGACCAAGGATGACAGGTTTTGCTGGGGAATGAATGACATTGAACTGAAACAGTTCTGTATGAAGGACTCCCACAGTCAAGGTTAGGGGTGCTGATTCAAAGTGGATTAAACCTTATCCAAGGGGAGTGCCATCCAGAGTAGTTATATTTTGAGACATTGTTTTTTTCTGCAGAAGAGGCAAGCCTACCTGAATCATAAAACGGTGATCAAGAAAATTTCCAGCTGCCCCTGAATCAATAAAGTCTTGAGTGTGGACAGAATTCTGAAGAAAGGTGAGGGTAACAGGTATCAGGATCCAAGAAGAGTGTGGGGATTTTGTAGTGACCACACTTAGAGTTATCCCAGTTTTATCCTCTAAGCATTGGCTTTTCCCGGCAGAATATCACAATTCTTAAGTTGGTCGTTAGAACCACAATAGAAACACAGTCTCAATCTCCTTCTTCTCTGTCTTTCAGATTCTGTGGGTTTGAGGGAGGAGAGATCCATGGGTTCCTCTACAGAGGTAACTGGAGGTGCTGAAGGGGTAGAGGGTAGTCTAGAGATCGGATGGGTAGGAGGACGAGAGGGAGGGATTCTACGAGTTCTGTCTCTCTCAGCTTGTTTCTCCTGAAATCGAGAATCCAGACTGATACAAAGTGTTATGAATTCATCCAGGGAAGAAGGAACATCACGATAAGTAAGCTTGTCCTTGATGCGCTCATGCAAGCCTCTCCTAAAGGCTGCCTTAAGAGCACTGCCATCCCAACTGGTCTCAAGTGCCCAGGTGCAAAACTCGATGGCGTATTATGCACAGTTTTATTGCTCTGGCGGAGATCCAAGAGAGAGTACTCTGCAGCAGAAGCACGGCCAGAAGTCCCAAACACAGAAGATAGTGCAGAAATGAAGGCATCAGCATCGTTCAGGAGTTGAGCACTGTTCCAAAACCCAGGACAGGGCCTTGTCTTTCAATAAAGAAATGATAAAGTGATCTTTGACTGATGAGACTGGAAGGTCTGAGGATCATTGTGAAAGTGCAGCCTGCACTGGTTAAGAGAACCCCTACAATCAGTAGTACCATCGTACTTATCAGGAAAAGGTATCAGGGGTATACTTCCTGAAGCAGGGTAAGACGTTGCCTCACTTGCAGCTGGGACTGGCTGTGCAACAACAGGAGTAGCGTTCTTTTCTGCAACCAGTGAGGAGAGCATAGCGTATATAGCCTCTAGTTTAGAATCCAAATTCTGCAAGTGTATGGTATGGGTTCCCTGAAGAGTGACTGCTCTTGCTACCTCATTTGGGTCCATGGCCCAAATATAATGTAATGCTCGTGGGATATCTCTCTATCAGACCAAACTTGGCAAGTAGTCTTCTTATCCCGGCGTCCAGTGGAATGATAGGAAATATCCCAGAGCAGAGTAAGTTAGTGAATTGAGGTAAGCAGTACTCACAGTAGACAGGATAGTCCTTCAGGGCAATAAGAAGAAGGCAGAGAATGGTCAAGACAGGCTGAGTCCGGCAACAGGAAAGCAATCCAGCAGTGTAGCAGTTCAGGGGTAAACCAATAGAATGGTCAGACAAGCAGAGTTCAAAAACAGTATGGCAATCCAGCAGTTCAGGGGTTAAGCAAGCAGAGTGGTCAGACAGGCAGAGTTCAGTATGGCAATCCAGCATAAAGTAACAGAGCATCCAGGAGCACATGAAGCAACACCTATACTTGGGCACAGGTGAATGTAAGTAAGGTACTTATATAGCTGCAGGATTCGTGCCACATTAGGAATTCGGACCGGCATCAGGAAGAGAGGCATGCGGCGATGACTTCATCGCCGGCACCCGAAGCTCACTTCAGCATCCATGGCAATGGACGAAGCAGCGGCCAGGTGGCATGACACATCCCAGGTGTGGACAACTGGGAAGCGGATTATCTGAGCAGGCAGACTTTTCACCCAGGGGAATGGGCTCTCCATCCGGGAGTATTCTCAATTTTAACCCTCAAGTGGGGAGTTCCAGAGCTGGATCTGATGGCGTCTCGTCTAAACGCCAAGCTTCCAAAATAAGGAGCAAGATTAAGAGATCCTCAAGCAGCTCTGGTCGATGCCCTGGCAGTGCCATGGGATTTCGGTCTAATTTATCTGTTCCCTCTGGTTGCCCTTCTTCCTCGGGTAATAGCCCATATCAAACAAGAGCAGGCTTTGGTGATTCTAATAGCTCCAGTGTGGCCTAGCAGAACTTGGTTTGTGGACCTAGTGAAGATGTCGTCATTTCCCCCGTGGAAATTGAAGGACCTTCTACTTCAGGGTCCCTCCCTCCATCCAAACTTAGTTTCTCTGAAGCTGACTGCTTGGAAATTGAATGGTTAGTCTTGTCCAGACAAGGTTTTTCTGTGAAGGTTATTGAGACTATGATTCAAGATCATAAGCCTGTTATGTATTCTGTCTTTTCTTCAGGAGGGCCTGGAGAAAGGTTTATCAGTCAGTACTCTTAAGGGTCAGATTTCAGCTCTGTCGATTCTTTTGCAAAGGCGTCTGGCAATTTTGCAGGATGTTCAATCTTTTGTTCAGGTCTTTGTTAGAATCAGGCCTGTGTTTAGGTCAATTGCTCCTCCTTGGAGTCTTAATCTTGTTCTTAGGCTTCTGCAGCAGGCTCCGTTTGAGCCTATGCATTCTGTTGATATTAAATTATTGTCCTGGAAAGTTTTGTTTCTTCTGTCAATTTCCTCTGCCCGTAGGGTTTCGGAGCTTTCGGCTCTACAGTGTGAACAGCCTTATCTTATTTTTCATGCGGATAAGGTGGTTCTTCATACTAAATTAGGATTCCTACGTAAGGTGGTTTCAGAACGCAATATTAACAAAGAAATTGTTGTTCCTTCATTTTGTCCTAATCCTTCCTCGCAGAAGGATTTTGCTTTATTTGCAGGCTACAAAAGATTTCTGTCAATCTACTGCTCTTTTTGTTTTATTTTCTGGTAAGCGGAAGGGTCAGAAGGCCACCTCTTCTACTCTTTCATTTTGGCTGAGAAGTGTTATTCAGATGGCTTATGAGACAGCTGGACAGCAGCCTCCAGAGAGAATTACGGCTCACTCCACTAGGGCTGTCTCTTCTTCTTGGGCCTTCCAAAATGATGCTTCTATAGAACAGATTTGCAAGGCGGCCACTTGGTCTTCATTGCATACTTTTACAAATTTGATGTTTTGCCTCTGCTGAGGCCTCTTTTGGGAGGAAAGTTCTTCAAGTGGTGGTGCCTTCTGTTTAGGTTTGCCTGTCTAATGTATCCCTCCCTTACATTCTGTGGACTCTAGCTTGGGTATTGGTTCCCACTAGTAATTGTATGGATTCATGGGCTCTCCATGCCTTTGGAAAGAAAATATAATTTATGCTTACCTGATAAATTATTTTCTTTTCTAGCATGGAGAGTCCATGACCCGCCCTTTTTTAATCTTAAAACAGCTTTTGTCCTTTTCTAAACCTCAGACACCTCTATACCCTTTGTTTCGGCTGAATGACTGTGGATTGCGGGAAGTGGGAGGATACTTGAAGCTTTGATGGGGTGTTCTTCGTGTCCACCTGGTGGCCAGGAGTTGATTTCCCACTAGTAGTTGAATGGATTTGTGAACTCTCCATGCCTTTGGAAAGAAAAGAATTTATCAGGTAAGTATAAATTATATTTTTTGGTAACGGAAGTATACTGCAAAAATGCTTCTATTTCAAATTGAAATGCACCTATGCACATTTCATGTTTTACCTTTCTATCCCTTTAAGAAAAGCAAGAATGCCTAAGACTGAAAGGGAGAATGTGAATATAACATCTGTATACCTCTTTAATGATTTGTGAATCTAAGCCGGAACTGACTGAAGAAAATGGTCCAATGGTGCACTTGAAAGTGTCATTTAACTTCACACACTGACAAACTCATAAAGAGGCACCTATGGAGCCTATGAATAAAACCAGTTAAATCAATTACTTTTATTCAATAAATGTATTGTTTGAGTAATCATAACCAGATAGATAGATAGATAGATAGATAGATAGATAGATAGATAGATAGATAGATAGATAGATAAATTATAGATGTAAAGCCAAGGAAAATAACAGTAATGGAGAAAAACCAGAATATGTATCCAGTTATTGAAGAAATGACTGCTATACTCAGCATGGCAGGTAGAGGGAGTGTAAGAACAGTAAAAGTGTTGGGTTAATGTTGACTACCTTACAGCAAAGGAGAAATTTTAACTTCCAAATGAAAAAATAAAATATATGTTGCTAAGGGACCAGCAGAATATTGATAGCTACATTGCAAAATTAGACATATTCTGTTTGATTACTAAAATGCAATATATTTTGAATTATAAAGGAGGGTTCCCTGTCACAGTTCTGCCACCACAATAATCAAATATCCCTGAATACATGGCACGAAGATGCAAGCTTATTGTGGTGTCAACAATAGCATTGGGAAAACAAGGGGCTTAATTAGATGACATAATATATTAAAGGTCTTATTTTGTATAAAGCAAATTATATATCCTATTGCAAGGTGGTGAACCTATGCCAAGGTTGCACTCAAAGTAAATTTTAATCAACTTTCCCATCTACTTGTATTATTAACCCCTTAGTGACCAGACCACTTATCCATTTGTTGACTGTTTGGGACCAGGGCTATTTTTACATTTATGCGGTGTTTGTGTTTAGCTGTAATTTTCCTCTTACTCGTTTACTGTACTCACACATATTATATACAGTTTTTGTCACCATTAAATGGACTTTCTAAAGATATCATTATTTTCATCATATCTTATCATTTACTATAAAAAAAAATATAAAATATGATGAAAAAATGGAAAAACCACACTTTTTCTAACTTTTAGCCCCAAAATCTGTTACACATCTACAACCACCAAAAAACACCCATGCTAAATAGTTTCTAAATGTTGTCCTGAGTTTAGAAATACCCAATGTTTACATGTTCTTTGCTTTTTTGCAAGTTATAGGGCAATAAGTACAAGTAGCACTTTGTTATTTCCAAACCATTTTTTTCCCCTCAAAATTAGCGATAGTTACATTGTAACACTAATATCTCATGAATAACCCTTCACATGTATGTATATATATACAGGTGGCCCTCGTTTTACAACAGTTCAATTTTATACCGTTTCAGAATGACAACCTTTTTTTCCAGTCATGTGACTGCTATTAAAAAGCATTTAGAAGCAGTGCATTTATTAAAATAGCCAGTAGGTGGAGCTGTCCGCTTGTGTTGCAGCAAAGCCAAGCAAGCTGAAATTAATCAGTTTAACCAGACCTGAGCTATTGAGCAGATTTTAAAGGAACAAGATCTTCCTGTCTATAAATCAGTCCAGATTGGAATGCATAGAAAGAACTGTTTGCAGAAAATGCAAGTGAAGTCTGTGTTGTGTTATTATTTTATTAGGTTTATAATGCTGTTTAGCAAATATTTTTGTTAATTTAACTTAGATTTATTATATATTCTGTGTTGTGTGATTGTTTTATTAGGTTTATAATGCTGTTTAGCATTTAAAGTCTCCATTTCAAAGCTTTAAAAATAATGTATTAGGTGTTACTTATGACAATTTTGAGAGGGGCCTGGAACCTAACTCCCTCACTTCCCATTGACTTACATTATAAACTGGGTTTGAATTTACAACGATTTTGATTTACAACCATTCCTTCTGGAACCTAACCCCGGCTTAAATTGAGGGCTACCTGTATGTATATATATATATATATATATATATATATATATATATATATATATATATATATATATATATATATTATTAGTAGTAGTAGTAGTAGACAACGCAAAGTATTGATCTAGGCCCATTTTGGTATATTTTATGCCACCATTTCACCGCCAAATGCAATCAAATAAAAAAAAAAATTCACTTTTTTTACTAACTTTTTCACAAACTTTAGGTTTCTCACTGAAATTATTTACAAAAAGCTTGTGCAATTATAGCACAGATGGTTGTAATTGCTTCTCTGGGATCCCCTTTGTTTAGAAATATTAGACATATATGGCTTTGGCGTTGCTGTTTGGTAATTAGAAGGCCGCTAAATGCTGCTGTGCACCACACTTGGATTATGGCCAGCGTTTAAGGGGTTAATTAGGTAGCTTGTAGGGTTAATTTCTTCTGTTATGTGTGATCAGTCCACGGGTCATCATTACTTCTGGGATATAACTCCTCCCCAACAGGAAATGCAAGAGGATTCACCCAGCAGAGCTGATATAGCTCCTCCCCTCTACGTCAGTCCCAGTCATTCTCTTGCACCCAACGACTAGATAGGATGTGTGAGAGGACTATGGTGATTATACTTAGTTTTTATGACTTCAATCAAAAGTTTGTTATTTTACAATAGCACCGGAGCGTGTTATTACTTCTCTGGCAGAGTTTGAAGAAGAATCTACCAGAGTTTTTTTACTATGATTTTAACCGGAGTAGTTAAGATCATATTGCTGTTCTCGGCCATCTGAGGGAGGTAAAGGCTTCAGATCAGGGGACAGCGGGCAGATGAATCTGCATTGAGGTATGTAGCAGTTTTTATTTTCTGAATGGAATTGATGAGAAAATCCTGCTATACCGTTATAATGACATGTATGTATACACTTCAGTATTCTGGGAATGGTATTTCACCGGAACTACTCTGTTAAAGGTCACTAATCCTTTTAATAAATATTATCATGTTAAACGTTTTTGCTGGAATGTAGAATCGTTTACATTGCTGAGGTACTGAGTGAATATATGTTTGGGCATTATTTTCCACTTGGCAGTTGTCTGCTTTAAATTGTGACAGTTTCGTTTCTCCTCACTGCTGTGTGTGAGAGGGAGGGGCCGTTTTTGGCGCTCTTTTGCTACGCATCAAAAATTTCCAGTCAGCTACTATTATATTTCCTGCATGATCCGGTTCACTGACAGATCTCAGGGGTCTTCAAACTTCTTTGAAGGGAGGTACATTCTCTCAGCAGAGCTGTGAGAATTTTATATTGACTGTGAATAAAAACGTTACTCTATAATTTTTTATGTCAAATTTAGTTATTGTTATTTACTAATGGGAACAAACCTTTGCTAAAAGTTGGGTTATTTTAAAGTCGATGCTATAACTGTTTTTCAGTTCATTATCTCAACTGTCATTTAATCGTTTAAGTACCTCTTTGAGGCACAGTACGTTTTTGCTAAAAAAGATTATAACCAGGTTGCAAGTTATTGCTAGTGTGTTAAACATGTCTGACTCAGAGGAATATATCTGTGTCATTTGTTCCAATGCCAAGGTGGAGCCCAATAGAAATTTATGTACTAACTGTATTGATGCTACTTTAAATAAAAGTCAATCTGTACAATGTGAACAAATTTCACCAAACTGCGAGGGGAGAGTTATGCCGACTAACTCGCCTCACGCGGCAGTACCTGCATCTCCCGCCCGGGAGGTGCGTGATATTATGGCGCCTAATACATCTGGGCGGCCATTACAGATGCCGTGTCCTTCATTCCATTCAACACCCGTCAGTAGCTCAATGCATGGAGGTGATCGGCTTAATGGTAGCGGCAATGGACATAGTACCTTTTGCACGCCTACACCTCAGACCGCTGCAATTGTGCATGCTAAATCAGTGGAATGGGGATTACTCAGATTTGTCCCCTACCCTGAATCTGAATCAAAAGACCAGAAATTCTCTTCTATGGTGGCTTTATCGGCCACACCTGTCCAGGGGAATGCCATTCAGCAGGCCAGACTGGACAATCGTAACAACAGACGCCAGCCTGCTAGGTTGGGGCGCTGTCTGGAATTCTCTGAAGACTCAGGGATTATGGAATCAGGAGGAGAGTCTCCTTCCAATAAACATTCTGGAATTGAGGGCAGTTCTCAATGCCCTTCTGGCTTGGCCCCAATTAACAACTCAGGGGTTCATCAGGTTTCAGTCGGACAATATCACGACTGTAGCTTACATCAACCATCAGGGAGGGACAAGAAGCTCCCTAGCAATGATGGAAGTATCAAAGATAATTCGCTGGGCAGAGTCTCACTCTTGCCATCTGTCAGCAATCCACATCCCGGGAGTGGAGAACTGGGAGGCGGATTTCTTGAGTCGCCAGACTTTTCATCCGGGAGAGTGGGAACTTCATCCGGAGATCTTTACCCAAATACTTCGACGTTGGGGCAAACCAGAGATAGATCTCATGGCGTCTCGCCAAAACGCCAAACTTCCTCACTACGGGTCCAGATCCAGGGATCCGGGAGCGGTTCTGATAGATGCTTTGACAGCACCTTGGAACTTCGGGATGGCTTATGTGTTTCCACCCTTCCCGCTGCTTCCTCGATTGATTGCGAAAATCAAACAGGAGAGAGCATCAGTGATTCTAATAGCGCCTGCATGGCCACGCAGGACTTGGTATGCAGATCTAGTGGACATGTCATCCTGTCCACCTTGGTCTCTACCTCTAAGACAGGACCTTCTGATACAGGGTCCATTCAAACATCAAAATCTAACTTCTCTGAAACTGACTGCTTGGAAATTGAACGCTTGATTTTATCAAAGCGTGGTTTTTCTGAGTCGGTTATTGATACCCTGATCCAGGCTAGGAAGCCTGTTACCAGAAAGATTTACCATAAAATATGGCGCAAATACCTATACTGGTGCGAATCCAAACGTTATTCCTGGAGTAAGGTTAGGATTCCTAGGATATTGTCTTTTCTACAAGAAGGTTTAGAAAAGGGTTTATCGGCTAGTTCTTTAAAAGGACAGATTTCAGCTCTGTCCATCTTGTTACACAGGCGTCTGTCAGAAAATCCAGACGTCCAGGCCTTTTGTCAGGCTTTAGCTAGGATCAAGCCTGTGTTTAAAGCCGTTGCTCCGCCATGGAGTTTAAACTTAGTTCTTAACGTTTTACAAGGTGTTCCATTTGAACCCCTTCATTCCATTGATATAAAATTGTTATCTTGGAAAGTTCTGTTTTTAATGGCTATTTCCTCGGCTCGAAGAGTCTCTGAGTTATCAGCATTACATTGTGATTCTCCTTATCTGATTTTTCACTCAGATAAGGTAGTTCTGCGTACTAAACCTGGGTTCTTACCTAAGGTAGTTACTAACAGGAATATCAATCAAGAGATTGTCGTTCCATCCTTGTGTCCAAATCCTTCTTCAAAGAAGGAACGTCTTCTACACAATCTGGATGTAGTTCGTGCCCTCAAGTTCTACTTACAGGCAACTAAAGATTTTCGCCAAACTTCTTCCCTGTTTGTCGTTTATTCTGGACAGAGGAGAGGTCAAAAAGCTTCTACTACCTCTCTCTCGTTTTGGCTTCGTAGCATAATACGTTTAGCCTATGAGACTGCTAGTCAGCAGCCTCCTGAAAGAATTACAGCTCACTCCACTAGAGCTGTGGCTTCCACTTGGGCCTTTAAGAATGAGGCCTCTGTTGAACAGATTTGCAAGGCTGCAACTTGGTCTTCGCTTCATACTTTTTCCAAATTTTACAAATTTGACACTTTTGCTTCTTCGGAGGCTATTTTTGGGAGAAAGGTTCTTCAGGCAGTGGTTCCTTCTGTATAATGAGCCTGCCTATCCCTCCCGTCATCCGTGTACTTTTGCTTTGGTATTGGTATCCCAGAAGTAATGATGACCCGTGGACTGATCACACATAACAGAAGAAAACATAATTTATGCTTACCTGATAAATTCCTTTCTTCTGTTGTGTGATCAGTCCACGGCCCGCCCTGTTTTTAAGGCAGGTAGATATCTTTTAAATTATACTCCAGTCACCACTTCACCCTTGGTTACTCCTTTCTCGTTGATTCTTGGTCGAATGACTGGGACTGACGTAGAGGGGAGGAGCTATATCAGCTCTGCTGGGTGAATCCTCTTGCATTTCCTGTTGGGGAGGAGTTATATCCCAGAAGTAATGATGACCCGTGGACTGATCACACAACAGAAGAAAGGAATTTATCAGGTAAGCATAAATTATGTTTTTAGCTTTAGTGTAGTGAAGTAAACAACCCAAAGTATTGATATAGGCCCATTTTGGTATATTTCATGCCACCATTTCACCGCCAAATGCGATCAAATAAAATTTTTTTTAACTTTTTCACTAACTTTAGGTTTCTTACTGAAATTATTTACAACCAGCTTGTGCAATTATGGCACAAATGGCTGTAAATGCTTCTCTGGTATCCCCTTTGTTCAGAAATAGCAGACATATATGGCTTTGGCGTTGCTGTTTGGTAATTAGAAGGCCGCTAATTGCTGCTGCGCACCACACTTGTATTATGCCCAGCAGTGAAGGGTTTAATTAGGTAGCTTGTAGGGTTAATTTTAGCTTTAGTGTAGAGATCAGCCTCCCACCTGACACATCCCACCCCCTAATCCCTCCCTGACCCCCCCTCAAACAATTGTCACCGCCATCTTAAGTACTGGTAGAAAGTCGGCCAGTACTAAAATAAAAAGCTTTTTTTTTAATTAGTTTTTCTATGTTGATTCTACAGTGTTGGTTCCCCCCTTAGCCCCCAACCCCCCTGATCCGCCCCATACAGCTCTCTAACCCTCCCCCCTCTACCTATTTGCTGCCATCTTGGGTACTGGCAGCTGTCTGCCAGTACCCAATTTGCCCGCAAAAATGTTTTTTTTAATTTTATATGTAAAATATAATGTTTTCTGTAGTGTAGCTGCCCCCCCTCAATACCCTACTCCCCCCCCCCTCACCCTCCCAGATCCCTTGCCCAGCATGTATTTTCTCCCCCCTCTCCCTCGATATTGCAGTGGAGGCATCACTGCAATAACCGGAAAGCAGCTGGAAGCGATCAGGATCGCTTCCAGCTACTTTCAACCCCAACGTCGTACAGGGTACGTCGCTGGTCTTTAAAGACCAGTTTGTGCAAGACGTACCCTGTACGACGTATGTTGTTAAGGGGTTAATAATTTTTTTTTATGAATCCATACTATATATCAGCAAACAACCTTTAGTCATTTACATATATTACAGATCACCCCCAGTCACACACTCCTGACCTCTCATTCTCCAGGAATCCTAACCTGGGACAAGTTGGGGGCATCTGTCCATTTTCCTGCTTGCAGCTTCTAGGTAAGAACAATTGTTCCAGTTTCAGTGGACTCCCTGGCTCTGCATTTAACCACCAATCAGCAAGCACTATCCAGGGTGATGAACTAAAAATGGGCCGGCTCCTAAGCTTACATTCCTGCTTTTTAAAATAAAGATACCAAGATAAAAAATGAAAAATTGATAATAGGAGTAAATTAGATGTTGCTTAAAATTGCATGCTCTATCTTAATCACGAAAGAAAAAAATTGGGTTTAGTGTCCCTTTAATGACTCCACTCATGGGGCACCTGTGACCCTTCCCATAAGTTTCCCACAAACCTAGGCCTCCTGTTAGGAGGTATGATATTATGGGTTTGAAATGTAGCTTTAAGGATTCTTTAATCTCTTATTAAAAACCATAACAGTGATAAAATGATATGATCCAATTCATAAGAGCTTGTCATTAGTACTGGAAGCTACAGCTGATCCAATCAGCAGTGCTATTCACACAACCCAGCTGTGCGACTAGCGCTGCTGATTGGACCAGAGTCAGTTTCTGCTCTGGACTAGCCGTGCTCTGTGGGTCCCAAGCAGTACTTTAACTATGTGTTTAACCTCATTTGCGTGAGGAGCTTAACACATAGCTTTGCAGCATCACTAGTAATAAAATGACATTCTTTAATGAATTAGAGCACATAACTGTATCACTATAATGGCATTTCAAATGATAAAAAAAATACCATGGGCATTTTAGAGAAATTTTTTTTTAGATTAGCCTGATTTGGGCACAATCTCTCAAAAAACTTTACTATCCCTGTCCTAATGTATCCTATTTATTAAACTCCCAAATCTTATACTGTAATATTGTGTCAAAAAATTGTTGTGACATTACTTTAAACATAGTCTGAATATCTGAAGTAATTAGGTTCCCAAACCCTCCGTAATCACTAACGAAAATGAGCAAATTAGTAAGGGCATGTTGCTTAAGGAAACAAGCTTAAAATTAGACTGTGCTGTGTGAAGCTATTTTACAGACTGTCATTGCTACAAAACTAATGAAAACTACAGGCTCTGAATACACAACTACCGAAACTCCCCTGGGAACCAGCGTTATATACAGTAGCGCGGTCATGCAAATGAGATTATCATATCATATTTTGATGCTAAATTTTAACTCTATGCTAAAAGTCTTGATTGCTGCATTAGTGCTAATTACCCAAACAAGAATTTGTATTTCATAATATAATAATCAGCAGAAAGATGGATGGCTTATCATTTAGGCAGGGTGCTGTACATATGTTGATCTGTTTGGCTATTGCGTTATATGTTCTATATCTACCTCATAAGACCTTTGAATTAATAAGGGGATATTATTCATCATAATCATAAAAAATAAAGCCAGCTGTTTCACATAACATCGAGAACAGATGTAAACCCGTAAAGTATCATAACGTAACTTCACTTGGCTTTTCTAATAAGGTTTAGAGAAAATCATTATGAATTGTTTACGTGATTTAGACAAAAACATAGAAAGGAAACGAAATGTGTACTTAAGAAAGATCAGCAATTAAACACGTTCAAATATTTTTTTACAAGGAAGAAATGTAGTAAATTATAATAAAGCTGTTATTTAAAAGGACAATTATTCATCATATAATTCTTTGTTAAATTATTTAATGATGTATAGTAAAATATTTTGCAATATATGTTAATCATTTGTCCCCTTTCCTGTACTATAACTTTAAAACTGTTGGGTTTTTTCCCATAGACCCATGAGTCTGGAGTTAATCTTGCAGGGTTAAAACCTTGGCCCTGCAACATTCTACACAGTGATGACTAGATGATTAGTGCAGGAGATCATTTATTTAAGTCCTTAATTGGCTACTTCAAAGGAGACCAGAGAAATATAAACTTTTCACAAGGGTAGTCACTGAACTATAAAAAAATGTAAGCTAACAAAACATTTATGTTGTATGCATAAACTAAGCTAGTTAATCAGTTGCTTACTACAATACAAGATTTTGAAATTAGAATAAGAGGAGTCAAAATAAAACACATGACTCCAATAGGGCATGCAATGTTAAAGGGACAGTCTAGGCTAAAATAAACTTTCATGATTCAGATAGGGCATGTAATTTTAAACAATTTTCCAATTTACTTTTATCACCAATTTTTCTTTGTTCTCTTGGTATTCTTAGTTGAAAGCTTAAGGTTCATATGCTAATTTCTTAGACCTTGAAGGCAGCCTCTTAAGAATGCATTTTAACAGGTTTTTCACCACTAGAGGGTGTTAGTTCATGTTTTTCATATAGATAACACTGTTACCTGGGAGCCATCACTGATTGGCTAAACTGCAAGTTGTCAAATAACTGAAATAAAGGGGCAGTCTGCAGAGGCTTAGATACAAAATAATCACAGAGGTAAAAAATATATAAATATAACTGTGTTGGTTATGCAAAACAAGGGAATGGGTAAAAAAGGGATTATCTATCTTTTAAAACAATACAAATTCTGGTGTAGACTGTCCCTTTAAAATACATTTGAATTTACTTATAGTGTCAACTGTACTTCATTCTATTGGTATCCTTTGTTGAAAATCATACATATGTAGGCTCAGGAGCAAGCTGGGGATTGGTTTCCACACACATATGTCTCTTGCTATTGGATAACAAGATGTGTTCAGCAAGGTCTCAGAGAGAATTTCTGCTCTGCTGGTGACTTTGATGGGGTCTTTCATTAGCCAGGTGGGAACAGTCCTCATCTTTGACTGTCAGTTAAATGAGTGTGTGAGTTTGTGTATGTGTGTTTGTTATCTATGTTTGTGTGTATGTGTGTTTGTGTGTGTTTATGTATGTTCATGTGTGTGTTTGTGTGTGTGCATGTTTGTGTGTATATGTATGTTTGTTTGTGTATGTATGTTTGTATGTTTATGTTTGTGTATGTATGTGTGTGTTTGTGTATATGTATGTTTGTGTGTGTGTATGTTTGTGTGTGTTTGTGTATGTGTGTGTATATGTATGTTTGTGTGTGTATGTATGTGTGTGTTTTGTGTCTGACAAAATCCTGTCCTGGACTGCTGCTGTGGACCAACCAAACCACACCTCAGTTTAGCCTGCTACTAGACCATAAAGAAATGTCAAGATCCACACTTCCTATGGCTATGGCAGATGTTGGAGGACTTTCATTAGCCGGATGGGAACAGTACTCATCTTTGACTGTCAGTTAAATGAGTGTGTGCGTTTGTGTATGTGTGTTTGTGTATCTATGTTTGTGTATGTGTGTATATTTGTGTGTGTTTGTGTATGTATGTGTTTGTTTGTGTATGTATGTTTGTGTGTGTGTATGTGCATGTTTATGTGTGTGTTTTGTGTCTGACAAAATCCTGTCCTGCTGCTGTGGACCAACCAAACCACACCTCAGTTTAGCCTGCTACTAGACCATAAAAGAAATGTCTAAAATCCACACTTCCTATGGCTATGGCAGATGTTGGAGGACTGCACACTTTTTTTGCAATGCATTTAAAAAATTGCACAAAAAAAGGATTCTATGAAGAGCTTTAAAAAATGGTAAAATGCTATTTAGCCCACAAAGATAAGCTAAACAGAGTATGTCCCTGCTGGTCTGCATAGAGCCTACAGATTTGTAAGATATGTCCTTGGTGTGACAGTCATGTAACACTACTGCTCTTGCATGACCCCTCTTGGAGACCCATAGGCACTACACAGAGAAATTGGTCACACTTTGTTTTGAGTGTTTGGGGCAGGCACTACAGCATCTGTTGTGTTGGGATTACTGGATAGTAAAAAAAAGTTTCAGGGCAGGTCGCTGGTTGCAAGAGACATAAAGACACATCTAAGGGAGTGCGACATTACACTCATTCATTGTTCAGCACTACATTGCATTCAAATATTGCAGTAAACTCTGATGTTTACTTTCCCTTTAATTCTAGTTCTCATTTAGTCTAACATTACAGATTAAAAGATGTGATCACATGTGACTCAGTCATAATGAGACAAAACAGAAACTTGCACTGTCATTGTACTGAAGAAATGAAACTGAGAAACAACGAACTTCACAAGAAAGAATAAACAAGAAAGAAACTTTTGACAATGTTACAAACTTACAGTCCATTCTTGCAGTTTGAAATGATAGTTTTTTTAAATTGAAGATTACAGTAAAAACAGCAATGCAGGTTCAGGGGCAGTAATATTATGAGATTCAAATATAAAATGCTCGTCATCTGTTATGTTATTATTATTCTAAGGCAGTTATTTGTGACACAAAGTCACAATTTAAGGCTAGAGTAAAGGAGGGACAGTTCACCCACACATGTATTCCATTTAAATTATTCTCAATGATCCATTTAACCTGCTTGAGTATATTAAATTGTTTACAAGTAGCTCCTTTACCCCTATTTTGGCCTTTGAAATAGCTGATTTAGCTTGTGGCTTCTCAAACTATACTGAAAGTTTTGACACTGGAGTCTCAGCTATTGAATAGTCTAAGTAAACACAGCCAGCAGAAGAAATTAAACTCACAGTGGGGTGCAAAATAGTTAAGTAATAAAGTTATCATTTTCCATTGTTCTCTCTATGTATTGAACTTTAGTTTTCCAGACAAATATAAGGTAAGGAAGCAAGTGTGTGTACACAAAGTGATAACATAATGAGATATGATATTAACTGACGCTTAACCCATTGTAATAGGCTGTGGTTTAAAAGCACAAAACCAGGTACTTCATATACACAAATAAACCTAAACATGTTATTTTTCATACATTTTATTCTCTGCAGCTGGTATAACAAGTCATTGAAAATACATTAATATAAAAACAATTTTACAGTGTACTAAACCTTTAATCTCCAGCAACTTATTTATTTATTTATTTTTCGTTTTAAGAGCAATCAAATTGTGTAATATCTTGCCTAAGGAGGTAGTGAATTCCAATACCTTAGATAAATTTAAAGAACAAACAAAACAGGTATTACTTTGTAACTGTATACACTGAAATATAACAAAACTTATATAAAAAAAAAACAACAACAGTGTATCCAAAGGCAAGGATATGTGTAAAATCCAATATATATGGAAATAGGATGAATTAGAGTCTCAAAGGTACTTGATTTTAGTTTATTCCATAGTGGATCATATAGGGGAGAAAAGAGAGAACAATAGTGAAGACCGTATGGACCAGTACCCAGTAACAAAAGAGTAGTACTCACAATTTTGAGAGCTATATCTAAGCTCTTAGAGGGAAGGCAGGCAGGTACAAATCCCCACGGCTTTTAAAGGCAACTCCAAATAACACTCCAGTATCCCAAGGTGTATTAAAAGCAAAGTACATAAAAAAAACGTACGTCGGATACTAGACTTCTATAGGACTTTACAAACTTTTGTATAGCAAGTCGGAACTTTGGGGCTATCCGATTCATATGCTTAGAGCCTTTGGGGTAGATTTATTAAAGGGACACTGAACCTAATTTTTTTATTTCGTTATTCAGATAGAGCATGCAATTTTAAATGACTTTCTAATTTACTCCTATTATCAATTTTTCTTCGTTCTCTTGCTTTCTTTATTTGAAAAAGAAGGCATCTAAGCTATTTTTCCGGTTCAGAACCATGGAAAGCACTTGTTTATTGGTAGGTGAATTTACCCACCAATCAGCAAGAACAACACAGTGTGTTCACCAAAAATGGGCCGGCATCTAAACTCACATTCTTGCATTTCAAATAAAGATACCAAGAGAATGAAAAGAATTTGATAATAGGAGTAAATTAGAAAGTTGCTTAAAATTGCATGCTCTATCTGAATCACGATAGAAAAAATTTGGGTTCAGTGTCCCTTTAAGCAGCGGAATGCTGTGATCCACCAGAAGTTAAGAAGCAGCGGTTGTAAGACCACTGCTCCTTAACTTCTCCGCCACCTCTGAGGTGGCGGACTGCAATCATCCCGATCAGATACGATCATATGATTGACATCCCCTGCTAGTGGCCAGGGGCGGCATTGCACAAGCATTTCACTAGAAATGCTTGTGCAATGTTAAATGCTGTCGGCATTTAGCAATGTCGGGCTGCAGAAGATCATGTCCGCCCGACATTTAATAAATCTACCCCTTTGGCCTCACATAGAACGGTTGATTTTAGCCTTGTTTCTAGACAGATACAGTTTGTATTTTATGTCCTTTGCTTTTAAAACATTTTATTAACTCACCTTGGAATACCGGAGCGTTATTGGGAGTTGCCTTTGAAAGCCGTAGGGCTTTGTACCTGCCTGCCTTGCCTCTAAGAGCTTAGATATAGCTCTCAAAATTGTGAGTACTACTCCTTTTGGTACTGGGTACTGGTCCATAGGGTCTTCACTATTGTTCTCTCTTTTCTCCCCTATATGATCCACTATGGAATAAACTGCAATCAAGTACTTTTCAGAAACTAACTGATCCTATTTCCATAATTATTGGATTTTTCACATATCCTTGCCTTTGGATACACTGTTGTTTTTTATAGATAAATTAAAAAATGGCTAAAACAGATTGCTTGTGTTAAATGGTTCAGCTTTCTAATTGTTTAATGTGTTTAATTATCAGCTTATTTAGTGTAAATCATGTAATTTCTATATAGGTTGAACTCAAAGGACTTCTGTCTTCTTTCAACCTCATCTACGATATAATTATGCACAGTAAAACAACTTTGCAATATTCTTTCATTATTTATTTTGCCCTTTTTCTGATAATTGTGGACCTTCCAGTCCTGAAAACTGAATGAGCGTATAACAGGCTTTACAATTCTAATCTTGCTACATATCTGTCCCAGGTTTGCTGTTTGTTATCTAAACTTTTCTGCTGGAGCCAAACTTAAAGATTTTGTGAACAAAATGACAATGGCTGGCAACGCCTTCTCTAGCCTCAAGTCCAGATTTACTCATCCAACTAAGGAAAGTGGTGGGTGAAGTTTGACTGTTGAAAAACAATTGCAGCAAACAATGTATTAATCAGATCTAATAATGTTCAGACTCTGCTAACCTACTGGATGACTGCAGTAATTACAATACTGTCCCTTTATGCCTGTTCCCTGTGGTAGGTACATGTTTTATAATCTATCTAGCCATGCTTACTGCACACAAAGGTCTCATAAAAAGTGCAATACAGCAATAAAACTGGTTTTGTTCTCCTAGTTATAGTGGGTTTATGAGGATTTGCAAAGCAAGTCACGGGAACATGAAAGACAATATGTTTCCTTCTTGCATTTAGAAGGGTGTATTCTGCTTTTCAGTACTCTACATTATAGCAGAGGTTTTCAAAGTCTTAGACAACCTCATACACGTGCACTCACCCATACGCACATGCACACCCATACACATGCACACTCCCATACGTATGCGCACACACCCATACGTACGCACCCCCCTCCATACATACACCCCCCTATGTACGCATACACTCATATAAACACACACAAGCTCGTACATACACACACACATATGTACGCACTCATACGTATGCACACAGCCATACGCACACACACACACAAACTCATACATACATACACACGCACACACACAAACTCATACATACACAGACACACACCCATACACACGCACACACACAAACTCATACATACACAGGCACACACCCATACACACGCAAACTCATACATACACACGCACACACACAAACTCATACATACACAGACACACACCCATACACACGCACACGCACAAACTCATACATACACACGCACACACCCATACATACACACGCACACACACACATAAACTCATACATACACACGTACACACCCAAACATACGCACACACAAACTCATACATACACACGCGCACACACACACAAACTCATACATACACACGCACACACCCATACTCATACATACACACGCACACACCCATACACACGCACACACACAAACTCATACATACACACCCATACACAAACTAATACATACACACGCACACACCCATACACACGCACACACACAAACTCATACATACACAGACACACACCCATACACACGCACACACACAAACTCATACATACACATGCACACACCCATACATACACACGCACACACACAAACTCATACATACACACGCACACACCCATACATACGCACACACAAACTCATACATACACACGCACACACCCATACACACGCACACAAACTCATGCATACACAGACACACACCCATACACACAAACTCATACATACACACCTATACACACGCACACACACAAACTCATACATACACAGATACCCACCCACACACACAAACTTATACATACACACGCACACACCCATACTCATACATACACACACACACACACAAACTCATACATACACACGCACACACCCATACATACACACGCACACACCCATACATACACACGAACACACACAAACTAATACATACACACGCACACACCCAAACATACGCACACACAAACTCATACATACACACGCGCACACACACACAAACTCATACATACACACGCACACACCCATACTCATACATACACACGCACACACCCATACACACGCACACACAAAAATTCATACATACACACGCACACACCCATACACAAACTAATACATACACACGCACACACCCATACACACGCACACACACAAACTCATACATACACAGACACACACCCATACACACGCACACACACAAACTCATACCTACACATGCACACACCCATACACACGCAAACTCATACATACACACGCACACACCCATACACACGCACACACACAAACTCATACATACACAGATACACACCCATACACACGCACACACTCATACATACACACACACACCCATACATACACACGCACACACACAAACTCATACATACACACGCACACACCCAAACATACGCACACACAAACTCATACATACACACGCGCACACACACACAAACTCATACATACACACGCACACACCCATACTCATACAAACACACGCACACACCCATACACACGCACACACACAAACTCATACATACACACGCACACACCCATACACAAACTAATACATACACACGCACACACCCATACACACGCACACACACAAACTCATACATACACAGACACACACCCATACACACGCACACACACAAACTCATACATACACATGCACACACCCATACATACACACGCACACACACAAACTCATACATACACACGCACACACCCATACATACGCACACACAAACTCATACATACACACGCACACACCCATACACACGCACACAAACTCATACATACACAGACACACACCCATACACACAAACTCATACATACACACCTATACACACACACACACACAAACTCATACATACACAGATACCCACCCACACACACAAACTTATACATACACACGCACACACCCATACTCATACATACACACACACACACACACACAAACTCATACATACACACGCACACACCCATACATACACACGCACACACCCATACATACACACAAACACACACAAACTCATACATACACACGCACACACCCATACATACGCACACACAAACTCATACATACACACCCACACACACAAACTCATACATACACAGACACACACCTATACACACGCACACACACAAACTCATACATACACACGCACACACCCATACATGCACACACACAAACTCATAAATACACACGCACACACCCATACATACACACACACAAACTCATACATACACACACCCATACATACACACGCACACACACAAACTCATACATACGCACGCACACACCTATACATACACACACACAAACTCATACATACACATGCACACACCCATACATACACACACACAAACTCATACATACACACGCACACACCCATACATACACACACAAACTCATACATACACACGTACACACCCAAACATACGCACACACAAACTCATACATACACACGCGCACACACACACAAACTCATACATACACACGCACACACCCATACTCATACATACACACGCACACACCCATACACACGCACACACACAAACTCATACATACACACGCACACACCCATACACAAACTAATACATACACACGCACACACCCATACACACGCACACACACAAACTCATACATACACACGCACACACCCATACATACACACGCACACACCCATACATACACACGAACACACACAAACTCATACATACACACGCACACACCCATACATACACACACACAAACTCATACATACACACCCACACACACAAACTCATACATACACAGACACACACCTATACACACGCACACACACAAACTCATACATACACACGCACACACCCATACATGCACACACACAAACTCATAAATACACACGCACACACCCATACATACACACACACAAACTCATACATACACACGCACACACCCATACATACACATACATACACACGCACACACCTATACATACACACACACAAACTCATACATACACACGCACACACCCAAACATACGCACACACAAACTCATACATACACACGCGCACACACACACAAACTCATACATACACACGCACACACCCATACTCATACATACACACGCACAAACCCATACACACGCACACACACAAACTCATACATACACACGCACACACCCATACACAAACTAATACATACACACGCACACACCCATACACACGCACACACACAAACTCATACATACACAGACACACACCCATACACACGCACACACACAAACTCATACCTACACATGCACACACCCATACATACACACGCACACACACAAACTCATATATACACACGCACACACCCATACATACGCACACACAAACTCATACATACACACGCACACACCCATACTCATACATACACAGACACACACCCATACACACAAACTCATACATACACACCTATACACACGCACACACACAAACTCATACATACACAGCTACACACACAAACTTATACATACACACGCACACACCCATACTCATACATACACAGACACACACCCATACACACACACACACACAAACTCATACATACACACGAACACACACAAACTCATACATACACACGCACACACCCATACATACGCACACACAAACTCATACATACACACCCACACACAAACTCATACATACACAGACACACACCTATACACACGCACACACACAAACTCATACATACACACGCACACACCCATACATGCACACACACAAACTCATAAATACACACGCACACACCCATACATACACACACACAAACTCATACATACACACGCACACACACAAACTCATACATACACACGCACACACACAAACTCATACATACACACGCACACACACAAACTCATACATACACACGCACACACCTATACATACACACACACAAACTCATACATACACATGCACACACCCATACATACACACACACAAACTCATACATACACAAATAATTTGAAACATTCACATGCACACACCCATACGTACGCACACACACACACAATCTGATAAATACACACAAACATATACCCACATTTAAAAACTAGCTAACAATATATATATATCTATATCTATATCTATATATATATATATATATATATATATATATATATATATATATATACATACACATTTGTGATTCCTTCATTAAAGTTGGTGGACTCACCCCCACTCACAGTCTACTCAATATTACTAGGGCTGACGAATATATTGAGGACACACTTGATGTTTATTACACTCTCCTCCTCTCTCGCTGTTCACAAAACAGCAGCAGCCTTCAAGACCTTCAACCCTGCACCTTATACATCTGCCCTATTTTATCTGTAAAAGCCCAAGAGCTGTAGTGCTCCCTGTAATATGTGCGGCTTTTAGAGAGAGGACAGACAGCCAGCACTGAAGATGTAAAATAAATAAATATTAGTACTTACGCCAGTGCTAGGACTGCCACCCACTGCTCACTCACTGCACCTGGCTATAGTGCACCAGCAGCACTCGCCTTAGTGTGGCCCTGTGCTACTCATTCAGGAGGCCTTAAAAAGGTGGCAGTTAAAGAAAAAACTAATTACTACTTCCGCACCTTCCCTTATCTGCTCTAGCCATAGTTTTAAAAACCATTGTTATATAGGGACAGTAAATGTTACATTTTAATAGTGCAGTGATATACGTAGTCCTCACAAGAGCTCATAAAACTCATATTTAACCCCTCATAGGTGCCAGTATAGAGCGTCCCCTGGCAGCCCATCTTTCCCAAGATTTTACCCTAGCTTTGACACAGCAGGCGGAACTTACACTCTGCTAATGTGTAATCTTTTTGGCTTACACATAAACAGTAGTCCCAGATTTAGAGACATTGTACAGGGCTTGCTGTATTTCAACCTTTTGCATGCAAAAAACATTTTAACATAATTAATTGCTGCACTTTCCCCTAACTGTCAGCTTACGAAGCACAAAAGCAGGATAAGCCTTGCTTCTTTCATGTACATGATGGAAATATTTTGCCTTCCATGGGCCAAGATTCTAAACTCACAGCTAATTATTTTCCTGCTTAGTAAAAAATGGAAATAATTCACATATTCCACACGGTTTATTGATGTAATTGTTCTCTATGATATGTGTTGTAATATTTGGGTTTAAAATAAAATAAAATTATTTTATAAATTAGCAAAAAAAACATTAAAGTACAAACATCAAAAAATGCAAAGTAGCATTTTTATAAATAACTTTTGTGAAGCAGGAAGTGACCACTCAATGCAATAGAATTGCAGACTTAACAAGTGCATAATAAAAATACAATGGTTTAACACTTACTCTGAATTTCAAATAAGCAGTAAAAAAAATTCTGACAAATTAATTTTTTCTCCCATTTTCTGGCCCCCGTATCATGTGACAGACATCAGCCAATCACAGACTAATATACATATCCTGTGAGCTTGTGCACATGCTCTGTAGGCTCATGGCACCTATTTATGAAGCTGCCTAAGTAACTTCTGGGGCTGTTTCAGCCACAGACTCACTCATGTGAACCTGCAACTAAAAGTTAAAGGGACAGTAAAGTTAAATTTTAAATTTCATGATTCAGACAGGGCATGCAATTTTAAACAACTTTCCAATTTACTTTTACCATAAAAAGTGCTTTGTTCTCTTGGTACTCTATGCTGAAGGTTAAACCTAGGTAGGCTCATATGCTCAATTCTAAGCCCTTGAATAGTGCCTTTTATCCCAGTGCCTTTCATTAGCTTTTACAGGTAGACAGTGCTAGTTCATGTGTGCCATATATATAACATTGTGCTTACTCCCAAGGAGTTATGCATGAGTCAGCACTAATTGGCTAAATAGCACTGAGATAAAGGGGCAGTCTGCAGATGTTTGGATAAAAGGTAATCAAAGAAGTAAAAAGGGTTTTAAATAACAGTGTTGGTAATACAAGACTAGGGAATGGGTAATAAAGGAATTATCTATATTTTTAAACAATAAACATTTTGAAGAAGACTGTCCATTCAGTTGATGTTCATAAGTCACAGTTCCTTTTTAAAAGAAATGAGAAGAGAAGTTTGGTGCATATTCAAGTTATTTCCTGTCTTATGGTACTGAAGTTTTGTCTTAGCAATTTGTTTTTGAAAATCTGATAGGCCCTGTATCAGCTTGTTTGCCGGTGGTGTCAATATTTGAAGGTAACCTACAGGTACTCTGATGTCATCTGAATTATTTTAAATCCACAAAGGATCAATAACTGGGCAGGACCACCAACAATGGCAGAAGATTCCTTCTTGACCCCAAAAACCCTACTATCAGATCTAAAACCTGTATTATGTGGATGCAAGGTCTGACAATATCATTTGCAAATACATTTGCCAGATTATAATGTAAATACAGTATCCCACAAAAGTGAGTACACTCCTCACATTTTTGTAAATATTTTATTAAATTTTTTCATGTGACAACACTGAAGAAATGAGTGGAAATGTCCAAATTGGGCCCTATTAGTCATTTTCCCTCCACAATGTCATGTGACTCATTAGTGTTACAGGGTCTCAGGTGTGAATGGGTAGTAGGTGTGATAAGTTTGGCGTTATCGCTCTCACACTCTTTCATACCCGTCAATGGAAGTTCAACATTGCACCTCATGGCAAAGAACTCTCTGAGGATCAGAAAAAAAGAATTGTTGCTCTACATAAAGATGCCCTAGGCTATAAGAAGATTGCCAAGACCCTGAAACTGAGCTGTAGCACGGTGGACAAGACCATACAGCAGTTTCACGGGACAGGTTCCACTCAGAACAGGTCTTGCCATGGTCGACCAAAGAAGTTGAGTGCATGTGCTCAGCGTCATATCTTTGGGAAATAAACGTATTAGTGCTGCCAACATTGCTGCAGAGGTTGAAGGGGTGTGGTGTTTGCCTGTCAGTGCTCAGACAATATGCCACACACTGCATCAAATTGGTCTGCATGGCTGTCATCCCAGAAGGAAGCCTCTTCTAAAGAAGATGCACAAGAAAGCCTGCAAACAGTTTGCTGAAGACAAGCAGACATGGATTACTGAAACCTGTGGTCTGATGAGCCCAAGATAAACTTATTTGGTTCAGATGGTGTCAAGCATGTGTGGCGGCAACTAGGTGAGGAGTACAAAGACAAGTGTGTCTTGCCTACAGTCAAGCATGGTGGTGGGAGTGTCATGGTCTGGGGTCTGCATGAGTGCTGCCGGCACTGGGGAGTTACAGTTCATTGAGGGAACCATGAATGCCAACATGTACTGTGACATACTTAAGCAGAGCATGATCCCCTCCCTTCGGAGACTGGGCCACAGGGCAGTATTCCAATATGATAATGACCCCAAACACACCTCCAAGACGACCACTGCCTTGCTAAAGAAGCTGAGGGTAAAGGTGATGGACTGGCCAAGCATGTCTCCAGACCTAAACCCTATTGAGCATCTGTGGAGCATCCTCAAATGGAAGGTGGGGGAGTGCAAGGTCTCTAACATCCACCAGTTCCGTGATGGAGGAGTGGAAGAGGACTCCAGTGGCAACCTGTGAAGCTCTGGTGAACTCCATGCCCAAGAGGGTTAAGGCAGTGCTGGAAAATAATGGTGGCCACACAAAATATTGACACTTTGGGCCCAATTTGGACATTTCCACTTAGGGGTGTGCTCACTTTTGTTGCCAACGGTTTAGACATTAAAGGCTGTGTGTTGAGTTATTTTGAGGGACAGCAAATTTGCACTGTTATACAGGCTGTACACTCACTACTTTACATTGTAGCAAAGTGTAATTTCTTCAGTGTTGTCCCATGAAAAGATATAATAAAATATTTACAAAAATGTGAGGGTTGTATTCACATTTGTGGGATACTGTATACTGAGTTTATTATCTGCATAAAGTATGTGGGAAGGCATTTCAATAAATCATTCATAGATTTTCTCTGACTCTTACTAATCATTCACTGATTTCATCTTTACTAAGTCTGCTATCATTTACTGTTATAACCTTAGCTAATGTCTTCATCCTGATTGTGAATTACTTGATGAAGATGAAGATGAAGTCTGGGGTCACTATAACAGATGAACCTAAATAAGGTATAATCCCTCTCCCTTAATATTTCCCCATCATATAAACCATGAAGAAAGAATCCTACACTCATAAAATGTATATGAAGCTAAGAAATACTATTTAGATATAGAATTCATGCTAAGAATACCAGTCAGAATCCAGGCATTGAGATTAAGTGCAGCTAATAACTAACGCATTTTGCACACACTGCACATTCTTTTAGCTTTCCTCTTTGTGTTTTATTAGATGATAGTTCTAAAACACATGAGAAGCACCTACAGTAACCATGGGTTAGCAGATAAAAGTCCTTGGTAGCATTCTTTAGAAAGACAAAACATATTGCTAAGAGATTTCCACTGATAAACAAACACCTGTAAAGTTGGACAGGTGGCAGGTCCCTCTTACCTGCGGGCCCCCCTCAGCATTGCAGGGTCTGCAGGGTCAAAATTTCTGCCACTGGCGGACAGCATAATATATACCAAGTCCTCTGCCTTAAACCAATACAAATTCCTTGGTATACAAAATAAAGACTAGAGGTAAACCACTTAATATTTCACAGCATAAGCCACCTGCAAAGGTAGTTGCTCTGAATTTTAAGTTTACTAAGGCTCAATAAAATATTTGAATATTAATACTACACAATATATAACAAATCTTTGCAAGACAAACTACATAGTTATTTTTAAAACACTCTGTTCTGACCTAATAAAACTGAGCTTGCAGAAAAGCAAGAAAGAATATATGCAGCCAAAATGAATACCTTACCATATTTATCCATAGCTATTCTCATACCAGTAAATTACAGGTGTCAGTTCTACAAAAAATATATGTATCGAGAGTAAAGTCAAAGTACAAGCAAACCAATGTTATATCTTAACAGAAATAAAAAAGGGAACTCAGAGCCCTTAATTTATTAACGTACTATAAAAAGCATGTGTAGTAGAATCAGCGATAGAAGGCGAGATTAAAAAAATCCTACTACGAATAGCTATTTTATTGCAGGAATTCAATAGGACAGTTAAAATGTTATGTGACATTATACTAGATACTGACAAATGCTATGTAAATTATTCTGATTTGGTCAGAACTTGTTGGAGAGCATATTATTATTTTTAATGTTTGAATGGTGTGGCAGTTCACCAATAAAGCTGTGAGGGTATTCCATATCACAATCTTCAAAACAGAAGCAAGTAAGCACCAAATAAAATTAAAATGACATAATTGTAAGGTCACATCTGATGCGTTACAGATACTGTGTTTCTGTTTCACAGTTTGGTGTAAAATAAAACATGCTGTGAGGAATGGTTAAATTAAAGTTTTCTCTTAACCCTATACTTGCAAAATGTATTTTAACATGTTTAATTGCTGAACGAAAATGATCAATCCTTGGATTGATGGAGTGTACACCTATATAGCACTCATTCCCTAATTGATAGTGACAAAAATTGGACAAGAGCTGTGTCTCCTTGGAGGAGAGTGTGCGTGGGGATGTTTATTAAAATATAACCTTTATTGGTAATCTTTTAAAAATATACGGCAACAAACACAATTGACATACAAACTTTATTAAAAACACAGGTTTGGGTCTTAATAGATTATTATCCGTTATTCACGGAGTACATTACGTGGTTGTGTTGTGTTTCAGAAATTACTTGGGTTGGAGGTCAGGTTAATCCCGGTGATTATATAGTGATTTATTATACTTTGAGCTTATATTTGAGAAGTCTGTGGTATTGTGATATTTACTCTGTTGTTATATGAGTGATCTGTGACTCAACTTTCAAATCAAATTTTGATATTAAAGGTATTAGCGTAAATATTCCATGTTATCACCAATATTTATTATTAATGCTTGTAAAATTGCATTTCATATGTATCTTGGTGAGACACTGCTTAATTTCCTAGTAGTTGTCTTGTTATTTCAGTATGATATTGTGGGAAATATATGTATACTGCTGTTTTAAGTAGCCTCCTAACTATATAGATACTGAAAGTACTTTCTGTGTATAGTATAGTAATTCTGGTCGGTAAGTTAATGTATTAACCCCTGTGATATCTTGGATCGTGTATTTATCAATACTTAAGTATGCACAAGCATTGTGCTTAAATCACAAGCATTGTGCTTGATATCTTAGATCGTATATTTATCAATACTTAAGTATGCACAAACATTGTGCTTGAATCATTACACAGAAATTGTATTTTTTAAATTTCTTGGAATTTTTAAAGTTGATAGTGTGTACTATACTTGTTATAACAGTAGCATATTTAAGTAATTTAGTAGCTCTATTGGATCTTAGCGTTAAGATCTTACGATGTAAGAGTTATAATATTCTTGTGAGTATGCTTTAATGTTACAAGAAAGTAGCTGTTCTGGTATGAAAATTATGCTCTTAGTATGTATCAACTATTACTAAGTGGTCTTAAATAATTAAAGCATGTTGTCCTCTTAGACCTTAGGAGTTGTTAGCGGTATTGTGGTGTGAGTTTGCTGAATATTGGCGTTTTTTTCTGTGTATTTAAATATTCGTACTCCTAACCGCTTGCTGAATGCTTGCTTTTGATACTGGTTGTTTTTTAAAATAATTCGCTAAGTACTTGCATTATTATATCTGGGCTTAATGTGTCGCCTATATAACTGTTTGCAATATTTGCAATACTTGCGATATTGTATCTATGTTGATGTATAACAATATTAACCGCTTGCAAAATCCAGGCTTAATGTATCACATGTGTCTAAGCTTAATGTATCACATATATAGCTACTTGCAGTATTTGCAATCCTTGTGATACCGTATCTATATCTGGTTTTTAATAATGTTAACATCAGCATGGCCGCGCCGTACCCTTTGAAAAAGCCACGTTAGTGGCGAAACATGTTAGGGAATTGTTTGTAGAATGCCAGTTAGCATTTTTTAATCAGCAGGAACAGAGGTCTTTATATTATATATAACTATTGTGGTTGTGCACAATATTAAGTAAATTTACTTGTAAACGGAGTTTATTCAGTAGCATGAGCATTTGATATTAGAAGCCTAGAACTGGCCAACGGCCAGATTTATGGAGCTCTAAAAAGATATATACAACACTGTCAATATTTAGCGAAGCACCCCACGCCAAATTGACAGGTATAGCCTAGGATTTAGTAAGCGGTTAACATTATTAAAAACCAGATATAGATACGGTATCACAAGGATTGCAAATACTGCAAGTAGCTATATATGTGATACATTAAGCTTAGACACATGTGATACATTAAGCCTGGATTTTGCAAGCGGTTAATATTGTTATACATCAACATAGATACAATATCGCAAGTATTGCAAATATTGCAAACAGTTATATAGGCGACACATTAAGCCCAGATATAATAATGCAAGTACTTAGCGAATTATTTTAAAAAACAACCAGTATCAAAAGCAAGCATTCAGCAAGCGGTTAGGAGTACGAATATTTAAATACACAGAAAAAAACGCCAATATTCAGCAAACTCACACCACAATACCGCTAACAACTCCTAAGGTCTAAGAGGACAACATGCTTTAATTATTTAAGACCACTTAGTAATAGTTGATACATACTAAGAGCATAATTTTCATACCAGAACAGCTACTTTCTTGTAACATTAAAGCATACTCACAAGAATATTATAACTCTTACATCGTAAGATCTTAACGCTAAGATCCAATAGAGCTACTAAATTACTTAAATATGCTACTGTTATAACAAGTATAGTACACACTATCAACTTTAAAAATTCCAAGAAATTTAAAAAATACAATTTCTGTGTAATGATTCAAGCACAATGTTTGTGCATACTTAAGTATTGATAAATATACGATCTAAGATATCAAGCACAATGCTTGTGATTTAAGCACAATGCTTGTGCATACTTAAGTATTGATAAATACACGATCAAAGATATCACAGGGGTTAATACATTAACTTACCGACCAGAATTACTATACTATACACAGAAAGTACTTTCAGTATCTATATAGTTAGGAGGCTACTTAAAACAGCAGTATACATATATTTCCCACAATATCATACTGAAATAACAAGACAACTACTAGGAAATTAAGCAGTGTCTCACCAAGATACATATGAAATGCAATTTTACAAGCATTAATAATAAATATTGGTGATAACATGGAATATTTACGCTAATACCTTTAATATCAAAATTTGATTTGAAAGTTGAGTCACAGATCACTCATATAACAACAGAGTAAATATCACAATACCACAGCCTTCTCAAATATAAGCTCAAAGTATAATAAATCACTATATAATCACCGGGATTAACCTGACCTCCAACCCAAGTAATTTCTGAAACACAACACAACCACGTAATGTACTCCGTGAATAACGGATAATAATCTATTAAGACCCAAACCTGTGTTTTTAATAAAGTTTGTATGTCAATTGTGTTTGTTGCCGTATATTTTTAAAAGATTACCAATAAAGGTTATATTTTAATAAACATCCCCACGCACACTCTCCTCCAAGGAGACACAGCTCTTGTCCAATTTTTGTCACTATCAATTAGGGAATGAGTGCTATATAGGTGTACACTCCATCAATCCAAGGATTGATCATTTTCGTTTGACAAAACAAGTACACAGCACCTCAGCCAATTTTTTAGGTAACACTACCAATCTGGTTGGATATTTATACCATATTACCAGAACCAGAAATCACTAGGCTACCCTAAGTTGTAAATTTAAGCAGTGCCATTAGTATCCCCCCTTTTTTTCTATGTTTAATTGCTGCTCTTTTATATACATGATATGGATTTTTGAAGTTAATATCCATTTAAAGGGATACTGAACCCAATTTTTTTCTTTCATGATTCAGATAGAGCATACAACTTTCTAATTTACTCCTATTATTATTTTTTCTTCTTCGTTCTCTTGGTATCTTTATTTGAAAAAGCAGTAATGTAAGCTTACTAGCGGACCCATTCTTGGTTCGGCACCCTGGGTTGCGCTTGCTGATTGGTGGTCAGACAGAGTATCAACTTTGGATAAAGAACAAACTGAAGGAGAATCTGTTTAACAAGATGTGGATCAATATAAGGAAATTCAGCAGGAATCAGGTCAACGGGGCTTGCTGGACTAGCCATGTCAAATACACACAGTTACTGGAAATGCTCACATATACACTGTATGGCTAAAAGTATGTGGACACCTGACCATCACTTGTATGAGTTTGTTGGACATCCAAAGCCATGGACATTAATATGGAGATGACTCCTCCTTTTCATCTATAACAGTCAACATTCTTCCGGGAAGGCTTTACACAGATTTTTTAATTTGTCTGTGGGAATTTGTGCCCATTCAGAATAAAGAGCATTTCTAAGATCAGGCTTTGATGTTGGATGAGAAGGTCTGGCTAGCAATTGGCATTCCAATTGATCCCAAAAGTGTTCAATGAGCTTTAGGACAGGACTGTGTGCAGGCCACTCTAGTTTCCCCAAATTTGTCAAACCGTTTCTTTATGGACCTTTATTTTGTGCACAGGGGCACAACATTGGAAGCACCCAATTCTCTCAAATAGTTTTTTATCGTGAAGCATTAAGATGACCCCTCGATGGAATGAAGGGGCCTAGCTCAAACCTTGCAAACAGCCCCATACATTATCCCTCATCAAATAAAATTAACAGTACCATGCATTCTAGGAGGTAGCTACACTAAGATTCTTACAGTATATCAGACTGCCTGATAGTGAAACGTGATTCATCAGAGAACATATTTCTACTCCTTCAGAGTCCAGTAGTGGTTTGCTTTACACCAGTCCAGCTGAAACTTGCCATTTTGCATGGAAAAACATTTAATGAAGTTCCTGAAAGCACAGTTATTGTGCTTTGAAGTTGCTTCCAGCGGCAGTTTGGAATTCTATAGACACTGCATTGCTAGAGGTGCTCTGCGCTATTGGAAGTGCTTTCCTAAAGCAGGTCATCTAGAAGTCTCATGTGCTCTCCATATGCCCAGTCACAGTATAACATACGTTTTACAATTCCCATTAATTTGTTAAACGGAATAGCTCATGTGATACCGTCTCTCATTGTTGTATATGTACAAAGGGAAGTCATATAAGAACCCATAACTAATATTCCAGCAATCAAATATTTTTACATCTAAAAGAGGACTTTGTAATATGTATTCCATTTTGTTTTTATTGACATTCCTACACTAAAAAAATATTATATGTTTTGTTATGATTATGATTACAGGGTATATCACTGCTCACCAGTAGAGCTATGGTAGATTTCCTCTTCAGCCAGGAACCTTCTATTTTGTTTCATTAACATTTTTAATGGGGAAGTTAAAGGGATATGAATCCCAATTTTTTTCTTTCATGATTCAGATAGAGCATGCAATTTTAAGCAACTTTCTTATTTACTCCTTTTAGCAAATTTACTTCGTTCTCTTAGTATCTTTATTTGAAAAAGCAGGCTTCATTTAGCCACCAATCAGCAAGCGCTTCTCAGGTGCTGAACCAAAAATGGGCTGGCTTCTAAACTTACATACCTGGTTTTCAAATAAAGATACCAAGAGAACGAAGAAAATTTAATAATAGGAGTAAAATAGAAAGTTGCTTAAAATTGCATGCTCTATCTGAATCGTTAAAGAAAAAAATGTGGGTTTCAGATCGCTTTAATGGTAATATATAACTTACAGATTGTATCCATATTCTAAATATATTTATAGCAAAACATGTTAGAAATACAGGTTAGCGATAAACATTCTTGTCTCAAAATATATGATAAAAAATCGACTAAATATAAAATTGAAAAGAACCACAAGGACATTTTTAGTATGGGAGTTATTCTAATGTATCCCTTTAATAAGAAATAGAATTTGGAATAAAAGGTATACTCCTAATGGAGAATAATTGGAAATATAGGGGGTAATCAGGGAGAGAAAGGAACACGGGCCGCTCTTGAGCTGCGGAATCTGTTGGCGCTCTACAAATAACCAATAATAATAATAATAATAATAATAATAAAAAGAATATAAAAAACTGATAATGGACACACAAATTAAATAAATCTAAATGTAAAAAAAGGATCAAAAAAGTCTGACCGGGGTCACAAAAGTCTGACCGGTTTCAGTCTTCTGACCGTACTCATTGACTTCTGAGACACAGGTGACTCATCAAGTTTAAAAAGCACTAAGACATAAGTGATTGGCTAAAAACAAAGTGTATCTAATTAACCCCTTAAACACTCTGAATAAGCGATGAGGATAATCTGGTCCTAATGCAAATTATACATATGCTTATAGTGGGAATTATCAATATATAAATAGATTACCATATTGCACCCTTACTTAAATAAACAATATTAATTGCATTTAAAGTATCCATATGAATTCTGTATAAAGTTATAACCATCATCACAGCTAATTGTGATTCAAATGGCAACTTAATATCACAGATAATCAAAATATATATATATAAACATGAACAAAAGCAGATATTTATATATATATATATATATATATATATACACACACACATATATAAATGTATGTGAATGTGAACACATTAATAGACACTAGTAGGCATTTATAGATAAATACAAACATTAAATATTGGAAGTATATTCTAATTGTTAATGGAACACTTGATAAGAATAGAAAACCTGAACTTAGGGCATTACATATAAAAAAACCGATAGTACGTGATCCTGCGGTCACCCCTAATTATTCACAAAAGTTGATTATGTCAAACTCTAAGTTAAAACCTTTTAGGTACCAGAGTATCAAGCTTGTGTATCCAGTAGATCTCTTGTCTACACAGAATATTGAATTTGTTACCACCCCTAGGGGGTCTCCTTATCTGCTCAATTGCCTGCCATCTGAATTATATATCATTTTTATTGTGAACTTCAATGAAAGTTTAGACAATGCAGAGCAAGCAATTCCTCCTGATATATAGGACGGATGTTCTTTCACATGTTTGCCTATCTCTCCTGTCATTCTACCTATGTATTTCCGAAGGCACAGATTGCATTCAATAATGTGTAAAACAAATCTAATTCTACAATTGACACAACCCTTGGTATCAAAAGACTCTCCTGTCCTGCATGACCTAAAGCTCTTAGTTACATTCATGTGATTGCAGGATTTGCATGTTTTTCTCCCGCATTACAGTGTAACCAAGAGCTGTCTGTACAACTAGTTTTCAAACGGCTCGGGTACAGTAAGTTACCCAGAGTCAAATGTTTCCTTGTATACAAACTTACATCCTGCGGTCACTGCCTTTCTCATATAATTACTCATCAAGTCTTCAAATCTCTGACCAGTTGACCTTCATAAATGAGGTACTGGAGTCATAAGCACAGGGGCATAGCAATAAGTAAAATATAAGAAAAATACCACATAAAAGCATAACATGACAAGAACCTTATTTGTCAAGTATGAACAGACTTATATACACTTAATCGTCCACAACTAATCCAACAATAGCATATTATCCTACTCCCATTTCATTCATACAATTGCCCAATCCTTCAGGGTTCCAATGCCAGATCATCAGGTTAATATTAATTATTACATATCTGGATGGCTGTTTGAGGGCACTCAGGAAAGAGAAGCTTGCACAGATCCTCTCGCCCCCGGTACCAACATGACCTCAAGTAGCTTGGAGAGTGTAGGGTTAGTGTACATTACTATGGGAATTTACTCTGTGTGAGTAAAGTGTTGACTAATGGAGAATGTTCATCTTCGTAAGCCCCATAGTCGCTACTGCAAGATCCATATCCCCTTGTCCCTGCCCAAGCTTAGTACATCAGTTTCCTTGCCATTGATTACACACCCTTACTGTGTGCCATGTGGGATCGATCCGCACCAGTCTCCAGCTCCCAGTAGGTTGACTGCTCTTTACCCAATTCTAACCAGCAGTATCACAAGGTAGGTAACAAGTGTTAGGAGCCCAAAGCACTGTCACCCCTGCCCAGCCAAGGACCTTCTATCCCACTGACCTGTTGTGCACTTCCTATTAGGGGACATAAAGTAAAAACAATGCTCTTATGAGTAGAGCATTTTATTATTGCACTCTTGCAAAGGGGTTAAACACATTTAAAGTTAGTCCAAGAGCAGTAAGGCACTATTGGAACCTAGCAGAACACATCCAAAGGGCCAATAACAAGAGGCATATGTGTATAGCCACCAATCACTAGGTATCTTCCATTTGTTCATTTTTGCTCCTTGGCCTACCTAGCTAAATTTTTTAGCAAAAGATAACAAGAGAACAAAGTACATTTCATAATATAAGCAACTTGAAAACAGTTTTGAAATTGTATGGTCTACCTGATCAAAGAAAGTTAGAAAGTTTAATTTTGACTTTCATGCCCATTTAAATACACAATAAACCGCTTTTCCACTTTAGCCGGCAAGTGTTACATGAGCAGTAGGGTCATGTGACTCACTTCTTTCTCACTTCATTTTGGAAGGTCTGCATAGGTGAGTATAATCGTAGCACTTTTAACATCAACTTTCATTTTTAACAGCAACTTTAATTTTCAACAGTGTCTAAACTTAGGAGGGTCCAGGATAGGCGCTAGGACAACTATTGGTCACATATCGCCTACGTCATAAAAGGACATTTCGGATGAGCCGCATGGCACCTAAGATGTAATTGCATATTTGGGCTTCTTATTTTGTTTGGAAGCCTTAATTATTGTTGCATGCGCACAAAATATTTAATTCATGGTACCTACCAAATACAGAAAACAGTCAAGTAGTCTGGCAATTTTCCACACTCCAAGACAAAATATGCACAACTGTGCCCCGGCTCTACTCCAGATAGAGAAGGGGAAAAGGGGTAACAAATTACAATCCACAATACCCCATGTGCAACAAGCACGCCACTGTACCACTCATGGTTACTTTTTCCGTCACAGGATCGCTCTCGACCTTCTCTTTGGGGAAGCTATAGGGACTTTTCTCCTCCGCAGCCCACATACGCTAGTAGCACTACCACTTCTATCCAACCAGAGTATGTCTGGCTTGATCCGGTCACGTTGTCAGCTCGTCACAGGCGTCACTACCAGTATTCCACCAATGGAGCCTTGGGATGTCCGGAGGTCCCGCTGTTCCCTTCAGGCAATCAGACATCCAACTCAGAAAGGAACTGGAAAACTTTTCAATGATGACACCGGTGGGGTTTCATAGTTTTCAACTAAGGAGTCTGTGGAATAACTTAATCAATAGCGGTCACATGATCACTAGGAACAGGCGCTAATTGAACTGGCGTAAAACGAGGGCTACCTGTATATATACAGTATGTATGACATGTATAAATAGTGCTCTTTCATACGCGTGGTAGAAATGTATTTAATATTCCTTGAAAGTCTTATTTTCTTTTTAAAGAATTCTCTATTTTTCAAAATAAAACAAAGTTCCTTTTTTCTGCTCTCCGGTTTTGTTTTGCCAAAGGATCAATATAACCAATCAGAGGCTGCATCATCTGAGATGCTCTGCACTGTACAGTGCGGTTCCTAAGGCTTCTCATTGTCTAAAGGAAAGACTGATGTTTTTCTGCTCATATGAAGAGCCCTTCAGCCCATAATGTTCACATCTCAAACTCAAGTAGTGTGCACAGAGGCTGCTCACATTGTTTCTATAAGCTTTTATGGTTTATTTTTAAAAAGTTCTTTTTCTTAAAATTTAAAATTATACACCATCTAAAAAAGTTAACGTGACCTAAAACCCATTTGTTTTTTTCTTTCATGCTTTACATAGAGCATATGATTTTAAACAGCCTTCCAATTTGCTTCTATTATCAAATTTGCTTTGTTCTCTCTTATCCTTTTTTAAAGGGGTTGCTATGTACTACTGGGAGCTAGCTGCACCGATCTGTTGAACTGACTGGAGGCTTTTTTATGCAGCCACCAATTGACAGCTAGCTCCCGAAAATGCATTGCTGCTTTTCAGCCTACCTAGGTATGTTTTCAACTAAGGATACCAAGAGAATGAAGCAAATTAGATAATAGAAGTAAATTGGAATGTTGTTTAAAATCATATTCTATCTAAATCAAGGATGAGGAACCTTGGTCCTCCAGATGGTTCCGAACTACATTTCCCATGATGCTCAACTGGACTTAAGAGTGCCTGAGCATCATGGGTAATATAGTTCTGAAACATAAGGAGTGCCAAGGTTCCCTATCCCTGATTCCAAATCATGAAAGAAAAAAATTGGGTTTCATGTCCCTTTAAGGAGCACTATGGGTACACATAGATGTACATGGGGAGGAATGCTGAGAGTTATAAAGTGTAAGCAGTAAAAAGGGTGTAACATTTCATTAGTCTAATTAGTGTGAGATTATTAACCCCTTGTGTTAATTGGATGTAAGTACTATGTCACACAGTACTTTGCCCAGCGTACTGTGTTGATGTAGTACCAATGTCCAACACTTTGTCACATGCTGCAGTCTTTGCTGTCAGACAGCTGGGACTGCAGCTGGGGGCAGAAGGCATCTGCTTTCATATAATAAAGGAGCCCTGAGCGTGTTCCTTTACTATATGAAGCCAGATTGCTGATACCGACAGTGACACAGACTGTCACTGTCTGTATCAGGTGCGGTGGTGTCGTGGGAGGTTTGGGAAGAAAGGAGGGTGGGTGTTCCATTGCCAGAGGGGCAAGGGAGGGAGGGGAGGGTTCACTACACTGCAGACATGCTGTAAGGGGAGAGGGAGGTATGGGTGCCTACAATATGGAAAAGGGGAAATAAGAAGGGTGGGTGGCCCTAAAGTGAGATTAGGTTTGCCGCCTCGGCCATATTTTCCTGGACACTTATCAGTTACACATGCTGCAGGGTATGCAGGGAGGAGCATGAACAGTGCTGTCCAGGATCACTATTTGTGTGCTGTCCAGGGGTGCAATTCACGTTCCCCTCTGCACAACCTGCAGCATGGGTAACTCATAAGTGTCCCGGAAAACATGGTTGAGGTGGAAACCCTAAGTAAGATCCTATGAAAGGGGAGATGGAGAGGGGGAGGATCTCTACACTAAAGAAAATAAAAAATAATTAATTAATAAATAAATAAAAAATCAATTGCAAAGCAATGCATCTCTACCACTTCTGAGCAAATGTGATACTAAAGAAACTTTTACAACCATTTGTCTTATGACTGCAGTAGTTGTGTTTGAATTCAGTGAGAAACCCAAAGATTGCAATAAAGTTAACAATTTTTTTATATTATCGCATTTGGTGGCCAAACTGTGTCATTAAATATACCAAAATGGGCCTAGATCAATACCTTGGGCTGTCTACGTCTATATACAATTTTCATAGGTAAATTAAAAAAAAATAACAAAAGCTCGATTTCTGTTTAAACAGAGTGATAGCAAACATTTGACAAATTCTTCAGTACTTTGGGCAAGTTTTTCTGTGAAATTTTCAGTAGCAAAGGGGTCCATTACAGTGACATTTTTCACAACTAGAGGGCGTTAGTTCATGTCTGCCATATAGATAACATTGTGCTTATGCCTATGGAGTTACCTAGGAGTCAGCACTGATTGGCTAAAATGCGAGTCTGTCAAAAAACTGAAATAAGGGGGCAGTCTGCAGAGGCTTGCCTTAGATACAAGGTAATCACCGAAGTAAAATGTGTATTAATATAAATGTGTTGTTTATGCAAAGCTGGGGAATGGGTAATAAAGGGATTATCTATTTTTTTTTAAACAGTAACATTTCTGGTGTAGACTGTCCCTTGTAGTATTGTGAGAAAAACAAAGTCATTATCAAACAAACATTACAATAAATCACATAGAATTCAATATTTGAAAAATATACTTATTTTCCAACTGTGGCTTTGCTCTTGTTTGTTTTTGAGTACAAAACATGCGCGAATAATTAGCACAGGTGCTTTGAGGATGGAAGAATCGCATTGGCTCCCCATCAACTGAGTCAAAGCACTACAAAAACCTAAAAAAGATTAAAGACGAAATCAACAGATGGGGATCTGATTCTACAACAAAAGCCTAATTTGATGGCAGTGTAATAACTTATTTTCCTAATCTGATAAAGGTTCTATAAAAAAAAATTATTAGCACCAGTCCTTGGAGTGTAATTCCCAAGACTTTGTTAAACATTGTTAAAAGCCTGAATCCAAAAATAAACCATCCATATCCATAAGCTGTATCTGAAGAATTGTTATAACAAAGGTCACAGTTAATCTAGTTACATGTTGGAATAGATGTTTTGAGGTTTGCTACGGGTGCTGGAGATAATAAACACACTATAATTACAACATTCTTTCATATTCTTTGATAATGTTTATACTGCATGAACACTTTGTTTGCTGCAATGGTTTTTCAAACAGCAAATTCCACCCAGCACTTGCCTTTAACTCTTTAAGAGCTAAGCAATTATTTTACATGCTGCTCAAATTTAGGTCCTACTATAGGCCATTTTTTAGTAAGAAATCCACACATATTATAAATCTTGTTTTCAGGAGAACCAGTGGATTCAAACTCTACTGTAAGAAACCTGCAAGAAAAAAGTGAGGAAAATTGTTTATTACATTTCTAATTTAAAAAATTCAGAGTTATAAGCAATAGTGTGTGTGTGTTTTTCCCTAAGCTCTATAGTTAAAAGGAGGAGTTATTCCCGTATAAGGGCCCTTGGTAGTTATGTAAATTTATTCTGCATATAGGAGCTCCCACGAGCCTCTATACAAATCATTGGACATTTAGTCACCCCAGGTGATCACTATTACTACAGTGAAGACCTGGCTATAAAAACCTATATAGGGGCTTTATTTTCATGAGGGGCTTCTGGGATTTAAAACAAGGGGTTATAGGGGCCTCTAGGTCGTTCTGATCACCTGTTAGCAATTAGAGACCCTTCATAGAAAATATGTTTTTATTTATTTATGTATTTGTGTGTGTTTACATTTAACTCGCAAGACATACACTGTTTGAAAAGGCTGACAATTACCTTTTCCAATGGTCTGTCTTGGGGATTTGTAAGAGTTAAGGGAGCTGAAATCGAGGGGTTGTTATATGTACCCCCTCCAGCTTGCGTCTCCTGTTTTACTGTCATCGACCACTTTTAATTGATGTCACCATGCCTACACATGGCAACGTCACTTAAATGCCTGGATTCCCCCAACTGAGGCCTAACTGGACGCCACCTTGTAAGTCACCTTACAAGGGGCCATATTCAGCTCTGAAAGAAACCCCCTAGCACGATGACAGCATTGTGTGGGTGATGACCGCATGTTCTCATATACAGCTAAGTGGTTAAGGATATAAAAAATGCAAAAAGAAAATGCTCTGTTATGCTATGTTGCTAAGGAGTTAAACACATAGGGGTTGATTCCAAACTTATTTGTCTTCAGTCATAAAATAGGGCACTTTTCGTTTTGTCACAATCTGCAGGTTTTTGCTGTTAGAGCAGAGAACATGTTTTTCCAATCTAGACTTGTTTCTGGTGTAGAAAATGCTAGCCACAGTCAATTTGTTAGCAAGGCTTAAAGGCTAGAATTGTTTGGCAGCTTCTAATCTTCTCTTCTCTGCAGAAGCCAATTAGGGACAGATATGTAGCAGGTCTAGTTATGTAAAGCCTGTTGTGTGCTCTTCCGTACTTAATTAACCGTAATTAGAAAACTCTTAAAGGGACATTCTGGTCAAAATATAAGTGCACATTTATGAATTACAACTTTGAAAAGAAACAAATTTGCAACATACATGTATTGGCAAAAATTCTCCTAGTAAACGTTATCATTGTTTTAACGCTAACAATTTTCTCTGCACGTGCATAGCATAGCTAAATATTCTCAGTGCACCAGCGTTTTAAATACTAAAGCTGCTCTGGGGCTTAATTAATATCAGCAATTAACAGATTGAGTCATTATCAGATGGTACAAGCACCACCTCTGAGTTTAAAATGCTGGTGTGCACGGTGCATACTTAAAGGGACAGTCAACACCTGAATTTTTATTGTTTAAAAAGAAAGATAATCCCTTTATTACCCATTCCCCAGTTTTGCACAACCAACACAGTTATATTAATATACTTTTTACCTCTGTAATTGTCTTGTATCTAAGCTTCTGCTGACTGCCCCCTTATTTCAGTTCTTTTGACAGACATGCAGTTTAGCCAATCAGTGCTCAGTCCTAGGTCAGTTTACGTGCATGAGCTCAATGTTATCTATATGAAACATGTGAACTAATGCCCTCTAGTGGTCAAAATGTATTCAGATTAGAGGCAGTCTTCAAGGTCTAAGAAATTAGCATAGGAACCTCCTAGTTTTAGCTTTCAACTAAGAATACCAAAAGAACAAAGCAAAATTGGTGATAAAAGTAAATTGGGAAGTTGTTTAAAATTGCATGCCCTATTTAAATCATGAAAGTTTTTTTTGGACTTGACTGTCCCTTTAAATACACTTTTGAAACAGCTATAGCTTTTATTAGAAGTTTTTTTGCTAATGCTTGTATATTAAAAAAATGCTTCTATTCAAAACTCAGTTGCATCCATGTTAATTCTAATTTTGGCTGGATTGTCTCTTTAATTATTAGACAAATTACAGAAAAATAAATAATACATGTACATTGCAAAGTTGTTTTACTACACATTAAATAAACATTTTATATTACAATCTTAAAGTGGTTACTGCCCTTTTAAAGGACATCGAACTCAAATTAAAATGTAATCCTCCCATAACAGGTTTCATTATATAAAGTCAAAAGAAATGTGCAATTAGATTTTTTATTATTTATTTTGTGAAAAAATTAGTTTTTCCTTTGCACCAAATATGCTGGAGAACATCCTGTGGAATTCCCATCCGACCCTTCTACATGCAGCACAATGATTGCTTAATATGTACAGGAGCTCATTTATATCTGTCCCTATTTGGTCACAGCATAGGAGATAAGATAAACAGCAATTAAAAAGCTTGTCAATTAAATTTTTCTAACAAGATGACAGTTTTAAATGCTTTAAAACGTTGATTTTTTTTATTCAGATCTTTCGCAATGCAGAAATAAAAGGGACATGAAACCCAAAATGTTTCTTTCATGATTCAGATAGAGCATGCAATTTTAAACAACTTTCCAATTTACTTCAATTAGCAAATTTGCTTTGTTCTCTTGGGATCCTTTATGGAAAGAGTAATAATTTACTACTGGGAGCTAGCTGAACACATCAGGTGAGCCAATGACAAGACTCATAAAAGTGCAGTCACTAATCAGCTGCTGGCACGAAGTAATGCTTTGCTGCTCTTGAGCCAACCTAGCTATTCTTGTCAATAAAGAATAGCAGGGAATGAAGCAAATTAGATACTATAAGTACATTGGAAGGTTGTTTAAAATCACATGCTCTATCTGAATCATAAAAGAAAAATGTGGATTTCATATTGATTTCTGCCTCACCTGCCTCCCCTGACTTCTATTATCACATTCACTTGGTTCTCTTGGTATCCTTTGTTGAAAAGCATACCTAGGTAGGCTCATGAGCAATAATACACTGCTGGGAGCTAACTGGTGATTGGTGGCTACATGATTTTGCCTCTTGTAAAGGGCTCACCTGATGTGTTTAGCTAGCTCCCAGTACTGTAAAGCTGCTCTGGAATTGACTTTATAGGGTTGATCACAAGCCTTTAAAATAAACAGTATCTAATGGTGTCAATGGAGATTTTTGTAGCTAAATCATTTGGTAAGTTTTTCTAAAGGATTATAATTGACTCTTGTGTGTCTAACCTCTTTGCACTGGTTAAAGGGACACTGAACCCAATTTTTTTCCTTTCACAATTCAGATTGAGCATGCAATTTTAAGAAACTTTTTAATTTACTACTATTATCAAATATTCTTCATTCTCTTGGTATCTTTATTTGAAGTGCAAGAACATAAGTTTAGATGCCGGGCCATTTTTGGTGAACAACTTGGGTTGTTCTTGCTGATTGGTGGATAAATTCACCCACCAATAAACAAGTGCTGTCTATGGGTCTGAACCCAAAAAAATAGCTTAGATGCCTTCTTTTTCAAATAAAGATAGCAAGAGAACAAAGACAAATTGGTAATAGGAGTAAATTAGAAAGTTGCTTAAAATTGCATGCTCTATCTGAATCACGAAATTAAAAATTTGGGTTCAGTGTCCCGTTAAATGTATTGTTACATGCGGACAATAGTGTAACAATAAAATGCCATTGGCTTACCAGATGTTCAGCTAGCTCCCAGTAGCACATTGCTGCTCCTAAGCCTGACTAGGTTTGCTCTTCAACAAAGCAAGATAAAAAACGCTTGATAAGAGAAGTTATTATTATTATTATACTTTATTTATAAAGCACCAACATATCTAGCAGCACTGTCCATGGTACAATTGGTATAAGGAAAACAATGATACAAGACTTGTAAGAGACAAGACAAGGGAGTAGATTAGTTGCTTAAAGGGCCAGTTAACCCCAAAAATGTTATAACTTAATTATATATAATGTGTGCAACGATTATTACTGCAAACTGTATCCCAATTTAGATTGATAAATACTGTGGAAGTAAAAGTACTGACTAGTTCCCCCCGGCCGTTTAGAAATGGCCGCCTGAGCCCTCCTACACCCGATGTTATGCTGATCTTTCTCTCATCGTCCACTAAATCAAACAAGTAACAGTAAACTCAGAAACAGATGAATTTTGGAAATGATGCATAGGTAGTTGTGGCAGGATGAAGAGAGCAATTGGATGTGGGGGATGAAGGACAGATTGGAGTCACGTGTAACTCCAAGGCAGCGGATTTAGGGTATTGGGGAGATAGTGATGCCGTCGACAGTGATAGAAGAGTCAAAGATGAAAGTACACCTAGAGGTGGGAAGGAGCTCAGTTTAAACACGTTAAAGGGACACTCAAGTCAAAATTAACCTTTCATGATTCAGATAGAGCATGCCATTTTAAACAACTTTTCAATTTACTTCCATTAACAAAATGTGCACAATCTTTTTATATCTACACTTTTTTAGTCACCAGCTCCTACTGAGCATGTGCAAGAATTCACAGCATATACAGGGAGTGCAGAATTATTAGGCAAGTTGTATTTTTGAGGATTAATTTTATTATTGAACAACAACCATGTTCTCAATGAACCCAAAAAACTTATTAATATCAAAGCTGAATAGTTTTGGAAGTAGTTTTTATTTTGTTTTTAGTTATAGCTATTTTAGGGGGATATCTGTGTGTGCAGGTGACTATTACTGTGCATAATTATTAGGCAACTTAACAAAAAACAAATATATACCCATTTCAATTATTTATTTTTACCAGTGAAACCAATATAACATCTCAACATTCACAAATATACATTTCTGACATTCAAAAACAAAACAAAAACAAATCAGTGACCAATATAGCCACCTTTCTTTGCAAGGACACTCAAAAGCCTGCCATCCATGGATTCTGTCAGTGTTTTGATCTGTTCACCATCAACATTGCGTGCAGCAGCAACCACAGCCTCCCAGACACTGTTCAGAGAGGTGTACTGTTTTCCCTCCTTGTAAATCTCACATTTGATGATGGACCACAGGTTCTCAATGGGGTTTAGATCAGGTGAACAAGGAGGCCATGTCATTAGATTTTCTTCTTTTATACCCTTTCTTGCCAGCCACGCTGTGGAGTACTTGGACGCGTATGATGGAGCATTGTCCTGCATGAAAATCATGTTTTTCTTGAAGGATGCAGACTTCTTCCTGTACCACTGCTTGAAGAAGGTGTCTTCCAGAAACTGGCAGTAGAACTGGGAGTTGAGCTTGACTCCATCCTCAACCCGAAAAGGCCCCACAAGCTCATCTTTAATGATACCAGCCCAAACCAGTACTCCACCTCCACCTTGCTGGCGTCTGAGTCGGACTGGAGCTCTCTGCTCTTTACCAATCCAGCCACGGGCCCATCCATCTGGCCCATCGAGACTCACTCTCATTTCATCAGTCCATAAAACCTTAGAAAAATCAGTCTTGAGATATTTCTTGGCCCAGTCTTGACGTTTCAGCTTGTGTGTCTTGTTCAGTGGTGGTCGTCTTTCAGCCTTTCTTACCTTGGCCATGTCTCTGAGTATTGCACACCTTGTGCTTTTGGGCACTCCAGTGATGTTGCTGCTCTGAAATATGGCCAAACTGGTGGCAAGTGGCATCTTGGCAGCTGCACGCTTGACTTTTCTCAGTTCATGGGCAGTTATTTTGCGCCTTGGTTTTTCCACACGCTTCTTGCGACCCTGTTGACTATTTTGAATGAAACGCTTGATTGTTCGATGATCACGCTTCAGAAGCTTTGCAATTTTAAGAGTGCTGCATCCCTCTGCAAGATATCTCACTATTTTTGACTTTTCTGAGCCTGTCAAGTCCTTCTTTTGACCCATTTTGCCAAAGGAAAGGAAGTTGCCTAATAATTATGCACACCTGATATAGGGTGTTGATGTCATTAGACCACACCCTTTCTCATTACAGAGATGCACATCACCTAATATGCTTAATTGGTAGTAGGCTTTCGAGCCTATACAGCTTGGAGTAAGACAACATGCATAAAGAGGATGATGTGGTCAAAATACTCATTTGCCTAATAATTCTGCACTCCCTGTATGTATATGCATTTGTGATTGGCTGATGGATGTCACATGATACAGCAGGAGTGGAAATAGACATAACTTTGAAATTTGTCAGAACAAAATCTACTACTCAGTGGAGGTTCAGACCAAGTAGTATTACATTATCTTTTTATTATGCATAGTTGATTATCGCGCATCCGCAAATGTGCAAATTTACCTGTTTGCAGGAGCGTGATAATTAAACACTCCACTTGTAATCTAGACCATAGACAAGTGCTTTTCCTCTAGGCTTTGTATGAGACTGTGATTACTATTAAGATTTAACAATTTTTCCATAATAATGGCAATTGGATTGACCATGAAAGGTCATCATCCTCCCAAAAAGGGTAGTTGAGAGACACAGCCTAGATCTAAACTACCCAGAAAGCACTTCCTTATTCTGGAAGATGAATAGGAATAACTAATTACAGAGACATGAAACCAAAAACAATTATTTCACGATTCAGATACAACATACAATTTTAAACAACTTTCCAATTTACTTCTTTTATCAATTTTTGCTTCATTCTCTTGGTATCCTTTATTGAAGGAGCAGCCATGCACTACTGACAAGAGACAAATATGTGCAGCCACCAATCAGCAGTTAGCTCCCAGCTCCTGGGCCTACCTAGGTATCTTTTTAAACAAAGGATACAGAGAAAACAAAGCAATTTAAATAATAGAAGTAAATTCAAAAGTTGTTTAAAATTGCATGCTGTATCTGAATCATGACAGAAAATGTTTGTGTTTCATGTCCCTTTAATGTATACAAAGCAATAATAAGTTAGTTGTATATCCTCATTAGTTGGATCTGAAATACTGAACCATAATAAAAACAATAAAGTTATTTGCTGGAAGGTTCTGAGATGCTGATAATCTGCTAATGAGTTAATTGTTGGGAGTTTTTTTGTACCAAATTTAAGAACTACATTATATGGAGTATTTTAAAATATACCTTTCTGCATATTAATATGTTTCTGAAGACCCTAGCTGGTCCGTAGCTGTAGCTAATAAAAATATACATCTCTCAAGCCATTATCTTCCAAGGCAGTGCTCACCGGGTGCTTGTTGCTAGTGCTACAGGGAGAGAGACACTGGGCATGTGCACAGCACTTTATTTTCTCTCTCTCCACCAAGGCAATGGGCACCTGGGAGCAAACTCCCATTGAAAATAATCACTCAGACAATACAGCCTCTGATTAGCTGTAATGCCTCTAACCTTATTTAAAAGTGGCTGCTGCAGTTGGGTCAGGCAAGAGCATGCAGAAATCGAGTACGTTTTATTAAATGAATACCAGAAAACAACAAACCATATGAATTTAAAATTATTTGTTATAATGCAGTACTCTAATGAGACTGAAAACAATACATTACTTCAATGTCAATTTAAAAGTGTCAGAATCATCAATGAAGTATGAAATTCTGCAATCTCAGTTGCTTTGTTTTTTGCTAAGTATATAATATTGTAATGTCTGTATGTACTGGTGTATGCAATATATGCAATATACCATATTCAAATTTCAAAACAAAAATATTTCTTTATTTCAATTCCCATGTGTGGGGATGTCCCAGATTACAAGTGGAGCGCTAAATATTGTTTTCATGAAAGCAATATTTGCACCCCACTGTGAAATACCAGCTTGCGTTCGCATTGCTGGGAAGCATTGCACTCACGAGAGGGGGCGCCTTTCATAGGCTCCAATGGGAGCCTCGTTCTGATGCCTTTAGAGACGGTATCAGAACCTAAGCGCAGCAAAGGGGTTAAGTAGCTCAGCAATAGCAGCAAATATAAATATATATGTATATCATTATATACATATATGTTTATGTGTTAATATGTGTATATATATATATCTATATAAACACATAAATATATATATGTATATAAGCATATACATATATATTTACTGGGAACACTCAGTTCCCATAGACTGCAATGTAAAGACACTTTTTAGTGCCCACTCCCACCAACTTTACCCCCAAAATACTGCCTAGTGCAGTTATTTTATTTATAAATTATTTTTATTGAAAATTTCACAGAATACACTTAAAATAATCTCAACATGGGATAAACAAGGTGTATTGTGTGAGTACATTAGTCATATATGTGACATGTAAGTCAGATCAAATATCAAAAACACTAGAAATAAAATCATGGCTAGTAGACAATCCTCATTTTCTATCTTCTAAGGTACTATGTGGTCACTCTTGCACCTCTCATAAATACAAAACAATAAACCACTAGAGGAAGTTAAGAATGTCAACACTTTTACAAGCCTTAAAGAGAAAAAAGATGAAATACCACACTAAAATGACTGGGCGACCTCTGCTGGGTTATCTTAACTAGTTATGTACTTAAGAAATTAAACCAAAATATAAGTGCCGTTACCTGTGCTCACAAACATAGACAGCTAGGGATTAATAAACTCAGAGATATATTATAATTTATGGTTGAGCTAGGGCTAAATATTCGTCCCTCTATTGGCCTAAAGGACTAAGAATCCATTCGGGTAAATAAGTATCACGGTAGCCAGTGATGATTTTAGGGGCATCTGTACTCTGTCATGGCTAGATTTCACTAATTCCCTACAAAAACTAGGTATTGGGTCAACAAACATCCTAGAGGTTTACGTATGTGCTCAGCTTGTCTTGGGACTTGACTTTTATTATGTATAACTACTGTGGCAAAATAAAAGTATCGCCAGATAGCAGTGAAGTAAAATATAAGTAACCAACCTTAGTTCTTTCTAGATGTCTCAGTGATTTGGCTCAAGGTTAACAATTCAAAGTTGGGATCAAACACAGAATGTCCTGCCGCCTTGGCCGCAGACAACAGAACATGTATAGCATATACATTTGTAGCATACTAAAGAGAGCTCAAGAGGAAGTGTGACATTATCAATATTTGAGCACAGTTGTGTCTCATTGTACTTCAGTATAGTTAAGAATTTGCTAGAAGCTTTCCTATAAATCATGGATATTTGCAAAGCCAAATTTTAATTTTTTACACAGGTTATATAAATACCTCATGTCCCTAACCTCTCATTTGCTATATAAGGTTGAGCAAACTAAGTAAAAGTGGGTTAATTATTAGTACATTATAATCCTAGCAAAAAGAAATACCCAACTAAAGACTTTTATACTATGTACTACATAGGGAATTGAGAATTACATTTCTTTACCCCTTATTACTATGGGTCAAGCAAATATGTAGGTAGTTAAATGAGTCCTAACAATTGTAAATTCAGGGTAGAAAATATAGTAAGGCAAACAAATAATAGCATGAAAAATGTGGTTTAACATTATAACTATATGCATATACAGTATAGGAAGTATCACATCAGGTTATCCTTCGGTTGTAACATGAATGGGTCTAGACCTAAAAGCACACTACATAAAGTTGGTATTAATTGACTTTGTATTTCAAACATAAAGTCTACATAAATAGTCCGATTGAGTCTCCCATAGATGGTGAAGTACTAAATGGGTACCTGGTCATATAGAGCGGAGTTATTCAATCTTACCAGAAGCTTTTAATCAAACTTATCCCACTCCAGATTTGTGGGAGCAACTTGAGTAATTGGGCCAAGATGTATCTGTGCAAACTACTAAAATAAATTTTGGCGACCAAAATGCAATCAGACATGCTGCATATAGAGTTCCAAGTCTGAGCCGGCGTTGTGCAAATACTATTCAGTGTGTGCGCCTCTTGTATGCTTTCGCCTCCAGATCCTGGATCGCTGTATGGTAGTTGTAGAGTGGCAGCCCAGATTTTTGGTGTCAGGACCTATAACTTGCGTCTTGTCAACAGATTCTCTCGTCCATTCCAAGTTCCCTCTGCTGGGTACATATGATGTATGCAATGGAGATTTCTATCACAACTTTTTGCTGTGGGTTGTTGGTAGTTGCTATGTGCCTCTCATCTCGAGGGGTAAGTGTTTCATAACACTGCATTTCTTTAGTTAAATTAGGAGGCTGAAGTGTGGAATCTTTATTGATTTCCTTGGTCATTTCCACTAGGGGCTGCAGAAATTGGTTACCATCAGGGTCATGGGTTGTTCCCTTCGTTTCACATTTCTGGATCTTCCGATCAGGCTGAGCCAGCTTATCTTTTGCATTCTCACCAGCCGGTATACACTCACTTGCATGGAAGAGGATCTGAGATAGTTGATGTTCCAGATTATGAAAGTGCATCTGAATTAGTTGTAAAATCGTTGTCTCCCACTTGTCAAGTGCATCCATATTTTAGCTGCGCACTTTGTATTCGCTATGATAGTAGATGGTTTCCACACAGGCACCTGCTTAGTATGCTGAGCGTTTAGAACAAGGCTCTATCCAGAATTAACAATCTTGATTAGTAACCTAGAATCATGGGATTTACACAGCACTATTCACTGCCGATAACCCAGGATCCACTGAATCCTGGGGGGGGGGGGGGGCATTGTGCGGCAGCTCAAGCAACTTGGGAAAACAGAACCACAGCACAGATTCACTGTCACGCAGTCAGCCCCAATGCTGCTTAGCTGAGGAACATAGGAAAGCCAATCTTTGCAGCAAGCATCCACTAACTCTTCAGGGGTTTCCCAGGGTACTTCATCCACAAACTCTGCTTTAATAAAGCACTTTTAAATACAAAATATCCCCTAAAATTCCAGATTAAGTCAGGAGCTCTCAACAAACATGACCTTCCGCAACAGCTGCAGGCTCCGCCCCCCTAGTGCAGTTATTTTATTAAAAAATAAATATGCTGCTTTCTTTATTTTTTAATAAAACACACTACACTATATTTTGGGGGCATTATGAGCACATTTATAAAAGATCTGATCTCTGGTTAATTTTATAAGCGCTAATAGCTACCGCAAGCTCGCGGTAGCAATAACCAGCCACTTGTAATGGCTGGTTAATTATCACGTGCCAGCAAATGGCCAAATCTAGCCCTAAATATTTTAATTTATACAATGAAAAATGACTTATAGACATCTTTGCCAGCAAGCATTAAGTGTTTGTGTTGGAAGTAATATTACTGAGAATTAATAATGTAGCTGTTACAATCTCTGATTTAAAACCAGTGACAGAATCTTTGGGCAGTGCTATGGAGCTGGCATCTGTGCCCACAATTGGTGAAATTTAGTTTTCAGAGTAGAAGACAAGCTTAATAAGTATAACCTCACAAACAATATACCATCCTACGTTAAATGTGCTTTCAATGTCCCTTTAGTCTCTTTGTGACTTTATTGTGACTCAGCTGTACCAACAAAAAGTTGCTTTGTACTGTTTAATATGACTTTATAAATAGAGGTTAGAATGTATTCACATATACTTAGCTTGTCAGGGCCCAGGCATTATGTGTCTGAGATTGCAGAGTGTAAACTCAACACAGGTTGATTTAATGGTTAGAAGTAATAAAAGGTTTGTAATAAATGCAATTCAATCTCAAAAACTATACAGCATAACTAAACCAGTCTAATAATACAAATAAATGTGGGATATTACTGAAAACAATGATAAATAATGATAATAAATGTGACAAAAAAATAAAATATAACAAAAGCTGCTGTAGTGAAAAAAACATAAAGTTAATTCATATAAGATTAAGCTGGATTTCCCCAATGTGTACTCACATAGATTTCAGCTGTAAAAAATAGGAAATAAATCCTAAAAGGGTGAACACAAATATCTAACAGAGAAATTTGATAAATGCTGGAATAATACTTATAAAATACACATGTATATATAAAATAGAGAAATCAGTGTCTGAACAAAGATAGGGCAGTTCCTTGATAGCAGAATGATAACGATCTGCAACTGAAAGATATAAGAACAAGGACACCTCTATGGGGTAATATCACAATGGATTCAGTGAAACAAAAAGGAGAGGAAAAAATCTTACTCACAAGTCTGCTGCATTAAAATTAGCCCAGAAAGCACAGGCTGGAAATATTAGCAGTATCCTGACTGGCTGGACTTAGGGTTGCCACCTCGGCCATTTTTTCCTGGACACTTATGAGTTACGCATGCTACAGGGTAAGCAGTGAGGAACATGCATTGTGCTGTCCATTAGCACTATTCATGTGATATCCAGAGGCATAATACATGTTCCTCCCTGCTTACCCTGCATCATGTGTAACTCATAAGTGTCCAGGAAAACATGGCCGAGGTGGCAACCCTCGCTGGACCACTGGTATTAGCCTGTATTGTAGACAGGTGAGCGAAGAAGCAAAAACCTCCTTGTGTAGTATGCCACAGTAGCAATTCTAATAACGATAAAGTAGCAATTACAATAACAATAAACAACTTTATTACTCACAAGTCAGGCTCACCTAAGAAATGTTGTTGCACTCACATGATGGTATTTTTCATAAGCCGACCAGCTGACTTCCAGAAGAGTTCCATGATAGATTGTTCTCCATGAGATAGAGACAAACGCGCTTGCAATTTCTGACCGAGGATTGGATTCTGATTGGCTGATCATTTAAAGAAGAAGGTAGCTACGTAACGGTGGGGGGAGTTAGGCTGCCATATTTACATCATATTATAGAAGTTATCGACGATGATTACTAGAAGAAGGAAGTAGGTAAGAGAAAATTTGTTTTTTATTTTTAAATATCGGATACTGTTATCTCGAGTGTTGAGTGTCCCTTTAAGGAGTCATATTACTCCTTTGGAAAAGCTTTATTGGCAAAATGTGAATTGGATATTACATTGAAACAAATGTCACCATCATCTGGAAATAAAAATAGTTATGTTTTGTTTCAAACAACGCAAAGGAAGTGAAGTTGATTGCACTCAGGCCTGATGATGATCTAAAAAATTGTCACATGGCAAGAAAAATCATGGTGAGCCTTGCATGGGCACACGTCATGTGAACATTGTAATTAAAGAGCCTGAACAAGGAATTCCTGGTGAGTTTTCAAGCTTACCACCATATAGAGTAAAGAAGAGAGTGAGTGAATGTGACAAGAAGCATCCGGCACTGATACCTTACTTTAGTTTCTTGTTTTGCATATATTTGCTTCATTTTAAAAAGACAGTAAAGTCAAAATTACACTTTAATAAATGGCTCTCTATTGGGCTATACGATGAGCATTTTTAGCCCCAGCTTTTGATTCTGGTTTTAACAGTATCTGTTTTTGTTTTTTGCTTCACGTGTTTTATTGCAAATACCAAGGAGAGGATTTTTCACTTGATTTCTAATTAATATTATCGCCTATAGAACTAGATAAATGTTCAATAGAATGCATTCAAAGAAAAGATTTGTCTGAGAATAACATGTAGATGTATTTTTTAAAGTTTCATTAGCTGTTTAGATAGTGATAAAATAAGTATAAAGTTTTAGTGTATATAAAACAATAGGAGATGCCATATTGTAACTTAGGTTACCTTCTGTGCTGTGGTCAGTTAGGGACAGTTATAAATAGGTCACTAGAGTGTGCAGCCAATGGCTGTGTGGAATATAACAGTGTTCTGCACTTCCATTTCTAACAGGAACTGTAATGCTCACAATTTCAGAATGGAATTACAGGAAAAGGTGACAAAATAAATAATGAAAGTATATTGTAGAATTTTCCTTCTAATACAAGCACATCCCACCTAACACATACCGAACTTCCAAATTTACGAATCGAATCTGAACCAAATACATCCGAATACATCCGAATTTATTCGAATCCGAATTAATATGAAACAAATGCATGGTAAAATTTTATATTACCACCTCAAAGTGTTTAATGTCCCTTTAAGGATAATATTACTAGAATTGTGCGCAGCGGAAAAATTTGTTTTGGTTTATTTTCGGATGTTTTCGAATTTCGTTTTCGGATTGATTAGAATTCGGATACATTCGAATGCATTTGTTTCGTATTAATTCGGATTCGAATAAATTCGGATGTATTCGGATGTATTTGGTTCAGATTCGATTCGTAAATTTGGAAGTTCGGTATGTGTTAGGTGGGATGTGCTTGTATTAGATTAGTATTATGTAATATTAGGTGTAACTCATAGCAGAGTGATATAACCTAATATACTGTACAATACTGGAGTAATTGTGATTAGTCCATGGCCATCTGAATGAAATGAATAAATCCAAACTAATTCGGATTTATTAGTTAATTTCGTTGCTGCGGTAATTCGGAAATTCAAATTGATCCGAAGCTCCGAATTTGACAAATTCGTCCGATTTTCAGTTAGGAATGAAACAAAACGCACATGTCTAAATATTACCATCTCCAAATAGAATATTTCTTTGGGACTTTACTTGAACTATGTTCTGAGCAACTAGTGCCGGCACTTAGTTTTGAAGGTACCTGATAGGGATTATACATGTTTTTGTTTTATGTTTTTATTTGTTTGATTTGTAATAAACTTCTTTATGCTGATACGGTATGTTGTTTAACTTTTTTTAAGGCCTACCTGTAATAAACTATTTTCTGCTCTTTTATACACTCTGTTGGCACAGGGATGTTGTAGGTAGCATACAGCATTTTAGCCTCCCTAGATATGTAGATACTCTTTTTGTTTGGGTTCTTCTTTTATACTGTTTGACTCAGGCCTGTTCTGGTTTATTGTTTATGTATGATTGGTATTTAGGGGGCAGAATGTGAAACAAAATGTACAATAATATTAATTGTTAAAGGGACATTAAACCCAATTTTTTTCTTTCATGATTTAGAAAGAGCATGTCATTTTAAACAACTTTCTGATTTACTTCTATTATCTAATTTGGTTCATTCGCTTGATATCACTTGCTGAAAAGCATATCTAGATATGCTCAGTAGCTGCTGATTGTTTGCTGCACATAGAGGCCTTTTGTGATTGGCTCACACATGTGCATTGCTATTTCTTCAACAAAGGATATCTAAAGAATTGAGCAAATTAGATAATAGAAGTAAATTGGAAAGTTGTTTAAAATTGCATGCCCTATCTGAATCATGAAAGTTTAATTTTGACTAGACTGTCCCTTTAACAAAACTTTTGATACAATAAGAGTTATCTATATGGCACCCATGAACTTGCAGTGTAGTAACTGTGAAAAAAACTGTCAAAATGGCTTAGAAATCAGTTTATGAGCCTACCTAGGTTTAGCTTTCATCAAAGAATACCAAGAGAACAAAGCTAATTTGATGATAAAGTAAATTGGAAAGTTTTTTTTTAATTGAGTGCCCTATCTGAATCATGAAAGATTAAATTTGACTTGACTGTCCCTTTAAGGAAACCTTGTTTATAAACACATTACTTCCATGTTATTTAACTATTGCACCTTATTTTTAAAATGCGTCTGACCAATTACAAATTGTTTTAAATGTTATTGATTTGCTATGAATATTGGGAACTAAAAGACTCCTGGCTGCATCTATCCATATTTATACACAATTGTACATACCTACATACATCTGAAAATCAACTTTCCTGAAGGCCGCTTTCTTTAAAACAGGGCTTGACAAATCCAGGAAGCCACTGCTACTATCATTTTACTCCTTGCTCCTAACATTTTTAGATGTTCCTGGTTTCTCAAAAATCTGTCTGGCTTCTAAGTTTCATATAAATTTGTCTACTTGTACCATGATTAGAGGCTACACCACTGCACTACAAAATATCTGCATTCAAAATAAATGTTTCCAAAAGCATTTACAACTAGTATTTTGTGAGGAAATTGCATGGTTTTGTAGTCTAGTTACAAACTCCTTTAAATGCCTCTTGAATAGTCTTTAAATTACCTCCTTTGATGTGGTCAGTTCGATACAGATATAAATGGAATTGTAAACTAATCAAACAATCAACGTGTAGGGTCAGCAGTCTAGATGATGCAATACACTTTAACCAGCTGGAGGCAATGTTAAAAAACACAATATTAAAGGAACACTAAAAACATTTTGTGCACTTCCCTCTAATTATGGGTGCCGCCATTTTGGAACTTAAAAGGACATGAAACCTAAAAATTTTCTTTCATGATTCAGATAAAGCTTACAATTTTAAACAACTTTCCAATTTAGTTCTTTTATCTAATTTGCTTCCTTCTCTTTGTATCCTTTGCTCAAAATCATAACTAGGTAGGCTCAGAAGCAGCAATTGGGAGCTAGCTGCTGATTGGTGGCTGCGCATATAAGACTGTTGTCATTGGTTCAACTGATGTGTTCAGCTAGCTTTAGTGTAGAGATCAGCCTCCTACCTGACTCTTTCCACCCCCTGATCCCTCTTAAACAGCTCTCTTCCCTCCCCCACCCCCCAAAGGTCACCCCCATCATAAGTACTGGCAGACAGTCTGCCAGTGTGCAGTTTTACACCTTTTTTTATTCTTTTTATTATTATTATTGTCCATAGTGTAGGATTACCCCCTTACCTTCCCACCTCCCTGATCCCTCCCAAAAAGCTCTCTAACCACCCCCCTCTAACTAATTACCACCATCTTAGGTACTGGTAGCTGTCCGTCAATTTTATTTAATAAAAAAAAACACACATTTTTTCTGTAGTGTAGCTGCCCCCACCTCATTTACCCGCTCCCAGATCGCTTTCCCACCCTCTAATCCCACCTCCACTGTATGATCCCGCTCTCCCTTCTTCCCCTCCCTGCCACTCTCAGAAGTAGCATAGCAGTCCCACCCTTTCCCGCCCACCTCCTACCTCCTCCAGCGATGGGCCGCCCACCAGGCTCCCTTCTTACCCTCCCACTCCACCAATGTTCGGCACCAATGCTGCCTGATGCAACTCTATTTCTGCACTGCCCCATTCGTGGGGCATGCAGAAATAGTGCGATCTTGCTACTTTTAACGAGATTGCGGCAGAGAGAGGCCCAGGACAGCAGCGCCGTACAGGGTACGATGCAGGTCCTTAAGGGCTTAACGACCAGCGACGTACAGGATACGGCACTGGTCGTTAAGGGGTTAAGTTTGAGTTGCTGCACTTGTGCAAACACCTCAGTACTGGAAAGCTAGATTTCAGCATGGCGGCACTCATGACTAGAGGGTGGTGGTGAACAAACTTAATGCTATGCGTATAAAATGTATTTACTGTATATTGTTCATTTAAGCTGCAGGGAAGGAGGCAAAATAAAACATGAATCCTTTTTACTACCCTAAAATTAAATATTTTATTGAAGAATAAAGGGACACTCAAGTCACTTTTATGATTCAGATAAAGCATGCAATTTTAAGACACTTTCCAATTTACTTCCATTATCAAATTTTGCTCAGTCTTTTTATATTCACACTTTCGGGGTAGCAAGATCCTACTGAGCATGTGCACAAGCTCACAGGGTATACGTATACTAGTCTGTGATTGGCTGATGTCTGTCACATGATACAGGGGCCGGGAAATGAGAAAAGAAAAATTGCCAGAAAAACAATTTACTGCTTATTTGAAATTCAGAGAAGATGTTAAATAATTGTCTTTTTTTATGGACTTTTTAATTATGCAATTTTATTATATAGAGTTGTCCTTTCAATGCTAAATTTAATGCACCAATCACAGTGCATTGTCTGACGCTACTAAAAAATTGTAAAATACAAATGTTGTGTTGGTATAGATACATGTGTATTCTCTTTAGTTTTGTGTAAATGGCTATTCCTATCATTGTTAGGGTGTTTTACCATAATTTGAGACAACCTTGCAAGCACAGCATATTACAAGGGAGATATGTGCTGAGAGCTGCGAGAAAACGTAAAATGCATCCAAGGAGCGTCCTTGTTCTGTCTCCTTGCTGACTTTGCAAGAGCCATTTTACATAGAATGAAGCAAATACACATTGCATGTCCTTGTCTACTATATTGCATGGTATTTGTATTTATTCATTGATAAATGTAGAGAAGGGCATCCCTTAGTGAGGTTCAGAACATTCAATATAAATTTAATTAGAAGCATCACATAAAAGGACAGGGGGGACACAGCTGCAGCTCAGAGGGATAAAACAAATGAAACAGCAAATAGAACAACATAGTTACTCAGTAATGACGAATGTCTTTTCCAGTAACCACTCTATAATAATAATGATTTTAATAAATAGAGATAGAGACAGATGGGATCATCTCAAATCAATACAAGAAAACAAAGGATTTGATCAGAAAATATTTAAAAAGAAGATTTCAGTGCAAAATAGTTTGTAAATTAATTTGCAATATACACTCTTTACCATGTATGTACATACTTGTCAATCAAGCATATCCACATAGCACATGCAACCAACAGAGGGCATGCAAACAATACCAATATTAAAACCCTGTATTGTTAACAGAGTGTAAATATCAAAGGCCTAGATTTAGAGTTTTGTCGGTAAGGACCCGCGTAGCTAACGCCGGCTTTTTTCTGGCCGCACCATAAAAATAACTCTGGTATTGAGAGTCCACATAAAGGCTGCGTTAGGCTCCAAAAAAGGAGCGTAGAGCATTTTTAACGCAGCTTCAACTCTCGATACCAGAGTTGCTTACGCAAGAGGCCAGCCTCAAAAACGTGCTCGTGCAGGATTCCCCCATAGGAAACAATGGGGCTGTTTGAGCTGAAAAAAAACCTAACACCTGCAAAAAAGCCGCGTTCAGCTCTTAACGCAGCCCCATTGTTTGCTATGCGTAAAAACTTCCTACGTCTGCACCTAACACTCTAACATTTACCCCGAGTCTAAACACCCCTAACCTTACACTTATTAAACCCTATTCTGCCGCCCCCGCTATCGCTGACCCCTGCATATTATTATTAACCCCTAATCTGCCGCTCCGTAAACCGCCGCTACTTACATTATCCCTATGTACCCCTAATCTGCTGCCCCTAACACCGCCGACCCCTATATTATATTTATTAACCCCTAATCTGCCCCCCACAACGTCGCCTCTACTTATTAACCCCTAATCTGCCGAGCGGACCGCACCGCTACTATAATAAAGTTATTAACCCCTAATCCGCCTCACTAACCCTATAATAAATAGTATTAACCCCTAATCTGCCCTCCCTAACATCGCCGACACCTAACTTCAAACATTAACCCCTAATCTGCCGACTGGAGCTCACCGCTATTCTAATAAATGTATTAACCCCTAAAGCTAAGTCTAACCCTAACACTAACACCCCCCTAAATTAAATATAATTTTAATCTAATGAAATTAATTAACTCTTATTAAATAAATTATTCCTATTTAAAGCTAAATACTTACCTGTAAAATAAATCCTAATATAGCTACAATATAAATTATAATTACATTGTAGCTATTTTAGGATTAATATTTATTTTACAGGCAACTTTGTAATTATTTTAACCAGGTACAATAGCTATTAAATAGTTAAGAACTATTTAATAGCTACCTAGTTAAAATAATTACAAAATTACCAGTAAAATAAATCCTAACCTAAGTTACAATTAAACCTAACACTATACTATCATTAAATTAATTAAATAAAATACCTACAATTACCTACAATTAAACCTAACACTACACTATCAATACATTAATTAAATACAATACCTACAAATAACTACAATGAAATAAACTAACTAAAGTACAAAAAATAAAAAAGAACTAAGTTACAAAAAATAAAAAAATATCTACAAACATAAGAAAAATATTAAAACAATTTTAAACCTACTCTAAGCCCCCTAATAAAACAACAAAGCCCCCCAAAATAAAAAATGCCCTACCCTATTCTAAATTACTAAAGTTAAAAGCTCTTTTACCTTACCAGCCCTGAACAGGGCCCTTTGCGGGGCATGCCCCAAGAAGTTCAGCTCTTTTGCCTGTAAAAAAAACATACAATACCCCCCCCCCAACATTACAACCCACCACCCACATACCCCTAATCTAACCCAAACCCCCCTTAAATAAACCTAACACTAAGCCCCTGAAGATCTTCCTACCTTGTCTTCACCATATTTTTCTTATGTTTGTAGATATTTTTTTATTTTTTGTAACTTAGTTCTTTTTTATTTTTTGTACTTTAGTTAGTTTATTTCATTGTAGTTATTTGTAGGTATTGTATTTAATTAATGTATTGATAGTGTAGTGTTAGGTTTAATTGTAGGTAATTGTAGGTATTTTATTTAATTAATTTAATGATAGTATAGTGTTAGGTTTAATTGTAACTTAGGTTAGGATTTATTTTACTGGTAATTTTGTAATTATTTTAACTAGGTAGCTATTAAATAGTTCTTAACTATTTAATAGCTATTGTACCTGGTTAAAATAATTACAAAGTTGCCTGTAAAATAAATATTAATCCTAAAATAGCTACAATGTAATTATAATTTATATTGTAGCTATATTAGGATTTATTTTACAGGTAAGTATTTAGCTTTAAATAGGAATAATTTATTTAATAAGAGTTAATTAATTTCGTTAGATTAAAATTATATTTAATTTAGGGGGGTGTTAGTGTTAGGGTTAGACTTAGCTTTAGGGGTTAATACATTTATTAGAATAGCAGTGAGCTCCGGTCAGCAGATTAGGGGTTAATAATTGAAGTTAGGTGTCGGCGATGTTAGGGAGGGCAGATTAGGGGTTAATACTATTTATTATAGGGTTAGTGAGGCGGATTAGGGGTGAATAACTTTATTATAGTAGCGCTCAGGTCCGCTCGGCAGATTAGGGGTTAATAAGTGTAGGTAGGTGGCGGCGACGTTGTGGGGGGCAGGTTAGGGGTTACTAAATATAATATAGGGGTCGGCGGTGTTAGGGGCAGCAGATTAGGGGTACATAAGGATAACGTAGTTGGCGGTCGGCAGATTAGGGGTTAAAAAAATTTAATCGAGTGGCGGCGATGTGGGGGGACCTCGGTTTAGGGGTACATAGGTAGTTTATGGGTGTTAGTGTACTTTAGAGTACAGTAGTTAAGAGCTTTATGAACCGGCGTTAGCCCAGAAAGCTCTTAACTACTGACTTTTTTCCTGCGGCTGGAGTTTTGTCGTTAGAGTTCTAACGCTCACTTCAGCCACGACTCTAAATACCGGAGTTAGAAAAATCCCATTGAAAAGATAGGATACGCAATTTACGTAAGGGGATCTACGGTATGGAAAAGTCGCTGCTGAAAAGTGAGCGTTAGACCCTTTTTTGAGTGACTCCAAATACCAGAGTTAGCCTAAAACCAGCGTTAACGCTGGTTTTCACGGCTAACGCCAAACTCCAAATCTAGGCCAAAGTTACTCTGGATATTATCCTGGGCTGCAGAACAGAATAGTTTGAACAAGAATAGTTTGAACAAGAATTTCCCTTTTATGAGAATTACATGATTTATTGCATTGTACTAAGGCCAGATGATTAAAGAACCTGGTATAACATCAAAGTTTAGTACAGAAGAAAACAAAATAGATTTTGATAGCATATAAAGATCAATGGGTCTATCTACTATGTGTATTCCTCCATTTACCTACACTATTATTGCTGGCATATCACTATGAATTTAACACATAGTTAAACTAAGCTCCAGAGCAGTAGTACACTAGTGCATTGTTTCTCAAATGCCCCCAATAGGCAGGTTTTCATTATAGCTGAACCAGTGCACAGGTAAAATAAACATCTGATGGGTGAGAGCAGGTTAGTAACCATGGTTACTGATCCACTGATTATTTCACCTGTGCTCTAGTTCAGCTATAATGAAAACCTGGCCTGTTGGGGGTACTTGAGGACCGCAGTTGAGAAACACTGCACTACTAGAAGCTAGTTGAACACATCTGCTGAGCCACTCACAAGAGGCATATGTGTGTAGCCACCAATCACCAGCTAGCTACAAAGTATACCTAGAGAACAAAGTATTCTACAGGAAAATCATTTTTTAGCATAGTCGAGAAAAATATCCTGGTAAGACGATGCTTCTTATATGCGCAGGTTTAAACAAGAAACTGATGGTTAGAATGTTTATATTACACAAATAGTGGGAGGGTTCCAAATTATTTTCACTTTTGAAGATTTATGGGTTCATGAATGTACTTACAGAGCCCTTTAATAAACAAACTTATAGAGGAAATAATGTGTAAAGTCATTAAGAAATTATAAACACGGAACAGCAGTATATGGCATTATCTGAACACCTCTTACTGTTCATTCTCCTTTAAATTATTCCCAATGATCCATTTTACCTGCTGGAATGTATTAAATTGTTTACAAGTAGTTCCTTTACTCCTATTTTGGCCTTTGAAATAGCTGATTTAGCCTGTGGTAACCTATACTGACAGTTTCTATACTGGATTCTAGGCTATAGATAAGCCTTTGTAAACACAGCCAGCAGAAGAAATTACACTCCCAGTGGGGTGCAGAATGGTTAAATAATAAAATGATCACTTTCCATTGTTCTCTCTAAGTATTGAGCTTTGGTTTTTTAGACAAATATAAGGAAGCAAGTGTGTGTACACAAAGTGATAACATAATGAGATCTGTTATTAAAAGCACACAACCAGATAATTCATATACACAAATAAACCTGAAAATGCAATTTCTCCTACATTTTATACTATGCAGCTGGTATAACAAGTTATTGAAAATAAACTAATATAAAAACAAGTTTACAGTGTACTGTCCCTTTAACATAAAATGGGGCAATAAAGCAAAAATTTTGTTCCTCCAAAATGTTTAAGCATCAGCAGTAAAAAAAAAACAACAACAGACCTTTGTTGTTATAAAATAATTTATTTTTCCAGTGTATCATATCATTTAACAAAATAAAATTGTTTTTTTTTCCCAGTGAAACCCAGAGAGGCTGGAACATATCCTGCATGATCCAGGAATATTTATGTCTGTCCATAACTGGCTACAGCAAAGGAAATAAGATACCTAATACTCAAAAGACTTTTAAGTGGACTGCAAAACAATGTAAGATTTTAATTGCTAATACCGATAGATAGATATAGATAGATAGATAAATAGATGATATAGATAGATAGATAGATAGATAGATAGACAGACAGGCAGAGAAAATAGTTCATCTTCCATGAAGCAGAAAATCTGATCTTGCAGGTACAACGCAATACTATACATATTCCTGTGCTTAATCACAATTTAATTATGCTTAAAGTGAATGTCAGTTTTTCCGGTTTGGATGATATAGTTATATAGACAATCATCCTAGTAAGCATACCGCCACAATAATTTTTTAATAAAAGTAATCATTTCTTTCTAATTTTATATCGTAAATATCGTTCATTTACTTTACCCACTCCTCCCACTCACTGTTTCCTTATTCTCCTCCATATTACGTAAACAGCGGTCCCACCCGCTGTTTATGTATCGGCAATGCGCGCTCCCGTTTACTTTTGCCATTGCGCTTGCGTTACTCCTGTTTCCGCTGTCAAACAACATAGTATTCATTGAATGAGTCCATTCAATGAAAACTATCGTTGCAAAGCGAAGGACAGGATCTCTGTGTATTAGAGGAGAGGGTCACACTGTACATACCTAATAAATCACTGTGTATTAGAGGAGAGGGTCATACTGTATATACCTAATAAAGCATTGTGTATTAGAGGGTCACACTGTATATACCTAATAAAGCACTGTGTATTAGAGGAGAGGGTCGCACTGTACATACCTAATAAAGCACTGTGTATTAGAGGAGAGGGTCACACTGTACATACCTAATAAAGCATTGTGTATTAGAGGAGAGGGTCACACTGTACATACCTAATAAAGCATTGTGTATTAGAGGAGAGGGTCACACTGTACATACCTAATAAAGCACTGTGTATTAGAGGAGAGGGTCACACTGTACATACCTAATAAAGCACTGTGTATTAGAGGAGAGGGTCACACTGTACATACCTAATAAAGCACTGTGTATTAGAGGAGAGGGTCATACTGTATATACCTAATAAAGCACTGTGTATTAGAGGAGAGGGTCACACTGTACATACCTAATAAAGCACTGTGTATTAGAGGAGAGGGTCACACTGTACATACCTAATAAAGCACTGTGTATTAGAGGAGAGGGTCACACTGTACATACCTAATAAAGCATTGTGTATTAGAGGAGAGGGTCACACTGTACATACCTAATAAAGCATTGTGTATTAGAGGAGAGGGTCACACTGTACATACCTAATAAAGCACTGTGTATTAGAGGAGAGGGTCATACTGTATATACCTAATAAAGCACTGTGTATTAGAGGAGAGGGTCACACTGTACATACCTAATAAAGCACTGTGTATTAGAGGAGAGGGTCACACTGTACATACCTAATAAAGCACTGTGTATTAGAGGAGAGGGTCACACTGTACATACCTAATAAAGCACTGTGTATTAGAGGAGAGGGTCACACTGTATATACCTAATAAAGCACTGTGTATTAGAGGAGAGGGTCACACTGTACATACCTAATAAAGCACTGTGTATTAGAGGAGAGGGTCACACTGTACATACCTAATAAAGCATTGTGTATTAGAGGAGAGGGTCACACTGTATATACCTAATAAAGCATTGTGTATTAGAGGGTCACACTGTATATACCTAATAAAGCACTGTGTATTAGAGGAGAGGGTCGCACTGTACATACCTAATAAAGCACTGTGTATTTGAGGAGAGGGTCACACTATATATACCTAATAAAGCACGAGCGGTACAATAGTTAGGAAATGACAGGACTCCGTATACTGTTCTATTGCGCATGCGCGAAATGTGCACGAGCTTACGATAAAGGAGCTTTGAAACAAAATTGAACGCATGCGCAAGAAGGACTTATTACGTCATCCTAAGGGGGTGGGTCCCCCTGTGGTTAGAGCCGTTATTGGCTAGGAAGACGTCCATTATAAACAACAGGAACGGAGCGTGAATGCCGGGTGGAGGATGATAATAAGGAGAAACAAGATAAATTATTGAAAATAAAGGTAACTATTTAAAAACTTAGCAATTGATGAATGAAAGTCCATTTTTATACACAACTGTTACACAGATGTTTAGACAGGAGGCTGACTTTACATTCACTTTAATACCTAAAGCTATAGATTATTGTAGAATATACTTCTGTTACAAACATCAAAATAGCATTTTCAAAAGTTAATTATTGCAGAATACAGCCACTCATCAAGGCACAATCTGAAATGTTAACATATTTGCTACATGCTGACATAATAATAGAACAGAAAGCTCATGAACTCCTGGCTACCGCAAGTACTCAGTACCCTGGCCAGCTTTACTAGATAGTGTATATCAGGTCAGGACTCCATATACTTGGAACAACATACTACCTGTTGAATGTCAGTTCCAGGTTCTAGGACTTCCTTGACCCACACCAGTGGCGGCTTAAGATATTGTGCTGCCTGGGTCCGAGAATGAAATAACGCCCCCCCCCCCATTAGTAACATTACTGATTAGCATGTCAATCTACTAGCATGGCCGCTGACCTTACTAAGCCTTCCTACCTGCATGCAACTAATGCTTATTTACAATTGTGCAATAAGTGGCAAGGAAGCAGGCCTTTCCTTCGGACAAGGTGAGAAGGGCACTCGCCCAGGGCCTCGCACCTTGGGGCCCCCCGCACTATCTGGGGTACATCCTTTATTTAGTTTATGAAGAAGTGTTTATGGTTGTAGGAGATGTAATAGATAATGTTATTCTTTGTGTAGGTAACACTGAATACTGGGACATGGCTGGGCCATACAGGGGGCAGGGCATACGGGGGATTAAAATAAGAACTCTGGGCTTTGGGGCCCAACAAAATTTGTCTTGCACAGGGTCCCACAAATGCTAAGGGTGTCCCTGGAAGGAAGTTAGCGAAGAGATGCACTTGTCCCACCTTGAATGTCACTCCTGACTGGTTATGCTGCTGGGAGCCTGCGACCTCCCCCATGGAGACATATGACAGGAGCGGTCCTTGTCTGACAGTGATTGAATCCGACACTGAAGTGCCAACCCTTGTCAAGTCCTGTCTTGGTCCATTGGACCCTCTGGTCCCATGGTTGAGCCGGCCCTGGCCTACACAGTGGCAGAGCTGAGACCAGAGTAGATTTTTGATAGTTACTCTATAAGAATGTTGTCATGCCAAAATCTCTTTTTAAAATCTCATTAAAAAGTGTGAAAAAGAGTGTAAATGAACCACACATTTCTACAACTTCATTTTGAAGGCTCAGATTTGAATGTTGACATTTTAAGAGAAAGATCACAAGCAAATTAGTGGCAAATCTACACAGGGAGAGACGGAGTTGTCTTGTAAAGCGCAATGATAATGCAAACGGTCAACTTGCATAAAGCTCTGAGCTCCCTTACAGTGTCAGCAAATTGCAGACACGCTGGATTAAGCAGCCCTACTGCTGGGTTCTTTTAAAACCAAAACAAATTTATGATCCTACTAACACCTTCTACAGAAGCATTTCTTGGGGGGGGGGGGGAGAGATTTTCTGCTGCTGAGTTTTCTATATGAATCCTGAGTGCAAAAAAAAAAGCTCCTGTTTATTTTAAATATTATTATTATTGTTGTATTGGCAATAATGAAAACAGTTTAATTTGTTTAAAAAATATTAAAGTGTACAAAATGCTGTTTCTGTGTGTTTCCACTACACCATTTTCATATTGTTTGTTATACAAATTTGTTAAGGAGGGTGATTTTACTTTTTGTTTTGTTATTTATCTGAGACTAGTAGCTGGTATTGATCTTGATGCTGATTGGCGCATATGCTCTAAATTCTGCTAGTGCTTGTCAATCAAGCAAGTACATGGAGCAGCTGCAGCATACATGGTAATTTAAAAAAATAGATTTATTTATTTATATTAAAAAATGTATTTAAATTATATTTTAACTTTTCTTAAAGGGACATTAAACACTAAATGCATTTCATGCGCCTCCCTTTAATTATCCATCCTCATCCAAGTGGCAGAAGTCCTCAGCGAAGCCGGCAGAAGTCTTCATCCAAGCGGGCCGAAGTCTTCATCCGACCGGGCAGAAGTCTTCATCCAGACGGCATCTTCTATCTTCATCCATCCGGCACGGAGCGGCTCCATCTTCAAGACATCCGGCGCGGAGCATTCTCTTCTTCCGATGGTCAACGACGAATGAATGAATGGTCAACGACGATCGCATCCCTTACATTCCGATTGGCTGATAGAATTCTATCAGCCAATCAGAATTAAGGAGGAAAAAATCCTATTGGCTGTTGCAATCAGCCAATAGGATTGAGCTTTCATCCTATTGGCTGATTGGAATAGCCAATAGAAAGCAAGCTCAATCCTATTGGCTGATTGGAACGATGTTAGGTGATGTTAGGCAAGCGTATTGGTGCCGTTGAATGCAGCATAGCTGACGGCTTGATAAATATCCCTCAAGGTAATCACAGAGGTAAAAATTGTATTATATAACCGTGTTGGTTATGCAAAACTGAGGAATGGGAAATAAAGGGATTATCTATCTTTTTAAACAATAAAATATTTCAAGTAGACTGTCCCTTTAATTTTGACTTGACGGTCCCTTTAAGAATAAAGAGAACATATTCTTCTATGTAAAGAACATTGGAATGTGAAATATTCATAATTCATGTAGGGTTTAGCGTTTTGAAATAAACGTCAGGTTAGCGCAGTTACTTTTTTTCAGTTTTCGCAATGCATTAAAGTCTATGTGAGATACATTAATCGCGGTTGTGATGTTAGAAGTTAAACTTTTTGTGCTCAAAGAGCCTCTGTCTAGCAAAGTCAATGCACAGACAGGAGTGCAAAATAGCACTCCATTCATACTCTAGCCCTTAGTGTTTAATGTCCTTTTAAAATTAAATGCTAGGACAATATAGTCCCAACATACTTACAAATATATCTCTTTAACGGTTTGTTTTGGATTAAAAATACATAAAAGAGCAATAGTAAAATGCTCTATTAGCTAGAGCATTTTATTATTGCATTTCTGCTTGCTTCTAGTTATGTGTTTTACAGGGGTCCAATGCATTTCTTCTCCTGACCTAGACACGGCCAGTGAGCCAATCAGGGGCAGAATCTGTATAGAACTAACAATCATCATCTTTCTCCTGCTCAGTTCACCCCACAGTAGTGCAATAATAAAGTGCTCTAGTGCATTAGAAGCTTTGACTATTGCACTATTAAGTCCTTCAAAATCTTTGAAATATGAATGAGAATTGTATTGAGATTATTGAGCCTGCATTGTATTTCTTCAATTTCCTCCTTTGGATGACAGGTAAATTCCTATCTATGTTAAGTCCATGAGAAGGAATGTTTGCAACAGGTTTCACTTTAACTAAATGTTGCATATAGACCCCACCACTTCTCTAATAATATTATGTGTTTTCTTTCATAAGGTAGTCAGAGTCCACGAGCCATTACTACTCCTGGAAGTAAACTCCTGGCCACTGTGAGGAGACAGATTCCCAAAGTTCTAAGAGCACTTAATCCCTCCCATCTCTCTGGTATTCCAGTCTTTTCTTTGCTTCCACAGGAGAATGGTGAAGAACTGAGGTGCTCCAGATTCTTTGCTGAGAGGGGTCCTCAGACTGATTTGAGGCCCATTTTCCCCTCAGAGAGAGCTGCTACTGAGATACAGAGAGGAGATTGGAGTATAAGTTAGTGATGCAATCACTACGTGTGTGCTATTAATTTACAGAAATGCATTAACAGTATTCATAAGCCAGGAAATAAATCTACACATTCTCACATAGGGCCTTATAATCTATACCACTCCACTCTGGAAAGATAATCTTTTAAGTAGAAAGTCTCATCAGTACTGTGAAGTCCTTCAAAAAAAATGTAGAATGGCAAAATTTAGCTTAAGAGGTGTTAACAATGTTATACAGGGTACTGGATGTGAAAAAACAAAGACACAAATTGTAATATAATGCTCTAAAAAAGCCCCCAAAGTTTTAGCATGAGTTTTTGATCATCCTTCCCATACTATAATAATTAGCTTGAAATTTTACCTGTATACAATTCCCAGACCAATAAAATATTTGGGCATACAAGTAAATTTGCCTTTAACATTTAACAGTGTGGAAAGGTAACATTATCTTTCCATACCGGCAAATTTTTTTTTGTGAATGGAAAATATAGAATCATTTTGCAACTCCTCATACCTGGTACCTAATGTGGTAGAAACCATTTTCAAAAGTTGTCCACATGTTGATTCCACAACAAATGAAGGATCTGTGATTTTTAGAGATGCATATATTTTTTAAAAGAACAAAATATTTATTATTACACATTACAACTCACAAGTATGGTAAAATATTCTTAGCCATAATAAAGTTACATTAAAAGTCTTCACATTCATACTGAAATTAATTGGAAATTCTTGTTTGTCCACATTTTATACTGTAGGCTCAGACGCTGACTGGCTGAGAAGGATAACTGACACAGTTCTACTCCGTGCCATATTCTCAACAAAAAAAAGTGCTGGTACTCATTGTTTATTGACTGATATATTGTGCTCAGTAACTTTGAGAAAAGCAGACATCCCAAGTCTCCCTGAAGTTCAGGGAGTCTCCCTGATTGTAATAGCGGCTCCCTGATGCCAGCAAATGGAGTGCAATCTCCCTGAAACTCCAGGTACCATTATCCAATGTGGCCCAAATCCGGAAAAGTGTTTCTTTAAGGAATGCTTTAAGTTGCTGGGAGGTTATAGAACCCTTAAAGCATGTACAGGCATCCCAACTCTCCCGGAAGGTCCGTGAGTCTCCAGCATTTAAATAGCGGCTATCTGACACCCGCAAATGAGATATGATATCCTGGAAACCAGATAAAAGTACCCCTCCATATTTATTATGGGCAAACAATCCTTATGAGCTGTGTAAAGCGTCCCAGTTCAAAAATGTCCACTATGCGTTCCAGTTTCAAACATGTGTGCGTTCCAGTACAATGCTTTACCCATAGTGCTCTAGCGTAAACTCTCTTACTGCGGCCTTTTTCAGCTGAGGCTCTGTACCCATATAGTCGCTTCTAGTAGCAGCTAAATCATCTCCTGGTTTTTGTGATCGGAACCCTCAGACAAAATGGTGAAGCCATAAGGGACGGAGTACTATTAACCCGTCCAAGTCCAGAAGTAACCAAGGTCTGTCAAAAAATCAGCACACACTGCATAATAGAGAGACACACTGATGTGGCCATGTGTTAAATAACCAATGAACACTGGAGAAAATATTATCTTGCAGGCGGTCGGTGTTCTGTAAGTGTTTGTGTGTAGTTAGAGTAGAGCTGTCCTCTCAATTTGTATATTGGTAGTATTTTTTTTCATCCCTCTTTTTTTTTGTGGGGCGGGGGGTACCTCCCGGAAATGAGTTTTTGTAGGTTGTCTGCATGCATCAGTAACCAAAATGCCCCCACTAATTTTAATAAAATAAAACACAAATACTACCTTATTTACTGCACGTAATTAAACTTCGTATTCTAAAATATTTGAACATTCAACAAGCGTACGATCACTAGAAAATAGGTTTGTTGTATGTGGTTGTGCAATAAAGCTACTTTTTTTTAATGTGACTTTAGTAGGAAGCTACTTTAATGATAAGTCTATCTTATTTAGGGTTTCATGGTGTCCAATATATAACTGGGAGGTGGGGGGGGCGCGCAGTAGCGGGAGAAGCCGCCTCCCTGAAATTAGCTTTTGCAGGTTGGGATGTCTGGAAAAGCGAAAGGGACAAAATTATTTACAATGCTTGATATATTTTACAGCCCCATCTTGTGAAAATTAGGATATTTACATGATGATTACTATAATTAACTGTTATGAGATGGCAGAGGTGGGGGTACTTAATACCGGTGAGTACCCTCACAAACAAAAGCCCAAACTCTACTAATGAGCTGCAATAAACTTTCACAAGCACAGGAACAACTTTTAAAGATGGGATAAAAAAATAATAATGTTATAGAGCATTTCCTGATGTACTCTGTCATGAGCGCTTCCGTTCATCGCCGTGTCGCCGCGGCTCCCGGAACTCCTCTGTGTCTCTGACGTCATGTTGCTTAGCAACATGACGCTTTCTCTCACACCCCTCTGATGACGGTTACGCTCCTGCCCTTTAAATCTCGGCGGGAGATCTGAATCTGGGCCCGTTTGTTTGTTTCCCTGGATTGTGAGTACCATATCAGTTTTATTCTTCTGTGTACCGACTTCTGCCTGCCTGACCAAGCCTCTTGCCTAATCCCTACTTGCTGATATTTGGACATTGACTTCTGCCTGCCTGACCTTGCCTGTAGCTATTACCCTTTTGCTGTCACTTGGATGCCGACTTCTGCTTGCCTGACCCTGTCTTTTGCCTATACCTTTTGCTGATATTTGGATGCCGACTTCTGCCTGCCTGACCTTGCTTTGGCCTTTACCTTTAAACCTATTCTTTGTTAAACAAGACCTGCTTAAAGGGACATTTTACTTTTACAAGCTGCAAAAGAGAACTTTGCCTTTCTGTTTGTTATACACCTGCTTAAAAGGGACATTTACTTTTACAAGCTGCAAAAGAGAACTTTGCCTTTCTGTTTGTTATACACCTGCTTAAAAGGGACATTTACTTTTACAAGCTGCAAAAGAGAACTTTGCCTTTCTGTTTGTTATAAACCTGCTTAAAGGGACATTATACTTTTACAAGCTGCAAAAGAGAACTTTGCCTTTCTGTTTGTTATACACCTGCTTAAAAGGGACATTTACTTTTACAAGCTGCAAAAGAGAACTTTGCCTTTCTGTTTGTTATAAACCTGCTTAAAGGGACATTATACTTTTACAAGCTGCAAAAGAGAACTTTTCCTTTGTTTTACAAGCCTGCTAAAGAGGACCTTTTTCAGAAGCTTCAAAGTAAGAGCATTTCCTTTTTGTTCTTTGTACTACTTAAAGGGACGTTTTATCCTTTGTGGCTTTCCTGCATTCTGGAACAATATTCATTTTTGTTATCTTCTAATCTGCTTCCTGAGTGGGTCACGTCCTGGATATTTCTCAGTGTGCTAGCGTGTGCTTTCAATTCACGCTAGCAGTTGGGTTACATCCCGGATTGATTCCAGAGCGGCTGACATACTCTTTTTTTGACCACACCTCCAAACATTTCTTGTAGGCTTCCCTGGAAAGAGAGGTACAAGGAACTTGTGGGAGGGGCCCACCAGTGTTTGGTGGGCAGAGACACAAGAGGAACAGAGCCATAGGTGTATCATGGGCAGATTGTTGTCTGGGAAGGTTGGGATGGAGTTGGTCCATGCCATGGCAAAACCTAAGATTGTCACCAGATACCAGGGAATTTGCCCTGACTGGAGAAGCTGCAGGAAGACCACCTAACTTACAGTAATTTCACAAGATCCGAGATAGTTGTGAGATATGCTTGCCTTAGGGTATGGGTGCCTGATGGAACCAAGTAAGTATATCCACAAGGGTTAAAATATACTAACGCAGAGTGCTTTTGACTTCCTGGGAAGGATGCACATACTGCACTGTTTAAAATACATTGTAGAATAGCCTGCAGTTTGGTGTCCCTTTAAAGAACCAATAGATCTGTATATGAGAACAGAATTGTATGTAGGTAAAAAAAGAGAGTTCTTTCTAATATATACAGTATATATAGCTGGTCAAAATATTTGTTTATATGTGGTTGTGATGTGGCCTGACTGAGTATTCCAAATGTGATATATAAGTGAACTATGCTTTAAAGAACACATTTAATTACATGACATGACTGTTTATTAAAATTCTTACAGATCAAAATACCTTGGGTGCAATTCATTACCTTTAATTAATGCGATCGGCTGGCTACTAAATATACACCTGCAGCTCCAGAACCTGCCAGTTCTTGTGCTGTTGCAGCTGACAGGATCTGGCTGTGACCTAGAACTTTAATGTTATATCCAGGGTGAAGCAGGTGTCGCCTTATCTCACAGCCCACACATCCATTGCATCAGCAAGATTAAAAAGCATAATTTAAAGACTCAATCAATCATTTTTATAACTTGTGATAACTTCAGCTACATAGCAAAAATCTTTATGACACAAACCTGCTTCACAAACCAACTATAATTATTAAACATACATAATATTTATAAATTTACGATTTGTTCATGACAACTCTCTGTCCTAGTCTGAAATTGTCTACTCTGTACTAAAGAGATGTCATTGCATTTTGAGATATGGAAGTGAAAGTGTTAATTCTACCTACAGCTGTAATAATCAGTTTCTGTTTCTATATTAACTGTTAAAAAAAATAATCCCAAACATTCCGTTCCTTTGTTCAAATTCGTACACAAAACTAGGTTGCTATAAACACGGATACATGGAACAATTATTATACAAAGTGAAATGAAAGTAGTTTAATTTAAAGGGACATGGAGGGTAAAAATTAAAGGGCTATGAATTATTTTATAATTTAGTACAATTTTAAACAACTGTCCAATTTACTACTATTATCACATTTCTGAAATTCTTTTGGTATCCTTTGTTAAAGGGGCAGTAATTGACTACTGGGAGCTAACTGAACACAAAAGGTGAGCCAATGACAAGAGGCATATATGTGCACTCAGCAACTAGCTTATCCCTTTAAACTTTCATGACCAGGCAAGAAAAAATAAAATCCAATTTACTTCTATTAGCAAATTGACCTCTTTCCCTAAGTATCCTTTGTTCAAAAGGTATGTGGGGTGATCACAATCCTTTAGAAAAGTTTATGATTTATCTACAAAAAAACCCCATAAACTTTGATGGTGATTTTTCGTCGAAAATTAATTAATTAAACCTTTTTAAAGGATTCCAATCGACCCCTCAGTTCCTTTTAGTGAGATCATACATAGGTAAGCTCAGGAGTGTGCCCGTCCTAAACACTTTATGTATTACACAAAAACTGCTGCCATATAATTAACGACATGTGCACGCTCCTAAGCATATCTAGATATGTTCTCATGGAAAGAGATGAAAAAACAAAGAATATAAATTATTTTTTTTTAATAGAATGCTCTATCCGAATCATGAACATTTAATTTTGATTTCCATTTCCCTTTAAAGTGACATGAACACCAAAATTTTGCTTATTTGATTTGGATAGAACATACAACTTTAAACAACTTTCCAATTTACTTATATTATCAATTTTGCTTCATTCTAACATAGTAACATAGTAACATAGTAGATAAGGTTGAAAAAAGACTGAAGTCCATCGAGTTCAACCTATACAAATCTAAAATACTTACAAAAAGCTCCAGTTAAGCTTAAATAACCCCATTAAAATGTGACCCATTTAATACTAGCAATCATATCCATGAATTTTGTTTATATACAGAAATTTATCCAGACTATTTTTAAATGTATCTATGGTATTGGCATTCACTACCTCCTTTGGTAATGAGTTCCACAATTTTATTGCTCTTACAGTGAAAAAACGTTTCCGTTGCAGGAGATTAAATCTCCTTTCCTCCAACCTTAAATTATGACCTCTTGTCAGAACCAATTTTCTTGGAATAAAAAGAGCTTCTGCCATCTCTGTATATGGGCCTTGAATATATTTATATAAAGTAATCATGTCACCTCTCAAGCGCCTTTTTTCTAAAGAGAACAGACCCAGTTTGGCTAGCCTCTCCTCATAGGTTAATTTCTCCAATCCCCTTATTCTCTTGGTATTATTTATTAAAGGAGCAGACATGCACTACTGGGAGCTAGCCGAACACATCAGTAAGCCATTGACAACAGGCATATATCTGCCACCACCAATCAGCAGCTAGTTTCCAGCTCCTGAGCCTACCTAGGTATGCTTTTCAACAAAGGGGACCAAAGGAACGAAGACAATTAAGTAAAAAGTATCATAGTAACTTAGTAGATGAGGTTTTAAGAAGACTGAAGTCCATCAAGTTCAACCTATACAAAGACTACCTGATTTACAACAAAAGCTCCAATTGAGCTTAATTTAATCCCATCAAAAAGGTGACCCATTTAACACAAGCAATCATATCCTGTTTCTAGCCAGAAATGTATCTAAGCCATTGTTAAATGTATCTAAGTTATCTAAGGTATTGGCATTCACTACCTCCTTAGGCAATGAGTTGCACAATTTGATTGCTCTTACAGTAAAAAAAAAAAAAAGGTTACCCCTTGTCACAAACATTTTCTTCGGAATAAACAGAGCTTCTGCCAACTCTGTACCCAAAACTTTTCTTTTATGTTTCAGATAGAACAGACATCCTCAAACTTGGCCCTCCAGAGGTTTTGGAACTACAATTCCCATGATGCTCAACCAGCATATCAGATAGCTGAGCATCATGGGAAATGTAGTTCCAAAACCTCTGAAGGGCCAAGTTGAGGATGTCTGAGATAGAACATACACTTTCCTTCTATTATCAATTTCGCTTTATTCTCCTGGAATCCGTTATTGAAGAAGCACTACTGGGAGATAGCTGAATACATTTGTAAGCCAATCACAAGATGCATATACAGTTGTATGCAAAAGTTTAGGCACCCCTGACAATTTCCACGATTTTCATTTATAAATAATTGGGTGTTTGGATCAGCAATTTCATTTTGATCTATCAAATAACTGAAGGACACAGTAATATTTCAGTAGTGAAATGAGGGTTATTGGATTAACAGAAAATGTGCAATATGCATCCAAACAAAATTAGACAGGTGCATAAATTTGGGCACCCTTGTCATTTTGTTGATTTGAATACCTGTAACTACCTAGCACTGATTAATTGGAACACACAATTGGTTTGGTGAGCCCATTAAGCCTTGAATATCATAGACAGGGGCATCCAATCATAAGAAAAGGTATTCAAGGTGGCCAATTGCAAGTTGTTGTCCTCTTTGACTCTCCTCTGAAGAGTGGCAACATGGGGACCTCAAAACAACTCTTAAATGATCTGAAAATTGTTCAACATTATCTATCTTTCTATTGGGTTCATGTAAAGTGCAGCTATTCACCCTTAAGTATCTCAAGGCGCTGAGGGTTGCAGTTCAGTCGAAGAGCCAGGTCTTGAGGTCCTTTCTGAACTTAGTTAGGGCGGTAGCTTGTCTGGGGTGCAGCGGGAGGGTGTTCCAAGTCTTGGCTGCCAGGTGAGAGAAGGATCTGCCTCCCGCTGTGGTTTTCCTGATGCGGGGGATGACTGCGAGGGCTTGGTCGGCCGATCTAAGTTGTCTGGCAGGGGTGTAGAAGGTAACACAGTGGTTCAAGTATTCGGGACCGATGTTGTGGAGGGCCTTGAATGCGTGGGTGAGAAGCTTGAAGGTTATTCTTTTGTTGATGGGGAGCCAGTGCAGGTCTCGCAGGTGTTTGGTGGTTATGGTTTAGGGGAAGGCTACAAAAAGCTATCACAGAGATTTAAGATGTCAGTGTCCACTGTAAAGAACATAGAGAGGCAATGGAAGACCACAGGCACAGTTCTTGTTAAGGCCAGAAGTGGCAGGCCAAGTAAACTATCGGAGAGGCAAAGGATGGTGAGAACGGTCTAAAACAGCCCACAGACCACCTCCAAAGACCTACAACATCATCTTGCTGCAGATGGTGTCACTGTACATCGTTCAACAATTCAGTGCACTTTGCACAAGGAGAAGCTGTATGGGAGAGTTATGCGGAAGAAGCCTTTTCTGCACACATGCCACAGAGTCGCTTGAAGCATGCAAACGCACATTTGGACAAGCCAGCTTCATTTTGGAAGAAGGTGCTGTGGACTGATGAAACAAAGATTGACTTATTTGGTCATAAAAAGGGGCGTTATGCATGGCGACAAAAGAAACAGCGTTCCAAGACAAACACTTGCTACCCACAGTAAAATTTGGTGGATGTTCCATCATGCTGTGGGGCTGTGTGGCCAGTGCCAGTACTGGGAATCATGTTAAAGTTGAGGGTCGCATGGATTCCACTCAATATAAGCAGATACTTGAGAATAATGTCGAGGAATCAGTCACAAAGTTGAAGTTACGCTGGGGCTGGATATTTCAACAAGACAACGACCCAAAACACTGCTCAAAATCTACTCTGGCATTTATTCAGAGGATCAAGTACAATGTTCTGGAATGGCCATCCCAGTCCCCAGACCTGAATATCATTGAAAATCTTTGGGGTGATTTGAAGCGAGCTGTCCATGCTCGGCAACCATCAAACCTAACTGAACCTGGAGATGTTTTGCAAGGAGGAATGGTCCAAAATACCTTCATCTAGAATCCAGCCACTCATTACAGGCTATGGGAAGCGTCTAGAGGCTGTTATTTCTGCTAAAGGAGGCTCTATTAAATATTGATGCAATATTTCTGTTGGGGTGCCCAAATTTATGCACCTTTCTAATTTTGTTTTGATGCATATTGCACATTTTCTGTTAATCCAATAAACCTCATTTCACTACTGAAATATTACTGTGTCCTTCAGTTATTTGATAGATCAAAATGAAATTGCTGATCCAAACACCCAATTATTTATAAATGAAAATCATGGAAATTGTCAGGGGTGCCTAAACTTTTGCATACAACTGTATGTGCAGCCACCAATTAGCAACTAGCTCCCAGCTCCTCCACAAGAATAAATCAAGTTCCGAAAAGAGCCAAACAGCATGAGAAGCCACCTACTTTCGCATTCGGGTCCTCATGTTTTTCACATATAATTTTTTTTTTAATTTTTAATATTTCTATATATATCTGAAAAGGTTAATGTAAAATAGATATCTATCGGAATAGATATACAGGTATACATATATATATATATATATATATATACACAGTATATATATATGATCAATTAGCCAGTGGCCCAGCACTGCAACCTTGGCGGTGTATTAACAACCTGGGTGCAATCCTCAAGGAGACTTGTATAAATGTATGTAAAGAAGGGCACTCTCAGGATTATTTGTAAAGATGATGAATAAATTGATTATGACAAAACAAAACATGTCATACGTAGAAAATTAGAGTCACTAATTTTCTATGTATGACGTTTTGTTTTGTCATAATAAATATATTCATCATCTCTACAAAAAACCCTGAGAGTGCCCTTCTTTACATATATTTATATATATATATATATATATATATATATATATATATATATATATATATATATATATATATATATATGGAGAAAAAGATGTATATAGGTGTCATGTTCTGTCTCAGGATATCATGTGAGAGCCTCATTGTCTGGAACAGTTACTTTAAAGGAAGATTAGTAGAAGCCATACTGATTGAAAATGAAAACAAATTTATTTAAACAACAGAATACTTTGTTTAAGCAAATACTTGCAGAATATTTAAATATGCTACTCAGGTATGTTAAGACCACATACAGCAGGAGTGAAAATAAACAAACAAAGTAAGCAGAGATGCAGATTCAAAAAGGAAAGTCTTTCTCCTACTAATTGCTGAGTGCAGGATTTGCACAAGGCAGGATACAAACTTGCAAACTGGTAACAGGTTTAAAGGTAAAGGCTTTGTCCTGGTAATACCTTGTAAACAGGTGCAAAGGTGAAGTCTTTCTCCTGGCAATAGCTGAGTGCAGGAATTTGCATAAAGCAGGAAACAAACTTGAAGATTGGTAACAGGTTTAAAGGTAAAGGCTTTCTCCTGGTAATACCTTGAAAACAGGTGCAAAGGTGAAGTCTTTCTCCTGGCAATAGCTGAGTGCAGGAATTTGCATAAAGCAGGAAACAAACTTGAAGATTGGTAACAGGTTTAAAGGTAAAGGCTTTCTCCTCGTAATACCTTGTAAACAGGTGCAAAGGAAATCTTTCTCCAAAGAAGTACAGGAAACAGGTTCTGACTTGACAAAACAGATCCAATGTGAAGACACCAATGCAGACTAAAAGCCATCCTTAAATAGGGAGGTTTTGCACAGGGTTGGTTCTGATTAATTCCAGAATTGAGAACACCTGTGTGTTGCACAGGTGTAATAACAAGTAAGGCAAATAGTTATTGATCAGATCTTTTAAGTTCCTTGCTATTCCTAGAACTGGCTGTGGCTCAACACACAAGCAAACCGACTTACAAGCACACAGGAATAGTAACCACAGAGCCACAGGTTCAAATCCCCACACAGCCCTTCTTAGCAGAATGCCTCCCAGACCTTTTCTTTTTCTTTTTCGTCTGGAGGCTTGGTTCATGACAGATGCCCCCTCCAAAGAGCGCACTCTGGGCGCTCAAAGCCTGTTCAAACATCTGAAGGTGGGATTTACGAACAAGTGTTCCATTTGAAGCCCTAATACAATCAGATGGAATGGATTCTTTGCTTGGAACAGCTGCCTGAGATTGGGGACCCTTAGAAGATATCCCTGTAGGCATAACAAGAGCTGAAAAACCAAGACAGTTTTGATTTAGAGGTTCCTGATTATACCCAGCAGCTTGCAATGGACTGGCTGATGGGCAGGGTACCTCCGGGTAGGAAAAGACCTCTCCTTCAGAGTCAAGGAATTCGTTATCTGGGTCATATCTGCCTGATGGGTAGAGTACCTCCGGGTAAGGTATGACCTCTCCTTCAGAGTCCAGGAATTCATTTTCTGTGTCATTTATATCCAATTCAACCATCTCATCCAATTCTTTCTCAGTCAATGAGTAGCTGGGTGAAGGTGGTACAAGGAGGTGTGGATCTTTAGAATTGGCAGAGTCTGATTCAGCTGGAAGGTTTGTCACTTTTATGTCTGATGAGTGACTTTTGTTAGCTGGATCTCCAGCCAGGGCAGAAACAAGGTAATGTGCAGGATTTCCAGGAGGTATTTTTGCAGAGTTCCCCAATGTGGTTGATGCAGAAACAGACGCAGTGGTATGGGTAATGGATGTAGTTGGAGTTGTACTCCCAATGACCATCTGTTTCAAATCAGGTACCATTTCTTGAAGCGTGTTAGAAACGGTTGTTTGTAGAATAGATGTATTCTCCATAGCTGGGTCATCTCCATGGGTATCATACAGTTTGCTAGTGGAAGTATAATTTGTTCCCTTAACATCAGAGTTCATTTTCAACTTGGCTGTATCTTGACTTGATCCTCTAGGAGGTCTTACTGGACACCCTGTGATGCGGTGACCAGGTCCCCCACAATAGAAACAGAGGTTAAGTTGTCTTCGCCGAATTTTCTCCTCTTCTGTTAAGGGTTCTTTAAAACCTTTCCTTGTTTGGGAGGTAACTTTAGACAAGGTTTCGGTTGGGAGAGATAACATTTCCACCAGCTCCATAAAGTTAATGAGTATGTCCTTAATAAACTTTAATACTGAATCCAATACAGCAATAATCCCAGAGGGCTCTCTTTTAGAGTCTTCACATTCTGTCATGTTCTGTCTCAGGATATCATGTGAGAGCCTCATTGTCTGGAACAGTTACTTTAAAGGAAGATTAGTAGAAGCCATACTGATTGAAAATGAAAACAAATTTATTTAAACAACAGAATACTTTGTTTAAGCAAATACTTGCAGAATATTTAAATATGCTACTCAGGTATGTTAAGACCACATACAGCAGGAGTGAAAATAAACAAACAAAGTAAGCAGAGATGCAGATTCAAAAAGGAAAGTCTTTCTCCTACTAATTGCTGAGTGCAGGATTTGCACAAGGCAGGATACAAACTTGCAAACTGGTAACAGGTTTAAAGGTAAAGGCTTTGTCCTGGTAATACCTTGTAAACAGGTGCAAAGGTGAAGTCTTTCTCCTGGCAATAGCTGAGTGCAGGAATTTGCATAAAGCAGGAAACAAACTTGAAGATTGGTAACAGGTTTAAAGGTAAAGGCTTTCTCCTGGTAATACCTTGAAAACAGGTGCAAAGGTGAAGTCTTTCTCCTGGCAATAGCTGAGTGCAGGAATTTGCATAAAGCAGGAAACAAACTTGAAGATTGGTAACAGGTTTAAAGGTAAAGGCTTTCTCCTCGTAATACCTTGTAAACAGGTGCAAAGGAAATCTTTCTCCAAAGAAGTACAGGAAACAGGTTCTGACTTGACAAAACAGATCCAATGTGAAGACACCAATGCAGACTAAAAGCCATCCTTAAATAGGGAGGTTTTGCACAGGGTTGGTTCTGATTAATTCCAGAATTGAGAACACCTGTGTGTTGCACAGGTGTAATAACAAGTAAGGCAAATAGTTATTGATCAGATCTTTTAAGTTCCTTGCTATTCCTAGAACTGGCTGTGGCTCAACACACAAGCAAACCGACTTACAAGCACACAGGAATAGTAACCACAGAGCCACAGGTTCAAATCCCCACACAGCCCTTCTTAGCAGAATGCCTCCCAGACCTTTTCTTTTTCTTTTTCGTCTGGAGGCTTGGTTCATGACAATAGGTATGGCGCTGTAGGATACACAAAAAAAAATAATTATGCGTGAGTGTAGTATTTTGCAGCCCTAGAATGCCTATCAAGCGTGATAAGTAACCCTATATACTCATCACCTGATAGATGTAGTAATGTGAAATAAATATAAGGGAAAGGGAAAATGGAATGGATTCTAATGGCGCAACACTCTGGAAAGGAATAAAAATTCTAAAAATTTAAGGTGGACTGAATGTATTTCATCCAATCAAAAACATAATTTATGCTTACCTGATAAATTTATTTCTCTTGTAGTGTATCCAGTCCACGGATCATCCATTACTTATGGAATATATTCTCCTTCCCAACAGGAAGTTGCAAGAGTCCACCCACAGCAAAGCTGCTATATAGCTCCTCCCCTAACTGCCATACTCAGTCATTCGACCGAAAACATGCAGAGAAAGGAAAAACCATAGGGTGCAGTGGTGACTGTAGTTCAAATAAAAAAATTACCTGCCTTAAAGTGACAGGGCGGGCCGTGGACTGGATACACTACAAGAGAAATAAATTTATCAGGTAAGCATAAATTATGTTTTCTCTTGTTAAGTGTATCCAGTCCACGGATCATCCATTACTTATGGAATACCAATACCAAAGCTAAAGTACACGGATGATGGGAGGGACAAGGCAGGTACTTAAACGGAAGTTACCACTGCCTGTAAGAAACCCTTTCTCCCAAAAATAGCCTCCGAAGAAGCAAGGTATCAAATTTGTTAAATTTGAAAAAGTATGAAGCGCAGACCAAGACTCTGTCTTGTAAATCTGTTCAACAGAAGCCACATTTAAAAAAGGCCCAAGTGAAAACCACAGCTCTAGTAGAATGAGCTGTAATCCCTTCAGGAGGCTGCTGTCCAGCAGTCTCATAAGCTAAATGAATTATGCTTTTTAACCAAAAAGACAGAGAGGCTGCTGAAGTCTTTTGACCTCTCCTCTGTCCAGAATAGACAACAAACAAGGTGAACGTTTGATGAAAACTGTAGTAGCTTGTAAGTAAAACTTTAAAGCCCAAACCACGTCCAATATTGTGTAATAGACGTTCCTTCTTTGAGGAAGGATTAGGATACAAGCATGGAACAACTATCTCTTGAGTGATGTTCTTGTTAGATACCACCTTAGGAAAAAACCCAGGTTGGTACGCAGGACTACCTTATCCGTACGAAGGACCAGATAAGGAGAATCACATTGTAACACAGATAACTTGGAGACTCTACGAGTCGAGGAAATAGCTACCCAAAAGGAACTTTCCAAGATAAAGATTGATATCTATGGAACAAAAAAGGTTCAAACGGAACTTCTTGAAGAAACCTTAAGAACCAGGTTTAAGCTCCATGGTGGAGCAACAGTTTTAAACACAGGCTTGGATCTAACCAAAGCCTGACCAAATGCCTGAACGTCTAGAATACCTGCCAGACGCTTGTGCAAAAAAAAATAGACAGAGTAAAAATCTGTCCCTTTTAAGGAATTAGCTGACAACCCTTTCCTCCAAAACATCTTGGAGAAAAGATAATATCCTGGGAATCCAGACTTTACTCCATGAGTAACCCTTGGATTCATAACAATCAGATATTTACACCATATCTATGTTCAATTTTCCTAGAGACAGGCTTTCATGTCTGTATTAAGGTATCAATGACTGAATGGGAGAAGCCATGCTTTGATAACATCAAGCGTTCAGTCTCCAGGCAGTCCATCTCAGATTGATTCTATTTAGATGGTTGAAAGGACCCTGAGGTAGAGGGACCTGTCTCAGAAGCAGAGACCGTGATAGAAAGGATGACATGTCCACCAGATCTGCATACCAGGTCCTGCGTGGCTACGCAGGCGCTGACAAAAACACCAAAGCCCTCTCCTGCTTGGTCTTGACCTCCGGAGGAAATCCCACTCCCCCGGAAGAAAAGTCTGACGACTTAGAAAAACCACCTCCCAGTTCTCAACACCTGGGATATGGATAGCTGATAGACAAGAGAGAGTCTCTGTCCAGTGAATTATTGTAAGACTTCTAACATCGCTAGGGAACTTCTGTTCCCCCTTGATGGCTGATGTAAACCACAGTCGTGTATATTGTCCGACTGAATATGATGTACCTCAGAGTTGCTTAACTGAGGCCAAGTCTGAAGAGCATGGAATATCACTCCCAGTTCCAGAATATTTATTAGAAGGAGGGTCTCCTCCTAAGTCCACTATCCCTGAGTCTTCAGGGAGTTCCAGACTGCATCCCAACCTAAAAGGCTGGCATCTATTGTAACAATTGTCCCATCTGACCTGCGGAAGGTCATACCCTTGGACAGATGGACCCGACATAGTCACCAGAGAATCTCTGGTCTCTTGGTCCAGGTTTAACAGGGGGACAAACCTGTGTAATCCCCGTTCCTCTGACTGAGCGTGCATAGTTGCAGCGGTCTGAAATGTAGACGTGCAAACGGTACTATGTCCCTTGCCGCTACCATTAAGCCGATTTCATTCATGTACTGAGCCATGAAAAACACGGCGGATGGAATGAAAAACACGGCAGAAATTTAGAAACTTTAACAACCTGGACTCCGCCAGGTAAATTTTCATTTCTACAGAATCTATCAGAGTCCCTAAGAGGGAAACCCTTGAGATTGGGGATAGAGAACTCTTTCCTTGTTCACTTTCCACCCATGTGATCTCAGAAATGCCAGTACTACGTCCGTATGAGACTTGGCAATTTGGATGTTTGACGCCTGTATCAGGATGTCGTCTAAATAAGGGGCCACTTCTATGCCCCGCAGCCTAAGGACCGCCAAAGCGACCCCAGAACCTCCATAAAGATTCTTGGGGCTGTAGATATCCCAACGGAAAGAGCTACAAACTGGTAATACCTGTCTAGAAAGGCAAACCTGAAAAACGATGGTGATCTTTATGCATCACAATGTGAGGATAAACATCCTTCAAATCCATTGTAGTCCTCTATTGACTCTCCTGGATCATAGTTAAGATGGTACGAATAGTTTCCATCTTAAAAGACGGAATTCTGAGGAATTTGTTTAAGATCTTTAGATCCAAAATAGGTCTGAAGGTTCCCTCTCCTTGGGAACCACAAACAGATTTGAGTAAAAACTCTGTCCCTGTTCCTCTCTTGGAACTGGATGGATCTCGTACACAATGTAAGAATGCCTCCTTCTTTATCTGGTTTGCAGATAATCGGAAAGGCGAAATCTCCCCTTTTTTTTGGGGGGGGGAATCTTTGAAATCCAGAAGATATCTCTGGGATATAAATTCCCATGCCTAGGGATCCTGGGCATCTCTTGCCCACGCCTGGGCGAAGAATGAAAGTCTGCCCCCTATAGGATCCGTTACCGGATAGGGGTCCGGTCCTTCATGCTGCCTTAGAGGCAGCAGCAGGCTCCTTGGCCTGCTTATCTTTGTTCCAGGTCCGATTGTCTCCAGACCGCCTTGGACTGAGCAAAAATTCCCTCTTGTTTTGCCTTAGAGGAAGTGGATGCCACACCCCAGTGATATAAGCAATAATCTCCTTCAAACCAGGCCCGAATAGGGTCTGCCCCTTGAAGGGAAGTTAAGTAGCTTATTTATTAAAGTCACGACAGCTGACCATGATATAAGCCATAGCGCTCTGCGCGCCAGTATAGTAAAAAACAGAATTCTTAGCCGTTAGTCTAGTCAAATGAACAAAGGCATCAGAAAACAAAGGAATTGGCTAGCATAAGCTTGTCAAATATATTCATCCAATGGAGTCGCTAACTGTAAAGCCTCATCAAGAGACTCAACCCAGAACGCCGCAGCAGCAGTGACAGAAGCATGTATGCAAGGGGCTGCAGGATAAAACCCTGTTGAATAAACATTTTTTATCCATTGGATCTAAAAAGCACAACTGTCCTCGCCAGAGGTAGTGGTACGCCTAGCTAGAGTAGAAACTCTTCTCTCCACCTTAGGAACTGTCTGCCAGAAGTCCCGTGTGGTCGTAATTATTAGAAAACATTCTTCTAAAAAATAGGAGGGGAAGAGAACGGCACACCTGGTCTATCCCATTCCTTATTAAACAATTTTTAATAAACCTCTTTAGGTATTGGAAAAACATCAGTACACACCGGCACTGCATATTATTTATCCAGTCTACACAATTTCTCTGGCCCTGCGATTGTACACATTCATTCAGAGCAGCCAAAGCCTCCCTGAGAAACAAGTGGAGGTTCTCAAGCATAAATTTTAAATGTAGAAATATCAGAATCAGATTAAATCATCTTCCCTGAGTCAAAAAAATCACCCACAGACTAAGCATATTGTGAGGTAGTATCATACATGGTTCTTAAAGCGTCCGTATGCTCTGTATCTACCCCCAGAGCTATCTGCTTTCCTTTAATTTCAGGTAGTCTGACTAATACTGCTGCCAGAGTATTATTCACCACCTTTGCCATGTCTTGTAAAATAAACGCTATGGACGCCCTTGATGTACTTGGCGCCATTTGAGCGTGAGTCCCTGAAGCGGGAGTCGAAGGGTCTGACACGTGGGGAGAGTTAGTCGGCATAACTTTCCCCTCGACAGAATCCCCTGGTAAAATAAACGCTATGGGTGCCCTTGATGTACTTGGCGCCATTTGAGCGTGAGTCCCTAAAGCGGGAGTCAAAAGGTCTGACACGTGGGGAGAGTTAGTCGGCATAACTACCCCCACGACAGAATCCTCTGGTGATAATGTTTTTAAAGACAAAAAATGATCTTTATTGTTTAACATGAAATCAGTACATCTGGTACACATTCTAAGATGGGGTTCCACCATGGCTTTTAAACATAATGAACACAGAGCTTCCTCTATGTCAGACATGTTAGAACAGACTAATAATGAGACTAGTAAGCTTGGAAAACACTTTAAATCAAGTTAACAAGCAAATATATAAAACGTTACTGTGCCTTTAAGAGAAACAAATTTTGTCAAAATTTGAAAAACAGTGAAAAAAGGCAGTAAAACAAACGAAATTTTTACAGTACATGTAATAAGGTAACAGAGCATTGCACCCACTTGCAAATGGATGATTAACCCCTTAATGCAAAAAACAGATAAAAAAACGACATAGACGTTTTTAAAAAACAGACACAACAAACTGCCACAGCAGAGCTGTGGATTACCTTCCCTATAAACGATTTTGGAAGTCTTTTTAGCCCTTTAGAAATGTCCTGTAGTATTCAGGGGACTGCTGAGGGAATCTGGATGATTCATTTTGTAATTTTAACTGCGCAAAAAAAGCGCTAAACTAAGCCCTTCCCACTCATATTACAACAGTGGGAAGCGTCAGTTAACTGTTTCTATGCAAAATTTAAGCCAGCCATGTGGAAAAAACTTAGGCCCCAATAAGTTTTATCACCAAACATATGTTAAAAAACGATTAAACATGCCAGCAAACGTTTTAAAACACATTTTTACAAGAGTATGTATCTCTATTAATAAGCCTGATACCAGTCGCTTTTACTGCATTTAAGGCTATACCAACATTACAGTGTTATCACCAATGTACGTTAAAAAACGATTAAACATGCCAGCAAACGTTTTAAAACACATTTTTATAAGAGTATGTATCTCTATTAATAAGCCTGATACCAGTCGCTATCGCTGCATTTAAGGCTTTACTTACATTACTTCGGTATCAGCAGTATTTTCTTAGTCAATTCCATTCCTAGAAAAATATTTTACTGCACATACCTTATCTGCAGGAAAACCTGCACGCCATTCCCCCTCTGAAGTACCTCACTCCTCAGAATGTGTGAGAACAGCAAATGGATCTTAGTTACGTCTGCTAAGATCATAGAAAAACGCAGGCAGATTCTTCTTCCAAATACTGCCTGAGATAAACAGCACACTCCGGTGCCATTTAAAAATAACAAACTTTTGATTGAAGAATAAACTAAGTATAAAAAAACCACAGACTCTCACAACCTCCTATCTATGTTGAGGCTTGCAAGAGAATGACTGAGTATGGCAGTTAGGGGAGGAGCTATATAGCAGCTTTGCTGTGGGTGGACTCTTGCAACTTCCTGTTGGGAAGGAGAATATATTCCATAAGTAATGGATGATCCGTGGACTGGATACACTTAACAAGAGAAACATAAGTGTTCTAAACATATAGTAATGATATAGTGTGTGAAGTATTACTTCTGATGGTAATATGAAATATGAAGTACTAAAGGTTATAATGTTATAATGTATATAGAATGTATTTCATACAATAGTGCAGTGATATTAAAATATAAATTCACACATTCAATCAGTAGTGTTTAATATAAATAACCGCGCTAGGATAATTAGTCCTAAAGTACGTCTGTTATCAATAATAAATAGCCGATATCTATCTAATGAAATGCTATAACAAATATTTCAGTATATGAGTAGTGACATGTAACATAAAAAATATAGTTATTATGAGACTTCGTGATGGATGAGCGTAAATAAATAGTACAGTAGTATGTCAATGTCTAAGTGACATAAATGTCCATATATACTGTGATAGTGAGACAATTAGTAATCAAGCATATGTTACAAATGATAGTATCACACTCTGCCACTAATATACTGGTACATAGAAAAATCCAAAAAAAGACACTTTTATGCGCATGAGATGCAAATAACATGCATATACATTTCTAATGTCTATTAACAAGTCTGTATATGTTGATAAATCTTCACTAAGCAACTGTCCCGTTGGGAGCCTACTCCTTCACCTCAATCTCATGAGGTAAGTGCCGCGTAGTGTTAAGTTAAGTTTCCTCCCGGTGTCAGCTGCAGGTTGGCGATTTGTAATCTTTCAGCAACGATCTCATTCCTCACCGCTCGTTCCTGTAGTGTATATGGCCATAAAAGAAAAAGACATGCAATAGTGCAACTCTGTCTTAAAATCTTATAAAATTTATTTAGGTAAAAGGATGTATGCTTACATCAATTGCCCTCAATACATATGAGGTAATTAAAAACTCTATTATCATATACTCAATTCCAGGAACACGGTGCTTTGTCTGTAGGATGTGCATCTGTGCAGGCATAAGGTAAAAACAAAGTCCTGACGCGCTTCGAAGGGATATGATAGCTTTGACCCTTCTTCCTCAGACCTAATTACCGTATGCTTAACGAGATCGGTTTAAAAACACTGAGACGGGGCGGCGGCACGCCCCCTAGCATATACGTGATACTATCATTTGTAACATATGCTTGATTACTAATTGTCTCACTATCACAGTATATATGGGCATTTATGTCACTTAGACATTGACATACTACTGTACTATCTATTTACGCTCATCCATCACAAAGTCTCATAATAACTATATTTTTTATAAGTTACATGTCACTACTCATATACTGAAATATTTGTTATAGCATTTCATTAGATAGATATCGGCTATTTATTATTGATAACAGACGCACTTTAGGACATAGGTCTAATTATCCTAGCGCGGTTATTTATATTAAACACTACTGATTGAATGTGTGAATTTATATTTTAATATCACTGCACTATTGTATGAAATACATTCTATATACATTATAACATTATAACCTTTAGTACTTCATATTTCATATTACCATCAGAAGTAATACTTCACACACTATATCATTACTATATGTTTAGAACACTTATGTTTTGATTGGATGAAATACATTCAGTCCACCTTAAATTTTTAGAATTTTTATTCCTTTCCAGAGTGTTGCGCCATTAGAATCCATTCCATTTTCCCTTTCCCTTATATTTATTTCACATATATATATATATATATATATATATATATATATATATATATATATTTACAATAAAAATGACATCCTTTGGAATGATAAATATGTATAGTAAATATACAGTTAAACACATAAATACATCTGTACACACATCTACACACACACACACACATATATATATATATATATATATATATATATATACACACACATACATACATACACAAATATTTAGACATGTATATTTATGTATATATACACAATATAGCCCTTTGCAGTCAAATACCTTGTCTTATATCATATAACTTCTAACCCTTATAACTTTTTTAAAAATATTTATATTAATTATTTTTATCAGTAGTTTTTATATGAATGTAACTGCATTTTTAAATGTATTTATGTTGTGTTTAGTGCAACATTTTTAACGCCTTTTACCCTTTCCGCAAGGGTTCCAGTCAAGCTAACCCGACAATCGCAAAATGTGACTGTGCTCTCGCAGTTGTGTTTTCTTTCAACTTGTAATACGCAAGCTATCGCTTGTGCGCAACGGTTAGCGCACCACTTGTAATCTAGCCGATAGTTATATGCAAGATATAGTGTGATAATAAAATGCTTTAACACATATGTACAGTATATATATATATATATATATATATAGTATATACATTATTAGATGTTCCCAGTATTATTTATATTGATATTTTGGCTTCAATACAACAGCTCTTATAGTCCACATGGTGTCTTAATGATCACATTTTACGGGTGTTATAATGATGGAATTAGTTCATTTTGTGAACTGCTGATGAATCAAAACTGTATTCTCTTGGGAGCAATTACATTTCATGATATATTAGTGGCTTATGATCATGCCTGTGAACTTTCCAATTAAACTCCCCCTGAGATCCTTGAAACCATTAAAACTCGATTTTACATGTGTTATTTAATAAAATAAAGTAAAATTCTAAACACAATTCTAAGATTTGTACTTTTGTTGGCTGCTGTATTATATTTGCAGAAAAGCTCTAGCACAGACACAGCTTCAATAATGTCCTGAAGAGAACATTTTTTTTATACACATACAGTATTTGTCAAACTTTGTACATATTATGCTGAGACCATATAGGCACATGTTATTTGTAATACAATGCCCCTTTAAAGGGACAGTCTACACCAGAATTTTTATTGTTTAAAAAGATAATCATTTATTACCCATTCCCCAGTTTTGCATAACAAACACTGTTATATTAATTTACTTTTTACCTCTGTGATTACCTTGCATCTAAGCCTCTGCAGACTGCCCCCTTATTTCAATTCTTTTAACAGACTTGCATTTTAGCCAATCAGTGCACTCTCATAAGTAACTCCATGGGCGTGAGCACAATGTTATCTATATGACACATATGAAGTAATGCCCTCTAGCTATGAATAACTGTTAAATGCATTGAGATAAGAGGCGGCCTTCTAGGGCTTAAAATTGGCATATGAGCCTATCTAGGTTCAGCTTTCAACTAAGAATACCAAGAGAACAAAGCAAATTTGATTATAAAAGTGTTGTTTAAGATTCCATGCCCTATCTGAATCATGAAAGATTAATTTTGACTAGACTGTCCCTTTAAATATAAAAGCTGTCTCTCTAGAACCTTATTTAAATATTTAAAAACATACAGAAATAATGTAGCCTAATCATGCAGACCTCCCAACTGTCCCTATTTAGGAGGGGCAGTACCTGTTTCTGAGCTCAGTCCCGTTGCCCCTCTGAGACGGCCATATGTCCCTATTTGCAGAATTTCTCTTAGCCCTACCCACATAACACCCAGACAAGCCCACAAACTACCCAGACACACCCACCGACCAGACACACCCACCGACCAGACACACTCACAATCCCCCATACTAACCACCCATGATGCCACTCCTCCCAATACTGCCCCACCTACAAAATAGTGACGGGCCCCCATCAACTTCCTGAGTCCTGATTCCCAGCCTCAAATGTTGGGAGGAATGCTAATGATAAAGCTGCGGTGGGGTCAGCAATGACGTGAGTTAAATCAAATTAAACACTTTCATTTCTGGGGTGTGTTTAATATTTAATATTTGGGTGGTTGTTAAAATGCCCCTAGAGAGCTACTGCAGCCTTATTGGCAGCCATGGCTATAGGGTTTCACTGGAAAAGTATTAGTTAAAGGGACATAAACGTGAAAACAAAAATATGTTACAGCATTGTATTATTACACTATTGATTGTATATCACTATTACAGGGGTTAAACACATAAATAAACACATAAGGGTTAAATAAACACATAAGGGTTAAACACATAAACACAGGACATACTTGAAAACGAGAGAAATCTCAATGTATCCTTCCTGGTAAAATATTTTATAAATAAAATAAAATAAATAAAATAATAAAGTCAGATCCATAACTGCAATGTACTACTGGGAGCTAGCTGTACAAATCTGGTGAGCCCATTACAAGAATCATATGTGTGTGGCCACTAATAACCAGCTATCTCCCAGTACTGCTTTGCTGCTCCTGAGCCTACCTAGGTAAGGTTTTTGGAAACTGAAAAGTCTGTTAATGCTGACTGCATGCTTTACCGGAATCCTGAAAGTTTAATTTGAACTTTTATGTCCCTATAAAAATGAGGGTCATTTTTCTAGGTTAAGATTAAATAATTTGCTCACTATCAACCCAGTAAACTATGTATTTAACAACCACAAAATGGTTAAATACATGGGTAAAGTAATGCCCTGGAGCCCCAGAGAACTGTGGTTCCAAGCAGAAACTGCTCCTGAGCCAATCAGCAGAACTATCCAAATGACCCAGCTGTGCAACTAGCCCTATTGACTGATTGGATCAGTGCCAGTTTCCACTATGGAACAGACGTTCTCCTGAGCGATACTGAAGCACCTGTTTAACGACTTTACAGAGGTTAAACACAGAGATTTGCAGGTCATTAGTGATGATAACATTACATGCTCTAAGAAATGGGAGCATGTTATTTTTTCACTATAATCACCCTTTAAGGGCTTGAAATCTATTTGGGTCTTGTCCGGTCTTCTATCGAAAACTCCACAACGTTGAAAACTCCAAGTTTACGTCACTTCCGATGACTCCATACATCTGATTGGTTTTGCATCCTGTCCCTCACGGAGACACGGGCCAATCAGATGGGCAATGTAATCACCTATCTTCGCTATCTATTTTGCCTCCGTCTGGGGGGGTAAACCTCATTCCCCAAGGTTCACTTGAGGTGGATGCCAGAGGATCGGCGGTGCGCCCCCCAGAGGCAAAAACAAATAGTCAAAATGGAAGAGTCACCGGATGTTACGTAATCTTTGAGTTTACGAGCGCTTGGAGTTTTCGATAGAACAGCGGCAGCTAAAGAGCATGCAGCCTTATTGTATTGAGTGTAATATCCTCCCGTCCCCTTTGCTCTGCTCACAACCTCCTACTCTCCTCCTCTCTTGTTACCTCCTCGCATTCCCGTTTATAGGACTTCTCCAGACTGGCTTCTATCTTGTGGAACTATCAGCCTCACTTTACACGACTCTCCCCTAGTTTTGAAAGCTTCAAGCGTTCCCTAAAGATTCTTCTGTTCAGGGATGCACACAACCTACACTAACCTTTTCTAATACCAGTTCCACTCCTCCATTGCTATCCGCCATGAACCCCCTTAGCATGTAAGCCTAAGAGCCCAACTGCTAGCAGATCACATTCATAAGAGCTGACTACAACAGTGCGACTCTCGGCAGGGCCCTCTACCCATTTGATCCCTATAAATGCTATCTTGTATACCGCCTATGTTTATAGCGCTGCGGAATCTGTTGGCGCCCTACAAATAACCGATAATAATAATAATATAAAAAGAAGGGCTTGCAATGTGATATAAAGCTTTAAATGTAACTGCATTGCGTGTAGTATACTATTAAGAGCCCTCCTAATATGTGCATTTGGATCCTTCGTGAGGATCCGAATGCGGAAGTAGGTGGCCTCTCGTGACGTTCAGGTCTTTTCAGAGCCGGATTTTTAATGTGAAAGATCAGCATACTAAGATTTGTGCAAATACAGAGTTCCCGAGCAGAAAACAGCACTAGTTGCACATCTGAGTAATTAGATTTGATTTGAGCACTGGTTTTCAAACCTGTAGCTCAGGCCTCCCCAACAGGCCAGATTTTTAGGATTACCTTAGGTGAGTGCAGGTAAAATGGCCATGTTTACTAATCAGCTGATTATTTCCCCTGAACTCTTCTACAGATATCACAAAATCTGGCCTGTTAGGGAGGACTGAGTACAGGTTTAAAAACCAGTGGATTACAGCATGTCATTTTTCAAATATAATTGTCCTTTAATTAACCTCTATTATTCAGTAAATTAGTAATTTGTTGCAAACAGAATAATGATTCATTTATTTCAATTCATCCATGAAAAACATGAAATAGCACTAAAAAGTAAACTATACCACCTAGGTATATGCAATGCATTCAGTGCACTTCTAAAGAGGTTTTCCTGCTGACTTACAAGTTATATAGCTTGTGCGATTAAGAGCCTGTGTTCCAAACCCATTGAACCTAACACAGGATATTTAAAAGGACATTTTAATGTAAAAATAAAAATAAAATGCTGTAATTTGATTGATTTGTTTTATTTTTAAACAAATTTCTTTTTTTACTACATGTTTAACTTCTGCAAAAATTGAAGAGAGATGTAAGTCAAAATTAAACTATCAAGTTTCAGATAGAACATGCAATTTATTTCTATTATTACATTTTGTTCTAATTGTGTCCTATGTTGAACAGCATACCTAGATAGGCTAAGGAGCATCTATGCACTACTGAGACCTTGCTGGTGATTGGTGGTTTTGCACGTGCCTCTTGTCATTGACTCACCAGATGGTCCCAGTAGTGCATTTCTCCTCTACAACCCCTTTGCAGGCTACGCACTGAATTACCCTATAACTCTTAAAACTGCATTACTCTTCTAACCTAATAACTAGGTTGGGTCAGAAACAAATCCAATGAAATGTTTAATTATGTGTCTATGTTAATCATTATCTGCCTGGGCGATATTAAAAGTTATAAAACCATTCTAAAAAGTACCTTAGAATTCTATGTAAAACTTTTCCTGATTTGCACAAATTCGCACAAATTCCTCCTCCTACACCATTTGTCTGACTGTTAAAAAGTCTGCAAAAGGAAAATCCCACTGTCACACAAAGCACCAATAAAAATGTACTTCCTCTGTTGAGATCCTGTATTTTTTACTTTCTGTCTTCGTCAGAATAAAAAAGCTGTAATGTGTTTCCACTGCAATACAGGATTAAGTGATTGCATTAACCATTTGTATAGCGCAAATACTGTATGATTACTATTGGTAGAACATTTTAGTATAAGGAAAGATGCCCAGAATTTCTTGAGGTCGGATTTACTTTATCATTAGAGACATTAAACTTTCATGATTCAGATGGAAAATGCAATATAAGAGGCTTTTTATATAGACACTGTCTGAGGCACCAGCTACTAATGAGCGTGTGCAATAGTTCACAGTGTATACATATGAGTCAGTGATTGGCTGATGGCTCTCACTTGATAACAGGGGGCAGCAAATTGCTATTGCATTGTCTTTTTGTTATGCAGTTGGGGGGATTATGTAATTCTGTTGTATTTTATAGTCCTTGTTCCTGTTAAGTTTTAACAAAAAAAAAAAAAAGGAAATATGAGCTTCTAAATATTGTGCGCTGAATTTCCTAATATTCATATGCTGTACCCACAACTTAAAAGATATATGGTTACGAGTGCACAGTTTACTTCTGCAGAACACATTTACATATTTCTTTTCCATAGCGTTACCGACCACAGAAAATTACACAGCAATCTTTTGATCTACTGCTTACCGATAACCTACCTCATGGGCACCCGTTTTTTTGTGTTACAGGAACTGTAGCAAATTGTATGACCAAGCTTTCACTAGAATATTACTTTCAATTAAGTTAAATTAAAAGCTCTTTAGTCACAAATAAATCCTGTGGAAAACAGAAATGGAGGGGCCAAATAGAACAGTATTGCCATGGACAACGATAGCACAGGACAACAGAGGACAACCCCCCTATGAGTAACTACTCACAAGAACAGCGGCACAACTGGAGTGCCGAAGCGCAGATTGGGACTAAACAGAGTCGCCCGACAGACTCGCCAAGACTTCACTGGTAAGGTCACAAGGTGTCAGACGGCCGATCCGAACCAAAGGAATCTGTTGGCGCTCTACAAATACCTGATAATAATAATAAAGGAATCCTGGATACTCCGTGGTCACCAATCTGCCAGAGGGGTGTGTGAAATCAGGCTGATGAAACGGCTTTATCTAGCTGAGAAACGCGTTGCTGTGTTTTTATGGACTTTTAATAAATAGTCTTTCCCATATAACACCTGCTCTATTATTCCATCACACGGCATCTGTTTCCTGTGGTTGACGGTGTTTAAACCCTCTCGAGGTAGGGTGCTTACCATCCCCCCACACACCCCTCTGGCGGATTGGTGACCACGGAGTATCCAGGATTCCTTTGGATCGGATCGACCATCTGACACCTCGTGACCTCGTGTTTAGTCCCAATCTGCGCTGTTCGGCACTCCGGTTCTGCCGCTGTCCTTGTGAGTAGTTACTCATAGGGGGGGGTTGTCCTCTGTTGTCCTGTGCTATCGTTGTCCTTGGCGATACTGTTCTATTTGGCGCCTCTCTATTTCTGTCTCCCACAGGATTTATTTCCATATCTTCCCTATCCAAGAGTGCTGCCTTCACCTGGTGATTTGTCTACGCTCCGTACAAGCGCACCTCCCTAGGACGTCTCGCTCTAGCTCCTTTTGACTGACTTTAGTCACAAAACATATTCCAAAATAGTTTACAAGATGTTAATAACATTAAATTGCAAGCTCATTAGTCACGCAACAAGGATTTGATTGCAAGCTCTTAATTTATCTATTTTATTTCATAATAATTAAAAAAAATGAATGCCCAGAGAATAATAGTTAATTTATCTTAATAAAGCTTTGAATAACATGAAAACACACTAAAAGGACAAATGCAATACACTCAGGTCATTCCACAAGAGCTTGTGTTCCAATTCCATTGCACCTAAATCGGGATGTGCCTGATTAAGAGTTTAAAGGGACATTGTACACTAATTTTTTCTTTGCAAAAATGTTTTGTAGATCTATTTATATAGCCCATCTGGGAGTGTTTTGTAAGAATGTATAGTTTTGCTTATGTTTTAAGAACATTGTGCTGATTTTCAGACTCCTAACCAAGCCTCAAAATATCAGATGTAGACCCAAGTCTACAAAGTTCTGCTGCTCTTGTTTGTGTAACCTGTCTTTTCATTTGCAGGGAAGGGTCTGCTCTTCCTAATTTCCCAGCCCCTTTCACTGGGTGTCCCAGCCTAGCCTCATCAACAGTGCTAAACCGAGACCTTCTAAATCCTGGTTTCTCAACAGCCGGGCCGTGGCCCAGTACCGGGCCGTGATAGCCCTGCTGGTGGGCCCTGACCTGTCATGCCCCCACTGCACACAAGGGGCAGACTGAGACCAATCAAGGCCCCAGGAAAACTGTCTCACACTGACCCAAATGTATTCAAATTTATGCAAATTAACATGGTAGCCTCCCTGCCCTAACCCCAACAGGCCCATCAACCTCCAGAGCCAGGACCCCCAACATTGAGGGCCGAAGAAAGGGCCCCCAACCTCCAGGGCCAGACCTCACACTCCATGGCCCTCACAGCGACAGACCCTCGGCAGGACCCCCACACTCCAGGGCCCCCACTAAACCCACACTGAACTGCTTAGTTACTGATAGGACAAATCCCTGTATATATATATATAAAATAAAACTACCGGGCCCTGGACATGTCCAGCTAAAATTTACTGGGCCTTGAGGTCACTTTGGTTGAGAACCACTGTAAATCTAAATAACTTTTTAAAAGTTTTTTTACGTTATTTTTATGCAAGAGTAAGAGCTCAAAAAGGAGCGCCTATAGGCAGTGGTGTGAACAATGGAAAGGTTATATATAGATGATAAATGTTATAAACCTGTTGACTTGCGGACAGTGCGCTGATGTCAGTGATAGGAGCGTGTAATTGACTGTACCCAGAAGCGAAGTAAAACAAACACAAAGACGCAACAAGAAGGAGCAGCATGAAGTGCGTTGGGATCCTGGCCCTTGTGGCTTTGTTTTGCGTAGTATCTGCTCAGTACGGTAAGTGCTGAAAGTAAGCTGTGTTCTGTACAAGGGGCTGGAGTGTATAATGTCCCTTTAAGCTCGCTGCTGTGGCAAGATGATCTATGAAATCTTATCAGTACTGTGAGGTTGCGCAAAAACTTTTAGAAAGGCCATTTTTAGCTTGTGAGCTGTTAATTGCTCTATGCAGAGTTCTGAAGGATGGACACCTACATAATAATATAATGCTGAATAAAAGCTCCCAAACATTTGGCGAGATTTCTCTCCATGCTTGCCCATTTTTGATCATCAGGCCATCAATATCACCTCCTTTAGAGGGATATAAAATCCAAAAAATGATTCGGACAGAGCATACACGATTTTAAAAAAGTTTTTATTTTACTTCTATTTTCAAATTTGCTTAGTGAATATGATATTCTTTGTTGAAAAGATACCTAGATAGGTGTCTGGAGCACTACATGTCAAGGAGAGCTGCCAGCTAGTGCTCTTGCAAATAGATAAAAACTGAATGCCATATCGATGTGCTCCAGACACATGCACGGTCCAAAGTTTATGTCCCTGCTTTTCAACAAAAGACACCAAGAGAACAAAAAAAGATAATAGAAGTAAATAAGAAAGTTGTTGAAATTGCATGCTCTATCTGAATCGCAATTGGCGCAACGGGTTAAGTGGTAGAAACCCCCAAGACCTAACATGTGAAAGGCAATCACTTTCTCGTTCAAACTCTGTGTGCCTTGGGGGGTGGGGGGGGGGGTTATAAGCAGCACAATTTAAAAAATAAAACAAGGCACTTATTTATATGCTCTGAAAAGGACTAGAGACCCCCAAGACTTTTTGCTTTAAAGTTCAGAAGCCCCTCATAATAAAGCAGAGAGAATTGTATGTTGTGTCTGATTTTACTGTTCCTGGATACATTGTATGAAAACATTCTGAGTGCACAGTTGCCTGTAATCCCACCATATAATTAATATTTTACATTGGTACCATGAAAACACTTTTTTTTTTTTTTATTTAAACAGTACACCCTACCTGAATAAGTTAATGGCGACTTCTACATTCCTCTACTATGCAGTGCCACTTAATTTCTATTCATACTTATTCCAGTTTTCATATGCATCAGGATATTGGAAGAATATAATAAAAACGACAAATTCATTGTAATAAGCTTTTTAAATGAATTACTACTACTATATAGGTTATGCCAAAGTCGAAGTTCTGCAAAGAGCATTGTATAAGTAATATTTAGTATAGGGCTAAATTTAGTAATACTGTGGGGATTGGGATTTCTGAAATATTCGACCTGTACTGGCTCTGGACGCGGTGCTAAGCGTGCACACGCTGCAGTTTAAAATATTTCAGTCATGAACACTGTAAAAAGTACCTGAGACACCGTTCTCTGCCTAGAAACAGCAAACGTAAAAATCACATAGCTATTTGATTGGATGATAGTTATCAAAATTACACGGCGTCCAGTGCGGGAATAAACTTGTTGACTTGCGGACAGTGCGCTGACGTCAGTGATAGGAGCGTGTAATTGACTGTACCCGGAAGCGATGTAAAACAAACACAAAGACGCAACAAGAAGGAGCAGCATGAAGTGCGTTGGAATCCTGGCCCTTGTGGCTTTGTTTTGCGTAGTATCTGCTCAGTACGGTAAGTGCTGAAAGTAAGCTGTGTTCTGTACAAGGGGCTGGAGTAAGTTTTGTGGCAGGTAAGGGGAGGAGGGGTAAGTTGTGTAATACACAATGACGGAGATAGTGAACTTGTGTGAGTGCACTCGCATGCATGTATCTGGTAGTTGTGTGAATGTCCTTTCGCTCATGTGTATCGTGCAGTTGTGTGAGTGCTCCCTCACCCATATGTATATGGCAAAGTTGTGTGAGTGCTCCCTCATATGTATATGGAAAAGTTGTGTGAGTGCTCCCTCATATGTATATGGTGAAGTTGTGTGAGTGCTCTCTCACCCATATACGTATACTGGCAAAGTTGTGTGAGTGCTCCCTCACCCATATGTGTATAGCGAAGTTGTGTGAGTGCTCTCTCACCCATATGTATATGGAGAAGTTGTGTGAGTGCTCTCTCACCCATATGTATATGGAGAAGTTGTGTGAGTGCTCTCTCACCCATATGTATATGGAGAAGTTGTGTGAGTGCTCTCTCACCCATATTTATATAGCAAAGTCGTGTGAGTGTCCTCTCACCCATATGCATATGGCGAAGCTGTGTGAGTGCCCTCTCACCCATATGCATATGGCGAAGCTGTGTGAGGGCCCTCTCACCCATATGCATATGGCGAAGCTGTGTGAGGGCCCTCTCACCCATATGCATATGGCGAAGCTGTGTGAGTGCCCTCTCACTCATATGCATATGGCGAAGCTGTGTGAGTGCCCTCTCACCCATATGCATATGGCGAAGCTGTGTGAGTGCCCTCTCACCCATATGCATATGGCGAAGCTGTGTGAGTGCCCTCTCACCCATATGCATATGGCGAAGCTGTGTGAGTGCCCTCTCACCCATATGCATATGGCGAAGCTGTGTGAGTGCCCTCTCACCCATATGCATATGGCGAAGCTGTGTGAGGGCCCTCTCACCCATATTTATATAGCAAAGTCGTGTGAGGGCCCTCTCACCCATATTTATATAGCAAAGTCGTGTGAGTGCCCTCTCACCCATATTTATATAGCAAAGTCGTGTGAGTGCCCTCTCACCCATATGCATATGGCGAAGCTGTGTGAGGGCCCTCTCACCCATATGCATATGGCAAAGCTGTGTGAGTGCCCTCTCCCACATATGCATATGGCGAAGCTGTGTGAGTGCCCTCTCACCCATATGCATATGGCGAAGCTGTGTGAGTGCCCTCTCACCCATATGCATATGGCGAAGCTGTGTGAGTGCCCTCTCACCCATATGCATATGGCGAAGCTGTGTGAGTGCCCTCTCACCCATATGGCGAAGCTGTGTGAGTGCCCTCTCACCCATATGCATATGGCGAAGCTGTGTGAGTGCCCTCTCACCCATATGCATATGGCGAAGCTGTGTGAGGGCCCTCTAGCCCATATGCATATGGCGAAGCTGTGTGAGGGCCCTCTAGCCCATATGCATATGGCGAAGCTGTGTGAGGGCCCTCTCACCCATATGCATATGGCGAAGCTGTGTGAGGGCCCTCTAGCCCATATGCATATGGCGAAGCTGTGTGAGGGCCCTCTCACCCATATGCATATGGCGAAGCTGTGTGAGGGCCCTCTAGCCCATATGTATCCCAGTGTGTTTACCTGCTTACCTTTGTCTGCTCTGATATCCATAATAGGAATGTGATGACTTTGGCTCTTTATCATATGGATTAAAAACAACATAATGTTGATATTTGCCCTTATTTAACCCACTTTGATACTATACACCAGGGGTGGGCAGACTTTTGTAAGGCAAGGGCTACCTCAAATATTATTACAAGTGACGTGGTCACCTAAAAAAAACCCGCCATGATTCACCATCATTGGTCAGCTCATATGTCATTCATTTTGCGATCCATTCACCGCACTTGTAGCAGCCTTCTTGTATCTAGCGAAGATGGTTGTTTAGTAGAAGTTTGGTGCTGAGGATCATGTGAGCTACTTAAACTTGTATGTAAGTTATATATATATGTAAAGCTACATCCCTGAGGCATGATATAAGTCCTGCCTGCTGATAGGCCACATGTTTAGCAGTCTGCATAAGTAAGAGATTTCTTATCCATCTACAATGGCAAAAATCTTTCTCTTACTATGCAGATTTTGGAAATCCAGGTGATCACCTCAAAATTCACTCGCGGTCCACTGGTAGACGGCAATCTACCTCTTGCCCACCCCTGCTATACACTTATCTCTAATTGTAACCTGTCATGTTTTCTAACTATACACAATTGCAATAACTTCCAGCGCACCCAGCAGCAGTGAGACTTAGACACAGAAACACAGCAAGAATGAGTTACCTGTTTATTGGAAATTGCTTCATTTATATAACAAGCCACAATGATATCCAACAGGAAGGAATTGAAGCAGCAATAGACAGGCAGGAAAAGAAATAATAGGTCAGACGCGTTTCCTTATGTTATCAGATAAACATCCTCAGTGACCATGACCATGACTATTTGAGTTTTGTGTGCTGATTTGAATACTTGTGTTTGCATATCTGTGGGCATTTTCTTTGTTTTGTAGCTTTTAGTTTTATATTGTTGTTTCCTTGTTTATTTTGTGTGTCTTTCCTGATATGTATTGCAGTATGAGTGTCTGTGCCAGACAATCCCCCCCTTTTTTTTTCTGTATCTACATAAGTGAAGTCTTATATTCATTGGCTTTGTTTACTTGTAAGTTGTGTAATTCATTGACTTTGTTTACATTGTAGCATTGTATGCAGGGCATTGTTCTGTACTGGGTGCTGTTTACTGTTTAGCTATCTCTTTGCTGCTTCCGTATCTCTCCAGCTGATGCTACAAGGTATGTGAGTAACACTTTAACTCTTTCAGACTTCCCTCAGATACAGATTGCTGGGCCCCTGAGCCCTGTAGATGAAGGAGAAGATGTGACCTTGGAGTGTTTGTCAGACTTTGACAGTGACCTGGAACATTACACCTTCCAAAAGTACAGCAAGGTGAGTGAGAGACTTTCATATGTGCTACATTCCTTTGTGTGATGTGCCAAATGTTTGTTTTGTGAGAATATTTACATATGTTTCTTATAAAATAGAAAAAAGGTGTATTCCTTAATGCCGATTGTCATGGACTATGATAATTTCTATGTTTAATGGGACAGTATACACCCATTTTCATATAACTAAATGTAATAAACACTACTATAAAGAATAATATGCACAGATACTGATATAAATATCCAGAATAAAACCTTTTTAAAAACTTACTTAGAGGCTCCCAATTTAGCACTGTGGATGAAGTTAGGCTGGGACTTACATTGAAAGGGGCTGAGCAAGTAGGAGTCTGTAGACTTGAGTCTACATCTGATACTTTGGGGCTTGGTTATAATAAGTTATACTAATACACATTTTACCTTTGTAATTACCTTGTATCTAAGCATCTGCAAACTACACCCTTATTTAAGTTCTTTTTACAGACTTGCATTTTAACCAATCAGTGCTAACTCCTAGGTAACTTCACATGCATTAGCTCAATGTTATCAGACACACATAAATTAACACCCTCTAGTGGTCAAAATGCATTCAGATTAGAGGCGACCTTCAAGGTTTAAGAAATTTAGCATATGCCTAACTAGGCTAAAGGGACACTGAACCCAATTTTTTTCTTTTGCGATTCAGATAGAGCATGCAATTTTAAGCAACTTTCTAATTCACTCCTATTATCATTTTTCCTTCGTTCTCTTGCTATCTTTATTTGAAAAAGAAGGCATCTAAGCCTTTTTTTTTGGGTTCAGAACTCTGGATAGCACTTTTTTATTGGTGGATGAATTTATCCACCAATCAGCAAGGACAACCCAGGTTGTTCACCAAAAATGGGCTGGCATCTAAACTTAGATTCTTGCATTTCAAATAAAGATACCAAGAGAATGAAGAAAATTTGATAATAGGAGTAAATTAGAAAGTTGCTTAAAATGTCATGCTCTATCTGAATCACAAAAGAAAAACATTGGGTTCAGTGTCCCTTTAAGCTTTCATCTAAGAATACTAAGAGAACAAAGCAAAATTGGTGATAAAAGTAAATTGGAAAGTTGTTTAAAATGACTGCTCTATCTGAGCCATGAAAGTTTATTGTGGACTTGACTGTCCCTTTTAAAGAGTCAGTGTACTGTAAATGTGTTATGTTTTTGGTGACTTATACCAGCAGCATAAATGCGTTTTTGAAATTGATCCTTTTTAGGTTTGTTTTTGTAATTAATATAACTGATCTTGTTGGATAAAACCACCACCTAAAAGGAAAATCTAAATACTGTACCTAAGTATTGTTATTTTTGTATTGAGAACGTGATATAAGCTTAAAGGGACATACAACCCCAAAAATGTATTTCATGATTCAGATAGAATGTACAATTTTAAACAACTTTCCAATTTACTGCTTATATCTAATTTGCTTTATTCACTTGGTATCCTTTGTTGAAAAGGATACTTGGGTAGGCTCAGGAGCGGTGAGCTGTTGATTGGTAGTTGTACATATATGCCTCTTATAATTGGCTTACCGATGTGTTCAGCTAGCTCTAAGTAGTGCAATGTTGCTCCGTAAATAAAGGATACCAAGAGAATGAAGTAAACTGAAAAGTTGTTTAAAATTGTATGCTCTCATAATTATTAAATCATTTTTTTGGGTTTCATATCCCATATCTCTTTCTGCAGTGTCAGACAATTTATAATGTGCACCTTTTGAGAAAAATGGGTTGTGGTTTCAAATACAAAAATAACCATAAAGGTGCAATTTCCCACACATGTAATACTCTGCAGTTGATATAACAAGTTACTGGAAACAAAGTAAGTGGAAAAACAAAAGGATACAGCAGTGTTCCCTCTTAGGCCAGATTTTGTGAGAATCCCAGCAGTGAAACAGTTAATAAGGTAACCATACCTTGCCGTCTGCATTGTGTAGTTCATTAATTTCACTGTTAGGCTACTCACAAAATCTGTCCTTAGACGGCACAGTGGAGTACAGTGTCACTATAAAGTGACATAATACTCAAAATTTGTATTTGTTTCTATCCAAAAGTTAATGCTTCTTTTAGTCTGTGTCATTTTGCAGTAAGCTGTCTGGACCTTTATTCCAAGAATAAAGAATTCCTCCCACTTTTCTTTCTAAGATAACTATGACAACAATTCTTTTGATGAATGAGAGATGGGGGCTGGTCTGTTAAAGTGACATCTGGAGTTTTACAAATAAAATTAATTATTTGGTGTACACAGATCTATCTCCCCCATAATTTTAATGAATTTTGGTTTAACCATGAAAATAGCTTTGCCAATGCAGCAACCAGAAATTTATCTCCTACTGATGAGTTCCAAAAAGAACGAAACAGGCTTGTCTAGTGAGTGATTTCTGGTTTGCTGTAATAATCCTGTTAAAAGGATCGCTGTGTGAAAACAGTATTTTGAAGCAAAAAAACGGAGAATTTGCATATCTTACCCACAATTCTCTTGTGCATTGGTAACATTGTATATTAAGAATTTCTGGGGAAAAGCAAGCGGGGATACTGGCCTAGATATGCTAATTTCCTATGCAAATATTTACATTGATAAAATATACAGTATATATATATATATATATATATATATATATATATATATATATATATATATATATATATATATATATATATATATATATATATATATATACACATATATACACACACACACACACACACACACACACACTCATTCATTCATATATCCTCACATAAATCCCCCTCCAATTTTAAATAGATGTAGGACACATGTATCTGAAGTAGCTTAAAGTCAGTGGTACTTGGTGAGGGAATTAATAGTATGCGTCTAGACAGCCTTCTATGAGGAGAGTCCGTTATTTTTGAGCCCTCATGCTCATTTGTTAGGTATCTTTAAAGGACCAGTAAACACAGCAGATTTGCATAATCAACAAATGCAAGATAACAAGACAATACAATAGCATTTACGTTGAATTTCAAATGAGTAGTAGATTCTTTTCTAATACATTTTAAAGTTATGTATATTTCCACTCCCCCTGTAGCATGTGATAGCAATCAGCCAATCACAAATGCATATACGTATAGTCTGAGTTCTTGCACATGCTCAGTAGGAGCTGATGACTCAAAAAAAGTGTAAATATAAAAGACTGTGCACATTTTTTTTTTAATGGAAGTAAATTGGAAAGTTGTTTAAAATTACATGCTCTATCTGAATCTTGAAAATTTAATAAAAACTGAGTGTCCCTTTAAACTTCAATATTTCTTTTAGTGTATTTGGGGATATGACATTTCATTCTCCCTCTATGACTTGTAGTTGGGATCTAGGATGGCACGCTCACAACTGATGAATATGGACCCATTTATCCATAAAAGTATCATTTTTAGGTATCCTAATTTTATAGGCGACTGGAGATTTTTTGTCAGTAATGACAAAAAGGACACTTCCATGATGGAAGAAATTTCTTCTCCTAAACCTGATCTCTTCCAAAGTTATAAAGATAGACTTTATCATTTATTTCATATTCCTTTTTGGACGTTTTGAGATCATAATAGGTTTTAGTGGCAGTTGCAGCTTTCTCTAAGTTCCTTTGAGCGAATGCAAAGGCATATTGCAGGTGCTTCCTTAGCTTCTCCACATATTGATGCTTATTGGCAGCATTTATCATGATGTACGGTACAGTAGATGCTGAGGTAGAACCATTCTTCTACCAGTCATCAATTCAAAAGGTGACATATTGGTAGCACTACTTGGAGTTGCTCTTAATGCCATTAGGATTAGAGGTAATTTTATATCCCAGTCTTTACCCGTTTCACTCACAAACCTTTTGAGGATTTTTACAATGAACTGGTTTTAACACTCTACACCACCACTCGAGGCAGCTCTATATTAAATATGGAGCTTTTCTTTTGACCCCTAGTATTTTCCACATCTTGGTCATCACTTCACTAGTAAAGTGGGTTCCACGATCAGATTCGATTTTCTGGGGTAAACCAAATCTGGAAAACACGTGGTTGATGAGCAATGCTGCGCATGTTTCAGCACTATTGTTAGGTACACTGATGCACTCTACTCATTTAGTGAACAGGCATGTCACTGTTAACATGTATTTGTTACCTCTTGATGACCTTGTTACTGGAGCAATAAAATCAATTTGTATATCTGACCATGGCATTATCATCCCCCTTTTCTGCTATGGCGCTCTATGTGTTGGTGCAGTGGGTTGGAATTGTGGATAGATTAAACAACCTTGACAGTAGGTTTGAACATCTTTCAACATGTGTGGCTAAAAGGTGTAATCACGCAATATTTCATACGTTAATTTGGCACCACAATGGCCAGATGTTGGAGCATCATGGGCATGTTGAAGCATGAGACCTCTGAACTTGGTGGGTACTACCCATTGCTGGATGCCAGTTTTGGAGGTTCTAGTTAACATACCACCCTGTAACTTGAATTGTGATCTGGACTTCATTAAGATTCTAAGATCTTCCTTGCCAATACTGTCCTCTTTTGAGATGGGGTTGCTTTCAGGATCTTCTATGTATTTATAAAAGATGCCTACAATGGGGTCTTCTTTTTGACTCGTGATCAGGTCCTCACTAGGAAAATCCTGACTCCATTGTACCCGGTTAGGCTCACTCTGTTGTTTAGCCTGGTTTCTGGTAATGTCTTCTACCTGAATTGCACCCATTAAGTGGTCGATATTAAGGAGTTCTCCAGTTATGGCTCCTTGTTTGGCTAATAAATCCCCAAGATCATTTCCTTCCTTATCAGGACCTAGAATCCTGGAATGACCTTTGGTCTTTTTCCAGTGTATGGTTAACCCATTGGATACCACTAGGTTATCAATCTCGCAGAACAACTTGCCATGTTTGACTGACTGGTTTGTTAGTTTTCTGCATTTCATTTCTTTTCCAAGTTGACAGGTATTCAACAAAACTGTCACACACGTAATTTGAGTCAGTAATGATCACTAATTCATGAATACCATGTTCAATATCTATTTCAATGGTTTTTAGAACAGCAATGAGTTCTGCAACTTGACTGGATCTTGGTCCAATGTTGAAACCTACAGAAATTTTTGGGAGTCCGCTTGGCCAAGTTATACCAATGCCAGCAACTAATCTGCGCTCATTATCAATAGTAGCATGGTAAGAACAACCATCAACATATACCTAAGGTAATGTTTGACAATGGTCCTCATTGTATATCTTATACAGGGAAAGCAATTGTTCCTCCAGCAAATCATCTTCTCATAATTCTTCCCCTTGATCCTTAGCAGTACAGTCGTGGAGCTCAGCAAGCCCCTGTGCGACTGGATTATTTTTATTCTGCTTGTAGCGAATTTCTAAAGGCCAGCCTTGTAAGGAAAGAGTCCAAGCTGTTATGCGGCTGTTAGTCAAGTACCCCTCTCTTATTCTCTCACTTTGCAGATATAGCAAAGGCTGGTGGGCCGTTTCTACTATCATTTTCTCGCCCTGTATAAAGCTACGGAAATTTTGTAGAGCCCATACAGTAGATACAAGGGCTTTTTCGCAATCGCTAAATTTTATTTCTACTGGGGATAGAGTTTTGCTTGCATAAGCATTGACTTTGCTTAAATTATCATGCTTTTGGTATAAAACAGCTCTCATGCTTATATATGTGTACCCTGTTTCTAAGTAGAAAGGTGTACCCCCTTCAGGGTATGCTAAGCAAGGTGCTTGAGTGAGTTTTCTCTTCAGCTCCTTAATGGCTGTCTCTTGAGTCTCACTCCAGTGCCATTTCACATCCTTGTTTAGAAGAAGTAGTAGTGGATTAGCTAATTCTGCATAATTATCAATAAATTTGCGAGAATAATGTCATACCCAGGAATGATCTCAATTCCTTTAAGTTAGGTTCTTAGAATTTATTATAGCTTCCACCATTTTTCTTCTGAGGATTTAACCCTTCAGAAGTAACTTCATGTCCCAAGAAGTTTACACGTGTGCGGCACCATTGAGCTTTTTGTAGGGATAATTTGACACCTGCCCTTTTTAAAGAATGACTTTCTGTTATAATTTTTAAGCTAAACAACTAACATATTAAAGTTAATAAACATTAATTAAAACCTACTGACCTATATTTTCTCCAAAACGAAGTTTCATAATGTTCTAAAAGTTATATCTTTTATTCGCCGATGATGTCACGTTATCCTGCCCACTATTTTCAGCACTGAGTGTTCAAAATACTTAAACCAATAACTTTGTGTTTAAAGCGCCATTTTGAAACCTAGGTATCGTAAATGGATTGGTACAGAGCAAAGGATACCCACGGAGTGGGTTTGGAAAACAATTAAATTTGCAGACAAGATTTCTGATATACAGTAGAGATATGTTAATGAAATGCTATTGATAAAAAGCGTATTTGGGGTAGTTAGTTAGTAACAGGCATAGAAAATATTTACTTACAGTGGCCCTTTAAGTTGGCTGAGGACGTGTTTAAGTTCTGTGATGTGTTTTTCAAAGTCTGTGCTTTTGATTAAAACATCAACATAAGATAATGTCCCCCTTTCCAGTGCATCAGACATAGCCTTATGCATGAATACAGAAAATTCATGTTCAGAATTTATGTATCTAAATGGGAGTCTCTGGAATGCATACTAGACCTTTTGGAATGAGAATGCCAGCTTATACTGGTCCTCTTCATGTAACTTTATGGTCCAATGGCAGTGAATATTTTAGACCCCTGCATCTGCGCTAGGCACTGGTCAATATATGGCACAGGCCAGCCAGACATGTACACTCGTTTGTTTAGCTGTCTTAAATCAGCACACAAACGCCATTGTCCATTGGGCTTGAGAACACCTAGAAAAGGATTGTTATAAGGGGTGTGCACCTGTCTGATAATACCTCTTTCTTCCAAGTTCCTTATGATTTCTGCAAGAGAATCATATGAGGGTAAAGGAAGTCTGTATTGTTTTACAAAGACAGGTGGTGCATTGGGATCTGTTTGGATTCTTGCAATGTGCAAGTCTGTAGTCCCACAGTCATAAGAATCCCTAGCAAAAATATCTTTGAACGCTGGAGTTCTTGTAGCTGTTGGCGTTCATCATCGCTGTAACAGCCATTAGCTAAAGATATTTGCTCTTCGACTATTTGCTGAAATCCTGGAAAGATTTCAGGTTGTCCTATCTCATAGGCTTTTTCCAACCTAGAGGTGAGATCCCCTTGATTATAATTTACATTGCCCCTATGACTCTGGGTATCAGGGTATTCTTGCTGTTTGATCGGCTGATCAAATACTAGAGAGGCTTCTTCAATTTTACAGATGCCTTCCTCTGAGCTGCAGGGATAAATAGACTGAATTGTAAATAGTCCCTCTGGCATAGATGCAAAGGATTGTTCTATTAATTGTTCTTCAGGTAAGTATCCTACAGGTATGAGCCCAATTACATTATTCTGGAATCCAAAAGTGTAATAACTTGATTCCAGCACATATCCTATTGTAGTTCCCTTGGATAAGGTTATATCCTGTGGGATCTGTTATGCACAATAACATGTATTGGAATAGTTCCAATATTTACCATAGGAGTATGGGTCATTATACCCAGATTTTGCATTCTATGGGAGAGGCAAATTAGTGTTTAAGAAGTTTTTAATTTCTGACCTCCTTTTTACCTGTAAGGATAAGAGGAATTTATCAGCCCCAGCAGGAATTACAACATCGTTAGACGCCTGCATATTCACAACATATGGTATTTGCTGGTTCGATTTCAGGGCTGTGTTTTCATCCTGAAATACTTCAGGGGCCCCCTTTAACCTGCTCCAGAGGAAAGAGTTAATCAAATCTATTTGTATGGCATATCTATGTAAGACATTATTGCCAATGTATATTTGATTATGGGGAGTATTTAAAACTAAAAACGTGCTTTGCTGATTTATTACCTTTAAAGATGTATAATAAACATTTAGCTGTGACCTTATAGCTTTCAGACCTGTCATCCAGTCCGTGGACACAGTGGTCTTGGGGAGAAAGATATTTAATCACTTTAGGTTCTGCTATTTGCGCTAATAAGCCTAAGCTTATATAGCTAGCTTCTTGTTTTAAAGGGACAGTCTAGGCCAAAATAAACTTTCATGATTCAGATAGAGCATGTCATTTTAAACAATTTTCCAATTTACTTTTATCACCAATTTTGCTTTGTTCTCTTGGTATTCTTAGTTGAAAGCTAAACCTAGGAGGTTCATATGCTAATTTCTTAGACCTTGAAGCCCACCTCTTTCGGAATGCATTTTAACAGTTTTTCACCACTAGAGGGTGTTAGTTCACGTATTTCATATAGATAACACTGTGCTCGTGCACAAGAAGTTATCTGTGAGTAGGCACTGATTGGCTAGACTGCAAGTCTGTCAAAAGAACTGAAAAAAGGGGCAGTTTGCAGAGGCTTAGATATAAGATAATCACAGAGGTTAAAAGTATATTAATATAACTGCGTTGGTTATGCAAAACTGGGAAATGGGTAATAAAGGGATTATCTATCTTTTAAAACAATAAAAATTCTGGTGTAGACTGTCCCTTTAAGTTCAATTTAGCATATTTGGTTTTACCAAGGTCATGCACTTGCATAGGGATAAATAGATCATGCCTGTAAGGATAAGAGGAATTCTTATGCAAGGTATTGAGTGTGGCCTTTCCCCTTTAGGGATTTTATGACCCCTCTTGTCGAGAGATATGGTTAATACATCGCCGTCTAAGGAAATATTTGCTATCTTTTAAAAGTATTACCATCAGAGCCACTTAAATGAGTCTGATCATCTATTTGTAGGATAGTGATTTCAGGTATAGAGTCATTCCTGAAATGAATCTCCACAGCATCGGGCTTCTCTTCCACCACGTGACAGTTATATCGGGTGCGAGATATATGGGATCGCTCATAATTAATAGGCCTTTTTACTTGTGATCAAATTACATTATTTATGCATTCAATTATGGGGCTTAATCGCTTCAGGAGATCACTACCAATAATTAAACGATCAGTTGGCAGATCCACTATAATGACAGGGTGTCTTATTACCCTGTTCCCCAGTTTAAATTTTAACCATGCAGTACCGTAGACTTTTAGAGAGTCACCCCCCAACACCTATTAGTGAACCATCAAATTCTTTTATTTTAGGTTTGTGGGGTGTTAACTCATTTAGCTGTGTGTAGTACCCGTGGGATAAAATAGTTGCCTGAGATCTAGTATCAATTAATCCCATGATAGGGTTGGAAACTGAATCCTGGAGCTCAGCTAATATATAATATCTCCCTGCAGTTTCTACCATTTCACACATAAAATTGGCATGATTACACATCTGTGGGCTTCGCCATGGGTTACCTGAATCCGCCGTATTACCTGGTGCAGAAGAACTTTCATTCTTACTGGTCCCCTCTATAATAGGGTTGACTGGATTCTTGTGTACTGCATCTGTGGAAATAAGGTTAAGAGAATGCTGCAAAGGAAGAGATTTGTTAGAGCTTCCAGGCTGAGGTTGCTAGTCATCACAGCTAAATCGCCCGTTTCCGGTCTGTAGGGAGAGAATATGATTAGTACCATTATTGACATTTATCATTTCATTTGGTATATCTCTCCCCTCTCTTTCAGGTAATACTGCAGTATTTATGACTGTGCCTGTGACCCACTGCTGGCCACTGTCTGTACCCCTAAAAAAGGATTGTTAGGGTGCTGAGCCGTAAAAGCTTGACTCATATTAGTAAATAGTGTACATAGTTGACTAACTTGCTTACTGAGTTGGCCCACTTGAATGGACAAGCTATCTTTACCCATGGACCGATTTTTTTTTTTTTTTTTTTTTTTTTTTTTTTTTATGTCCCAGGGTATTGATTCCTGTATCCTTGGGATCCCTCAGAATCATAGCTATTGTTCCTATTTTGACGTAGTTGTCTTTGGGGTTCAACTTGTTCAGTGTTAATATTTTGGGGAGCACTATTTACTTGGGGTGTCTGGTTACCCTGAGAGTATTTTCACCACTTTTGGTATTTACTTTTACGGGGATACCGATAACTCTGTGGGTTTTCATCTCTGGGGATAATTATTTACCTGGGTATGCCCCCCATTTTGGGTATAGTCTCTCTGTGCTTCAGCCCGTGTTGGGGGAGGGACAGAGTTAAAACTTTTTGGGGATGGCCTGTTTTCTCGGGCCACCTCAGCATAGGTTTTCTTTTTAGACTCCAAATTGAGGGGGCTTGGTGACACCCTAGTTTCTGCCACAATTTTGGGGTTGGGCTTTGGTTCCCTGTTCACCGGACTGCTGAATATAGTATAACTTTGTACTCTCTTTGATCAGCCAGTCCAATGAGCATTTCTTATCAAAATCTCTAGCTAAATTAAGTTTGATGGGCGTGGACAATGCTTCGAAAAATAAATTCACAAATTCTGAGCATTCAAATATATGGGGTAATCTTCAGCCATACTGTACGCACTTATTAGTGCAGAAAGAAATTCTATAGGGCTTTGATTTGCACTACATTTTAAACCGCATAGAGCTATTTTCGCTGCAGTTTTAGTGCAATATTGCCCGAATTCCTTTCGTCGTTTTGTCTCATTCCAGGAATGAATATTCATATCCTTTTAGTGTAGCAAAGAATTTGTGATATTTACCTTCAAATACCCAGGGCAGAAAGTCCATTTTTGACTGCTCACTTGTGACATTCATTATGGATAAAGCATTTTCATAGGTCACTAAGTGGTCAATTATAGAATTGGTTCCCTTGCTGGAGAACTTAGGTACTGTACTACTTAAAAATCTAATTATTTTAGCAGCGTTCTATACCATATTAGGCGTATCTTGGGCTTTCCTAGGGGCGTTATTTTTGGGGTTGGAGCATTCCCTATCTTCCCTTTTATTATGGGGAGAACCCTTACGCATATTATTATTATTATTATTATTATTATTATTATTATTATTATTATTATTATTATTTGGGTAGCTGACTTCGCACTCTGACTCACTAATAGAGATACCCACTCCCTCCTCAGCTGAGTTATAGCAGTTCCCTGAATTCATAACATAAGGTAACTGTCTATTTGGGAAGTTTATTTCTGACCCAATAGGGTTCCTTTGTTTAAATTCTTCCCTACATGTCTGCAGTTCATTCCTGATGTATTCCTTAAAGAGACAGTCTACCATAGAATTGTTATTGTTTTAAAAGATAGATAATCCCTTTATTACCCATTCCCCAGTTTTGCATAACCAACACAGTTATATTAACCCCTTAACGACCAAGGACGTACGCCATATGTCCTCAAAAAAATACACTTAACGCCTGAGGACGTATGGCGTACGTCCTCGGTCTGGAAAGCAGCTGGAAGCGATTCTGCTCGCTTCCAGCTGCTTTCCGGTTATTGCAGTGATGCCTTGACATCGAGACATCCTGCAATAACCCCCCTTGGCCATCCAATGCAGAGAGAGCAACTCTGTGGCCCTCTCTGCACCGGACATCGATGGCCGGTTTCATTGGTGGAGGGGGCGGGATCGTGGGTGTGCGCGGGTAGGGAGCTGGTGGGAACCGCTACACTACAGAAAAATGATGGGGGGAAAAAAAAAGTGGCAGTGAGGGCCAAAAATATTTAAGCTATAATGATCTAAAGGATCTGGGAGGGGGTGGGGGGTTGGTCTTTGGGGGGGCAAGCTACACTACAGAAAATGATTTAAAAAATTAATAAAAACAAAGACTTTACTATAAACTGGGTACTGGCAGACAACTGCCAGTACCAAAGATGGCTACCAATAAGTTAGAGGGGGAGGGTTAGAAAGCTGTTTGGGGGGGTATCAGGGAGGTTGGGGGCTAAGGGGGGATCCTACAGAGCAGCATATGTAAATATGCCTTTTTTAAAAAAAAAATCAAAGATAACTAAATATAAAACAAATTAAAAAATACCTTTTTTTTTTTTAGTGCTGGCAGACTTTCTGCCAGTACTTAACATGGCGGGGACAATTGTGGGGTGGGGGAGGGAAGAGAGCTGTTTGGGAGGGATCAGGGGGTGTAATGTGTCAGGTGGGAGGCTTATCTCTACACTAAAGCTAAAATTAACCCTGCAAGCTCCCTACATGCTACCTAATTAACCCCTTCACTGCTAGCCATAATACACGTTTGATGTGCAGCGGCATTTAGCGGCCTTCTAATTACCAAAAAGCAACGCCAAAGCCATGTATGTGTGCTATTTCTCAACAAAGGGGATCCCAGAGAAGCATTTACATCCATTTGTGCCATAATTGCTCAAGCTGTTTGTAAATAATTTTAGTGAGAAACCTAAACTTTGTGAAAAAGTTTGTGAAAAAGCGAACTATTTTTTTTATTTGATCGCATTTGGCGGTGAAATGGTGGCATGCAATATACCAAAATGGGCCTAGATCAATACTTTGGGTTGTCTTCTACACTACACTAAAGCTAAAATTAACCCTACTAGCTCCCTACAAGCTCCCTAATTAACCCCTGCACTGCTGGACATAATACACGTGTGGTGCGCAGTGGCATTTAGAAGCCTTCTAATTACCAAAAAGCAATGCCAAAGCCATATAAGTCTGCTATTTCTGAAGAAAGGGGATCCCAGAGAAACATTTACAACCATTTATGCCATAATTGCACAAGCTGTTTGTAAATAATTTCAGTGAGAAACCTAAAGTTTGTAACAAAATGTGTGAAAAAGTGAACAATTTTTTTTATTTGATCGCATTTGGTGGTGAAATGGTGGCATGAAATATACCAAAATGGACCTAGATCAATACTTTGGGATGTCTTCTAAAAAAAATATATACATGTCAAGGCATATTCAGGGATTCCTGGAAGATATCAGTGTTACAATGTAACTAGCGCTAATTTTGAAAAAAAGTGGTTTGGAAATAGCAAAGTGCTACTTGTATTTATTTATTGCCCTATAACTTACAAAGAACATGTAAACATTGGGTATTTCTAAACTCAGGACAAAATTTGGAAACTATTTAGCATGGGTGTTTTTTGGTGGTTGTAGATGTGTAACAGATTTTGGGGGTCAAAGTTAGAAAAAGTGTGTTTTTCCCCATTTTTTTCCTCATATTTTATAATTTTTTTATAGTAAATTATAAGATATGATGAAAATAATGGTATCTTTAGAAAGTCCATTTAATGTCGAGAAAAACGGTATATAATATGTGTGGGCACAGTAAACGAGTAAGAAGAAAATTATAGCTAAACACAAACACCGCAAAAATTTAAAAATAGCCTTGGTCCCAAACGGACAGAAAATGGAAAAGTGCTGTGGTCATTAAGGGGTTAATATACTTTTTACCTCTGATTACCTTGTATCTAAGAACCTTCTTCCAGCCCCCTGATCACATGACTGTGACTGTTTATTATCTATTGTCTTAAATTTAGCATTGTTTTGTGCTAAATCTTAAAGGGACAGTCAAGTCAAAAAAAACTTTCATGTTTCAAATAGGGCATGTAATTTTAAGCAACTTTCCAATTTACTTTTATCACCAATTTTGCTTTGTTCTCTTGGTATTCTTAGTTGAAAGCTAAACCTAGGAGGTTCATATGCTAATTTCTTAGACCTTGAAGGCTGCCTCTAATCTAAATGCATTTTGATAGTTTTTCACCACTAGAGGGCATTAGTTCACGTGTTTCATATAGATAACATTGAGCTCATGCACGTGAATTTACCATGGAGACAGCTCTGATTGGCTAAAATGTAAGTCTGTCAAAAAAACTGAAATAAGGGGGCAGTCTGCTGAGGCTTACATACAAGGAAATTACAGAGGTAAAATGTGTAAAATTATAACTGTGTTGGTTATGCAAAACTGGGGAATTGGTAATTAAAGGGACAGTCTAGTCAAAATTAAACTTTCATGATTCAGATAGGCATGCAATTTTAAACAACTTTCCAATTTACTTCTATTATCTAATTTGCTCAATTCTTTAGATATCCTTTGTTGAAGAAATAGCAATGCACATGTGTGAGCCAATCACACAAGGCCTCTAGGTGCTGCAACCAATCAGCAGCTACTGAGCATATCTAGATATTTTCAGCAAGTGATATCAAGACAATGAAGCAAATTAGATAATAGAAGTAAATTAGAAAGTTGTTTAAAATGACATGCTCTTTCTAAATCACGAAAGAAAAAAATTGGCTTTCATGTCCCTTTAAGGGATTATCTATCTTTTAAAACAACAAAAATTCTGGTGTTGACTGTCCCTTTAAATAACCCCCTGTACCTGAACACAGTGTTGTCTATATGGCCCACGTGTACTTTCTGTCTTTGTGTTGAAAAGAGATTTAGAAAGCATGTGATAAGAAGCAGCCCTCAAAGGCTTAGAAATTAGCATATGAGCCTACCTATGTTTAGTTTACACTAAGAATACCAAGAGAAAAAAGCAAACTTGATTATAAAAGTAAATTGGAAAGTTGATTAAAATTACAAGTCCTATCTGAATAATGAAAGTTTAATTTATACTAGACTGTCCGTTTAACCCCTTAATGACCACAGCACTTTCCCATTTTTTTTTGTCCGTTTGGGACCAAGGCTATTTTTACATTTTTGCAGTGTTTGTGTTTAGCTGTAATTTTCCTCTTACTCATTTACTGTACCCACACATATTATATACAGTTTTTCTCGCCATTAAATGGACTTTCTAAAGATACCATTATTTTCATCATATCTCTTAATTTACTATAAAAAAAGAAATATAAAGTATGAGGAAAAAATGGTAAAAAAACACACTTTTTCTAACTTTGACCCCCAAAATCTGTTACACATCTACAACCACCAAAAAACACCCATGCTAAATAGTTTCTAAATTTTGTCCTGAGTTTAGAAATACCCAATGTTTACATGTTCTTTGCTTTTTTGCAAGTTATAGGGCAATAAATACAAGTAGCACTTTGCTATTTCCAAACCACTTTTTTTCAAAATTAGCGCTAGTTACATTGGGACACTGATATCTTTCAGGAATGCCTGAATATCTCTTGACATGTTTATATATATATATATATGTTTATATATATATATATATATATATATATATATATATATATATATATATATATATATATATATATATATATATATATATATATATATTTTAGAAGACATCCCAAAGTATTGATCTAGGTCCATTTTGATATATTTCATGCCACCATTTCACTGCCAAATGAGATCAAATTAAAAAAAATTGTTCACTTTTTCACAATTTTTTCCACAAACTTTAGGTTTGTCACTGAAATTATTTGCAAACAAATTGTGCAATTATGGCAAAAATGGTTGTAAAAGCTTCTCTGGGATCCCCTATGTTCAGAAATAGCAAACATATATGACTTTGGCATTGCTTTTTGGTAATTAGAAGGCCGCTAAATGCCACTGTACACCACACGTGTATTATGCCCAGCAGTGAAAGGGTTAATAAGGGAGCTTGTAGGGTTAATTTTAGCTTTAGTGTAGTAGACAACCCAAAGTATTGATCTAGGCCCATTTTGGTATATTTCATGCCACCATTTCACCACCAAAAAAAACTTAACTTTTTCACAAACTTTAGGTTTCTCATTGAAATTATTCACAAACAGCTTGTGCAATTATGGCACAAATGGTTGTAAATGCTTCTCTGGGATCCCCTTTGTTCAGAAATAGCAGACATATATGACTTTGGTGTTGCTTTTTGGTAATTAGAAGGTCGCTAAATGCCACTGTGCATCACACGTGTAATATGTCTAGCAGTGAAGGGGTTAATAAGGGAGCTTGTAGGGAGCTTGCAGGGTTAATTTTAGCTTTAGTGTAGAGATCAGCCTCCCACCTGACACATCAGACCCCCGATCCCAAACGGCGCTCTTCCCTCCACCACCCCACAATTGTCCCGCCATCTTAAAGTGAAAGTAAAGTTATGTGGTCCCCTCTCCTCAGTTACATAGTTCATTTAAAATAAATAGGAGTTTCATTCATGAGTTTGTACAAATTTACATGCAAATGCCATTTTCGCCGCAAATAAACTCAATATTTTACTACTTACAATTCAACCCGTTTTTCTCCTCTCATTTTACTTCCTGATCACGTTCATCGGTCGACCAATTGACTTTCTGGCCGATAGGCGGCCATGAGCCGACGTCATCCGCCTATGTGTTCAATTGCGCATGCGGCAAATCTTGTTTGTGCTCGTTATGTAGGACGCACGTTCACGATTCGCGCATGCGCACACCTTTTTGCTTTATAACAGCCAAGGACGAATTCATGCATGCGCGTTGTAAAGAGGCTCATCACAGAATCGCATGCGCATTAATGGTAAGATCTACGATTCGCCCATGCGCAATGCGTTCTTTGCTTGTGAACGCGCATTTGACATACGTATAGAGCGGGTGGGACCGCTCTATACATCTAAACACAGAAACATAGGAAGTCTAAGATGGGCGGAGCATGACGGATAAGGTTAGAAGAAATAAAATTTTAATTAAAAGTCAAAATTCACATAATGAAGAAAAAAAAAATAGCGATCCTACTATTTGGAATGTATGCAATACTTGGATGTGTTGTAAAGGGCTAAAATTTACTTTCACTTTAAGTACTGGCAGTAAGTCTGCCATTACTAAAATAAAAGGTATTTTTTTAATTTGTTTTATATATTTTTTAGCATATTTACATATGCTGATGTGTAGGATCCCCCCCAAACAGCTCTCTTACCCCCCCCCCTACCTTACTGGGAGCTGTCTGCCAGTACCCAGTGTAGCTTCCCCTCCCAGATCCCTTAGATTTTTTTATAATAAAATTTTATACCACTTTTCTTTAACATTTATTTCTGTAGTGTAGCCGTTCCCACCCCCCTCCACATCACACGGCCCATCGATGGCTGCTCACCCGCCTCCCAGACTGGCTCCCACCCACCAACGATAACGGCCATCGATGTCCGGTGCAGAGAGGGTCACAGAGTGGCTCTCTCTGCATCGGATGGCCAAGGAGGGTTATTGCAGGATGCCTCGATATCGAGGCATCACTGCAATAAGCGGAAAGCGCCTGGAAGCGATCAGAATCGCTTTCACCGCTTTCCAAGACCAAGGACGTACGCCATATGTCCTCGGTCGTTAAGTGTATTTTTTTTTTTAGGACGTATGGCGTATGTCCTTGGTCGTTAAGGGAGTTAGAATTATCTGTATTATCCTCATTGCTAATAGAGGGGTTTTCATTATGATGATACAGCCTTTTTAAACCACTTAATTCTCTCTGGCTTTGTGTGCGTTCCTTATGCAAATCTTCTATCTGAGCTTCTAAACTTTGGTTATATTTTTGTAAGGTGGCCATGTTTTGGGCAAACTCATCAATTTTATCTTGGATTCATTCTGCCTCTTCCTTATCTAACCTTAATGAATAATTTTCACCCCTCAGTTGCTCCAATTTTGATTTTTTTTTTACTTCTATTTTATTGTACATTTCATCTTTTACATATAATAGCAGGCACAAAGTTTTGAAAATGATTTCATCGTGTTTTCCCCGCTTAAAAGGTTGGCCCAATTTTAACAGCCCTTGAAATATTTCGCTTTTGCCACACCATATATTATCTGCAATTGGCCTTAGTCTTCAGCATCTTAATGTAAGCGCCTAATTATCCCTTAATATTTAATCTATTTTTAAGGGGAGAAATGGCTTCTGTTTCTTTCATGTAATTGGCAAGAGTCCATGAGCTAGTGACGTATGGGATATACAATCCTACCAGGAGGGGCAAAGTTTCCCAAACCTCAAAATGCCTATAAATACACCCCCACCACACCCACAATTCAGTTTTTGGTGAAGTAAGTTTGTGCTAGATTTCTACGTTGATATGCACTTCTCAGCTTTTTTGAAGCCCGGTTCCTCTCACACTACAGTGAATGACAGAGGGATGTGAAGGGAGTATTACCTATTGAATACAATGGTCATCCTAACGGCGATCTATTTCATAGGTTCTCTGTTATCGGTCGTAGAAATTCATCTCCTACCTCCCTTTTCAGATCGACGATATACTCTTATATACCATTACCTCTGCTGATTCTCGTTTCAGTACTGGTTTGGCTATCTACTTTATGTAGATGAGTGTCTTTTGGTAAGTATGTTTCCTTTATTTAAGACACTCAGCTATAATTTGGCACTTTATATTTAAAGTTCTAACTATATGTTTGTACTTATATTTCCTATAAGATAGGGGGCGCCCTAAAAAATTCCAAGTATATCAAAACCTAGTATGGTATAAAATAAATATCAGATCTGTTAAACAGAAATTTTAAATCATATATTATACAATATATCACACACAATGTATAGACAGTTAGTAGTACTCCAATAATTCCAATCATACAAATAAAGAGTCTCTGAGGAGTGAATTAATTGAGGGTAATCTTTAGGCATTAATCTGTAGAGAACCCGGCCAGGATCCCATAGAGATGATCTACAAAACAGAAAAGAGACAGATGCGCCACATGGCCCAATATTGTTTGTTCAACACAGTGAATATGATCTAGTTGTGTCAGTGCAAACTCACAATTTAGGGAGCACTCCAGTTAGTGCAATAGAAGCAGTCTGGGATCAATCACAGTCACCCAGCAGACCGACCTCTTGGATAGGAAAGATTAATCTGTGGTGGAGATATAAAGAGACACAAAGGTGCCTATATGGCCTAGTACAGTTAGAAGCCTGATGAAACAGCTTGTGTGCTGAGAAACGCGTCGCTTGTTTTTACTTGTTTTAAATAGTAAACTTTATTACTTTTTTATAAAACACTTGCTCTTGTGCATTATTTGGACCATTTTTGGCCTCTTTTTTGGACTTCTGCTGATTGCCTCCTGTGGGAACCCTGTCATAGTCTGTTGGGTGACTGTATTGATCCCATCCTGCCTGATTAGCATCACTGAAGATGCTTTACCAATTGTGAGTATATTACCAACTACACACAGTACTATATCTTGGGTCCTAACTGTACTAGGCCATATAGGCACCTTTGTGTCTCTTTATATCTCCACCACAGATTAATCTTTCCTATCCAAGAGGTCGGTTTGCTGGGTGACTGTGATTGATCCCAGACTGCTTCTATTGCACTAACTGGAGTGCTCCCTAAATTGTGAGTTTGCACTGACACAACTAGATCATATTCACTGTGTTGAACAAACAATATTGGGCCATGTGGCGCATCTGTCTCTTTTCTGTTTTGTACTTATATTTGCCATGATTCAGGTTTATCAGTATATTTCCTTTTTGCAGACTGTTAGTTTCATATTTGAGAAATGCATATAAAAACAAAAAAAAAAATTCTTACCTGAAGTTTTCAAATTTACTCTCTTTTTTCTAAATTGCGGGCTGTTATGCTTGCGGGAGCGCAAAATGTTATAATTTATTGCGTCATTCTTGGCGCAAGACTTTTTTGCCGCGAGAATTACGTTTGTTGACGTAATTTCGTTATTTCCGGCGTCTTAGTTGGCGCTGAGTTTTTTTCACGTGGTTGCATCATCTATGATGCTCATGTTTGTTGCAGACCTTTTTGGCGCCAAAAAATATTTTGTCAGTTGTGGGCGTCATACTTGGCACCAATCTTTTGACATTATTTAAGACTTCATTTCTTTTTGCTTCTGGTTTCCAGAGGCTTATTTTGTTTTGCATTCTTTCCCATTCCTGAAAATGTTGTATAAGGAAATTGATATTTTGCTTTATATGTTGTTTTTTTCTCTTACATTTGCAAGATATCTCAAAACTGTTCCTGTATCAGAAAACACTGTTGGATTCCTGCTGACTGATATCAGTCCTACCAAAGCTAAGTTAATTTATTTTAATGTTATGAATTTTTATCTTTAGCTATGGTTTGTAATAAGTTATCATGATAAACTTTTATATGGTTTGTAATAAGTTATCATTATAAACTTTTATATGCAGAGAAAATGTCCATCAGTATTAATGCATTGTCTATTGCTATTCTTTTAACATTTAATGTACAAGATATACCTGGGAATTTATAAGAATATTTTTCTGATTCTATTCAGAAGGCTTTGTCTGCCATCCCGCCTTCTAATAAAATGTAAAGGTCTTTTTTAAACTTCTCATTTTGTTGATGAATTTTCAAATGACCGACAACATACTGAATTATCTTTTTTTGATGAGGATTTATCTGATTCAGAATATCCTTCATCAGATATTGACACTAACTAATCCTACTTTTTTATTTTTTAATGGAGTACATTCGTTCTTTGTTGAAAAAGTGTTGCTTATATTGGATTTTGAGGAGACTAGTCCTCTTGATTTTAAGGCTAGCTAACATTTAAATTCTGTTTATTAAAGGGCCACTGTAAGTAAATATTTTCTATGCCTGTTACTAACTAACTACCCCAAATACGCTTTTTATCAATAGCATTTCATTAACATATCTCTACCATATATTAGAAATCTTGTCTGCAAATTTAATTGTTTTCCAAACCCACTCCGTGGGTATCCTTTGCTTTGTACCAATCCGTTTACAATACCTAGGTTTCAAAATGGCGCTTTAAACACAAAGTTATTGGTTTAAGTATTTTGAACATGCAGTGCTGAAAATAGTGGGCAGGATAATGTGACATCATCGGCGAATAAAAGATATAACTTTTAGAACGTTATGAAACTTCGTTTTGGAGAAAATATAGGTCAGTAGGTTTTAATTAATGTTTATTAACTTTAATATGTTAGTTGTTTAGCTTAAAAATTATAACAGAAAGTAATCCTTTAACCTCCTGTGGTTACTTTAGAGGTTTTTTTCCAGTTCCTAATACTAGGAAATGGAATAGGCCTGGTACTTCTTTTATTCCTTCTTTAAGGTTTTAAAATTGTATCCTTTGCCAGCAGTTAGTTTGGAGTTTTGGGAAAAGATCCCCAAAGTTAATGGGGCTATCTCTACTCTTGCTAAACGTACTACTATTCCTATGGAAAATAGTATTTATTTTAAAGATCCTTCAGATGGGAAACTTGTATCTTTTCTAAGGAAAATTAATTTATTTTCAGGTCCTTTTCTTAAGCCTGCAATTTCTTTGGCTGATGTTGCCAGCTGTTTCATCTTTTTTGGTTGGAAACTTTAGCGCAACAAGTATTGGATTATGATTTGTTTAGCATTGTTAACTTGATTCAACATGCTAATAATTTCATTTGTGATGCCATTTTTTGATATTATCAAAATTGAGGTTAAATCTATGTCTTTAGCTATTTTAGCTAGAAGAACTTTGTGGCTTAAATCTTGGAATGCTGATTTGATTTCTAAATCCAGATTTCTATTTTCTTTCCTTCCAAGGTAATAAATTATTTGGTTCACAGTTGGATTCTTTCAACTGTTACTGTGGGGAAGGGAGTTTTTTTGCTTCAAGATTAAGTTCTAAGGGTAAATCTTAAGCTTATATCCGTTTTTGTTCTTAATAAGGAACATAAACCTAATTCTTCCCCCAAGTAATATGTTTCTAATTGGAATCTTTCTTCAAAATGGAATGAATGCAAGCCATTTAAGAGATCAAAGCCAGCCCCCAAATTTGCATGAAGGTGCAGCCCTTATTCCAGCTTAGCTGGTAGGGGGCAGGTTAAGGTTTTTCTAAAGTTGTTTGGTTCAATTCGGTCCAAACTTCTTAGATTGGGGTACAGAATAGGATTCAGAGTAAGACCGCCTGTGAGAAGTCTTTTTTTCTCTCTCACATATTCCAGCTATCCCAGTAAAGGCTCAGACTTTCCTGAAGTGTTTTTCAGACCTGGAGTTATCTGGGGTATTCATACCAGTTCCGTTTCAGGAACAGGGTCTGGGGTTTTATTCAGAACTATTCATTGTCCCAAAGAAATAAATTCTTTTGAATTGTCATGTCAGAGTACCATCTTTCAGAATGGTGATTTTAAGGTCTATTCTGCCTTTTGTTCAGTAAGGGCATTATTTGCCCACAATAGACTTACAGGATGCATATCTTCATATTCTGTTTCATTCAGATTATTTTCATTTTCTGAGATTCTCATTTTTAGACAAGCATTACCAATTTGTTGCTCTTCCTTTCTGGCCTAGCGACAGCTCTAGGAATCTTTTCAAAGGTTCTCGGTGTTTCCTTATTTGGACGATATCTTGGTACTTGCTCAGTCTTTTCGTTCTGCAGAATCTCATACGATTTAACTTCTGTTGTTTCTTCAAAGACATGGTTGGAGGATCATTTTACCAAAAGTTCCTTGATTCCTCAGACAAGGGTCACCTTTTTTAGGTTTCCAGATAGATTGTGTCAATGTCTTTGTCTCTAACAGACAAGAGACAATTTTATATTGGGTTCAGCTTGTCGGAACCTTCAGTCTCTATTATTTCCTTCAGTAGCTATATGCATGGAAGTTTTAGGTCTCATGACTGCAGCATCGGACTCTATTCCCTTTGCTCGTTTTCATATGAGACCTCTCCAGTTTTTAATGCTGAATTAATGGTGCAAGGATTATACTAGGATATCACATTTAATGTCCTTGAATCCCAATATTCAACTATCTCTGACTTGGTGGTTAGATCACCATCGTATAGTTCTACAGGTCTCTTTGGTTCATCCAACCTGGTCCGTGATCACAACAGATGCGAGTCTTTAAGGTTGGGAAGCTGTCTGGGGATCTCTGACAGCACAAGGGGTTTAGAAATCTCAAGAGCCGAGATTACCAATCAATATTTTGGAACTCTGTGCGATTCTCAGAGTTCTTCAGTTTTGGCTTCTATTTGAAGAGAGAGACGTTTATTGGTTTTCAGACAGACTATGTCACAACTGTGGCGTATGTCAATCATCAGGGTGGGACTCGCAGTCCTCAGGCTATGAAAGAAGTATCTCGGATACTTACTTGGGCAAAATCCAGCTCCTGTCTAATTTCTGCGGTCCATATCCCAGGTATAGACAATTGGGAAGCGGATTATCTCAGTCGTCAAGCTTTACATCCGGGAGAGTGGTCTCTTCACCCAGATGTGTTTTTTCAAATTGTTCAGATGTGGGGGCTTCCAGAAATAGATCTGATGGCATCTCATCTAAACAAGAAACTTCCCAAGTACCTGTCCAGGGATCCTCAGGCGGAAACAGTGGATGCATTGACACTTCCTTAGAGTTATCAACCTGCCTATATTTTTCCGCTTCTAGTTCTTCTTCCAAGAGTGATTTTCAAAATCATCATGGAGCATTCGTTTGTGCTGCTGGTGGCTCCAGCATGTCCGCTCAGGTTTTGGTATGTGGATCTTGTTCGGATGTCCAGTTGCCAACCTTGGCCACTTCCATTAAGGCCAGACCTTATATCTCAAGGTTTTTTTTTTCCATCAGGATCTCAAATAATTTAATTTGATGATATGGAAATTGAACGCTTAGTGTTTAGTCATAGAGGTTTTTTGATTCAGTGATTAATACTATGTTGCAGGCTCGTAAATCTGTGTCTAGAAAGATTTATTATTGAGTTTGGAAGACTTACATCTCATGGTGCTCTTCTCATAAATTCTCTTGGCATTCTTTTAGAATTCCTAGAATTTTACAGTTTCTTCAGGATGGTTTAGATAAGGGTTTGTCTGCAAGCTCTTTGAAAGGACAAATCTCTGCTCTTTCTGTTCTGTTCCACAGAAAAATTGCTAAACTTCCTGATATTCATTGTTTTGTACAGGCTTTGGTTCGTATCAAGCCTGTCATTAAATCAATTTCTCCTCCTTGGAGTCTTAATTTGGTTTTAAAGGCTTTACAGGCTTCTCCGTTTGAGCCTATGCATTCTCTGGACATTAAATTACTTTCTTGGAAAGTGTTGTTCCTTTTGGCCATCTCTTCTGCTAGAAGAGTTGCTGATTTATCTGCTCTTTCTTGTGAGTCTCCTTTTCTAATTTTTTTTTTTTTTTTATCAGGATAAGGCGGTTTTTGCGGACGTCGTTTACATTTTTACCTAAAGTTGTGAACACCAACAACATTAGTGGAGAAATTGTTGTCCCTTCTTTGTGTCCTAATCCTAAGAATTCTTTGGATATGGTAAGAGCTTCGAAATATTATGTTGAAGCTACTAAAGATTTCAGGAAGACTTCTAGTCTATTTGTTATCTTTTCTAGTTCTAGGAAAGGTCAGAAGGCTTCTGCCATTTCTTTGGAATCTTGGTTTAAGCTTTTGATTCATCATGCTTATTTGCAGTCGGGTAAATCCCCGCCTCAGAGGATTATGGCTCATTCTACTAGGTCAGTTTCCACTTCCTGGGCTTTTAAGAATTAAGCTTCTGTTGTTCAGATTTGCAAAGCAGCAACTTGGTCTTATTTGCATACTTTTACTAAATTCTATCATTTTTGATGTTTTCTCTTCTTCAGAAGCAGTTTTTGGTAGAAAAGTACTTCAGGCAGCTGTTTCAGTTTGATTCTTCTGTTTATAATTTCATTTTTTTTCATTATAAGATTAAAACTTTTGATTTGGGTTGTGGATTAATTTTTCAGCGGAATTGGCTGTCTTTATTTTTTATCCCTCCCTCTCTAGTGACTCTTGCGTGGAGTTCCACATCTTGGGTATTTGCTATCCCATACGTCACTAGTTCATGGACTCTTGCCAATTACATGAAAGAAAAGATAATTTATGTAAGAATTTACCTGATAAATTCATTTCTTTCATATTGGCAAGAGTCCATGAGACCCACCCTTTTTATGGTGGTAATGATTTTTTTTGTATAAAGCACAATTATTCCAATTCCTTGTTGATGCTTTTTGCTCCTTTCTTACCACCCCACTTCTTGGCTATTCATTAAACTGAATTGTGGGTGTGGTGGGGTGTGTATATATAGGAATTTTGAGGTTTGGGAAACTTTGCCCCTCCTGGTAGGATTGTATATCCCATACGTCACTAGCTCATGGACTCTTGCCAATATGAAAGAAATTAATTTATCAGGTAAATTCTTACATAAATTATGTTTTTAAGCTTTTCTGCCTGACTAACAGGCGATTTTGGGGAACATATTTTAACACTATGTATAGAATTAATTGATTCACTTCTAGTAACAGACATTATTATATTGGCTTAGTATTTAGTTAAAGGGACAGTACACTGTAAAATTGTTTTTCCATTAATGTATTTTAAATTACTTGTTATACCAACTGCAGAGTATAAAATATTTGAGAAATTCCATTTTCATGCTTATTTGTGTATATGAAGTATCTGATTTTGTGCTTTGAAACCACAGCCTATTACAATGGGTTGAACTTAAAGGTGATATCCGATCTCATTATGTTCTAAGTTTGTGTAAAAAGACTTGCTTCCTTATCTTTTATTTGGCTGGTACACCAAAGCTCAATACATAGAGAGAACAATGGGAAATGATCATTTAATTACTTAACTATCCTGCATCCCACAGAGTGTAATCTCTTCTGCTGACTGTGTATACTTAGGCTATTCAATAGCCTATACTCCAGTATTAATTTGTTCAGTATAGGTGGTGATACCACAGGCTAAATCAGCTATTTCAAATGCTGAAATAGGAGTAAATGAGCTACTTGTAACCAATTTAATACACTCTAGCAGGTTAAAAGGATAATTGGGAATAATTTAAAGGGGAGAACATTTTTGGGTGAACTGTCCCTTTAAATTCAAACGCTAATACAATTTTGACCAACAAGAGAAAATGTTTTTCAAAAATATTAATTTTGAAATATTTAATCACAAAAATTTTTTTTTTTTTTTTTTTAATAATTTCTATTTACTACAAATATATCATATCAATGTGATAAATATTATTAATATCTCAGCAGTGTGCCTCTAAATAATATGTAAGTTTATGACCGGGTTATAAAATACAATATATTTAATAATTATTCTTTAAAACAAACCCCCAATAAAATGCACATATGAAACAATTAAAATTAATATAAATTCCTAAATCCTTATATTAGTTAAATTTATAAACACATTGAATTATATTTATAGAAAACCAGATAAGAATCAAATGATATACACTTATGTTGTTACAATATTCTTTACAAAGCAAACCAAATGCACCTTTAGAATTAACCTTTATTCACAATTGAATTGCATTACCTTACCACAATGAAAACCAAAGTATGGGCCACAAACTTTCAGACCAGTTCAACTAAACTACTTAGCCTACAATTTATTCTATATAACTCTCTAATTTAAAACATCAGAATTATATATATTATTTGTGCAAACGACAAACTCCTATGCCAATTTATCTGAGCTGAAATAAATTACTTAGCATACAAAAGACTAGCTTAATACTATACTGGACTGTGAATATGAGTTTAAAATACAAAGTGCCCTTTTAAATTTACTAACTGTAATTGGACTGTAGCAATATTGAATGTATTTTTTTATACTTTACCCAAATAAGCAAATCCAACGTTTCATATTCCAGAGTTTCTTGTGGGTCATCTATGGAGGGTTTACTCACAATGTGCACAGGTATAGACTTCAAGAATTATTAAAGGGACACTCAAGTCAAAATTAAACTTCATGATTCAGATACAGCATGCAATTTTAAACAACTTTCCAATTTACTTCCATTAACAAAATGTTCAGTCTTTTTATATTTACACTTTTTGAGTCACCAACTCCTACTGAGCATGTGCAAGAATTCACAGTGCATACATATATGCATTTGTGATTGGCTGATGGCTGTCACATGATACAGGGGGAGTTGAAATATACATAACTTTGCAATTTATTTAACAAAAATCTACTACTCATTTAAAGTTCAGACTAAGTGCTTATTGCATTGTCTTCTTATCATACATTTGTTGATTATGCATATCTACAGTGCTGACTGGTCCTTTAATCTTTCTTTGTTCAAGAAAGTGTCCACAAAAATGTCAGAGAATATACTTGGCACCAAAGCCTATGTATTTTCTCTCCAAAAGTTAATGCTTCTGTTAGTCTGTGTTCTTTTGCAGTAAGCTGTCTGGACTTTTATTCCAAGAATAAATAATTCCTCACCCTTTTCTTTCTAAGATAACTATAACAACAATTATTTGGATGAATGAGAGATGAGGGCTGGTCTGTTAAAGTGACATCTGGAGTTTTACAAATAAAATGAATTATTTGGTGTATATAATTATTTAATAACATTCACAGATATCCTGACACTACATAGCAGAGTACTTTATATTAAATGGATATGAAACCCAATTTCTCCAACATTGGTGTGTCCGGTCCACGGCGTCATCCTTACTTGTGGGAATATTCTCTTCCCCAACAGGAAATGGCAAAGAGCAAAGCAAAAGCTGCCCATATAGCCCCTCCTCTGGCTCCGCCCCCCAGTCATTCTCTTTGCCGCTCTGAACAAGTAGCATCTCCACGGAGATGGTTAAGAGTATGTGGTGTTAGTTGTAGTTTTTTATTCTTCTATCAAGAGTTTGTTATTTTAAAATAGTGCCGGTTTGTACTATTTACTCTAAAACAGAAAAGGATGAAGAGTTCTGTTTAAAAGAAGAGTATGATTTTAGCAGCAGTAACTAAAATCAATTGCTGTTCCCACGCAGGACTGTTGAGCCCAGAGAACTTCAGTTGGGGGGAACAGTTTGCAGACTTTTTCTGCTCAAGGTATGACTGGTCCATTTTCTAACAAGACTTAGTAATGCTAGAAGACTGTCATTTTCCCTCTTTGGGATCGGTAAGCCATTTTCTTAGACTCGTAACAGAATGAAGGCTTATTAATGGGCTATATACTGGTTGACAGTATTGTGGGCTAAATCGATTGCTTTATTCGATATTTATATATGTTTTGAAGTGTTTTTAAAACTTGAGAATAATTGGTAACGTTTTTAAGCGCCAGGCAGTGGTTTAGACACCTTTCCCAGTCAGGAAGGGCCTTTCACTATAGTAGGCAGAGCCTCATTTTCGCACCTTAATTGCGCAGTTTCTTTTGGATGCAGTGCATGCAGCTTCATGTGAGAGGGTCTGGTGGCCATTAAAAACGTTCCTGGAAGGCTTATTTCGGTGACGAATAACCCCCAAGGACAGGTGAAGCCGCAGCAAACGCTGTGGCTGGGACTGTAGTGGGTTTAAAATTGTGAATTGATAAAACAGCTCCGGTTTCCTCATTTAAGGGGCTACAAACTTAAATTGGGGTGCAATACTTTTAAAGCATTAAGACACTAGGGTGCAAATTTGGTAAGGATCGGATATTTCCTTCATAGTTTTTCACACATGCAGAAATAAAGTGTGCTCTGTTTAACATTTAAAGAGACAGTAACGATTTTGTTTAAAAAACGGTTTTATTGCATTAATAGCCTGTATAAGCCTGTCTAACATGTCTGTACCTTCAGATAGAACATGTTCTGTATGTATGGAGGCCAAGGTGGTCCCCCCTTTAAATGTATGTGATAATTGTGCCATGGCGTCCAGACAAAGTAAGGACAGTACTGTCACATTTAATAAGATTGCCCAAGATGATTCCTCAAATGAAGGTAGTGGGGGTAGTTCACCATCCTCTCCTTCTGTGTCAACTCCAGTTTTGCCCGCGCAGGCGACACCTAGTACATCTAGCGCGCCAATGCTTGTTACTATGCAACAATTAACGGCAGTAATGGATAATTCTATAGCTAATATTTTATCCAAAATGCCAGCATTTCAAAGAAAGCGCGATTGCTCAGTTTTAAATACAGTAGAGCAAGAGTGCGCTGACGATAATTTATCCGTCATACCCTCATACCAGTCAGAATTGGCAGTGAGGGAGGGTTTGTCGGAGGGAGAAATTTCTGATTCAGGAAGAGTTTCTCAACAGGCAGAACCTGATGTTGTGACGTTTAAATTTAAGTTAGAGCATCTCCGCACCTTACTTAAGGAGGTACTAACTACTCTGGATGATTGTGACTCTTTGGTAATTCCAGAAAAATTGTGCAAAATGGACAAATTCCTAGAGGTCCCTGTGCACCCTGATGCCTTTCCGATACCTAAAAGGGTGGCGGACATAGTGACTAAGGAGTGGGAGAAACCAGGCATACCTTTTGTCCCACCTCCTATATTTAAGAAAATGTTCCCCATGGTCGACCCAAGGAAGGACACATGGCAAACAGTCCCTAAGGTTGAGGGGGCAGTTTCTACGCTAGCCAAACGCACGACTATTCCCATTGAGGACAATTGTGCTTTCAAGGATCCTATGGATAAAAAATTGGAGGGTTTGCTTAAAAAGATTTTTGTTCAGCAAGGTTTCCTCCTCCAACCAATTTCGTGCATTATTCCTGTCACTACGGCGGCGTGTTTTTGGTTCGATGAACTAGAAAAGTCGCTCAATAAAGAGACTCCATATGAGGAAGTCATGGACAGAATTCATGCACTTAAGTTAGCTAATTCCTTTATTTTAGATGCCGCTTTGCAATTGGCGAGGTTAGCGGCGAAAAATTCAGGGTTTGCAATTGTTGCGCGCAGAGCGCTCTGGCTAAAATCTTGGTCGGCGGATGTATCTTCCAAGACAAAATTGCTTAATATTCCTTTCAAAGGTAAGACCCTTTTTGGGTCAGAATTGAAGGAGATTATTTCAGACATCACTGGGGGAAAGGGCCATGCCCTCCCACAGGATAGGCCTTTCAAGGCTAAGAATAAGTCCAATTTTCGTTCCTTTCGTAACTTCAGGAACGGACCGTCTTCTAACTCTGCAGCCTCTAGATAAGAGGGTAACGCTTCCCAGGCTAAGCCAACTTGGAAACCAATGCAAGGCTTGAAAAAGGGTAAACAGGCCAAGAAGCCTGCTGCTGCTACCAAGACAGCATGAAGGGGTAGCCCCCGATCCGGGACCGGATCTAGTAGGGGGCAGACTTTCTCTCTTTGCTCAGGCTTGGGCAAGAGATGTTCTGGATCCCTGGGCACTAGAAATAGTCTCTCAGGGTTATCTTCTAGAATTCAAGGAACTTCCCCCAAGGGGAAGGTTCCACATGTCTCGCTTATCTTCAGACCAGATAAAGAGACAGGCATTCTTACATTGCGTAGGAGACCTATTAAAGATGGGAGTGATACACCCAGTTCCAACAGCGGAACAAGGTCAGGGGTTTTACTCAAACCTGTTTGTAGTTCCCAAAAAAGAGGGAACTTTCAGACCAATTCTGGATTTAAAAATTCTAAACAAATTCCTCAGGGTTCCATCGTTCAAAATGGAAACCATTCTAACTATTTTACCTACAATCCAGGAGGGTCAATACATGACTATCGTGGATTTAAAGGATGCGTACCTACATATTCCTATCCACAAAGATCATCATCAGTTCCTAAGGTTCGCCTTTCTGGACAAACATTACCTGTTCGTGGCTCTTCCGTTCGGTTTAGCCACTGCTCCCAGAATCTTCACAAAGGTGCTAGGGTCCCTTCTAGCGGTTCTAAGACCGAGGGGCATTGCAGTGGCACCTTACCTAGACATTCTAATCCAAGCGTCGTCTCTTTCCAGATCAAAGGCTCATACAGACATTGTATTAGCCTTTCTCAGGTCTCACGGGTGGAAGGTAAACGTGGAAAAGAGTTCCCTGTCCCCGTCTACAAGAGTTCCCTTTCTGGGAACAATAATAGATTCTGTAGAAATGAAGATCTTTCTGACAGAGGTCAGAAAATTAAAGCTTCTAAAGGCGTGTCAAGTTCTTCATTCTATTCCTCAGCCTTCCATAGCTCAGTGCATGGAAGTAATAGGTCTAATGGTGGCAGCAATGGACGTGGTTCCTTTTGCTCGAATTCATCTAAGACCATTGCAACTGTGCATGCTCAGACAGTGGAATGGGGATTATGCAGACTTGTCTCCCCAGATTCAAGTAGACCAGTTAACCAGAGACTCACTCCGTTGGTGGTTGACTCAGGATCACCTGTCTCAGGGAATGAGTTTCCGCAGACCAGAGTGGGTCATTGTCACGACCGACGCCAGTCTATTAGGCTGGGGCGCGGTCTGGGACTCCCTGAAAGCTCAGTGTCTATGGTCTCGGGAAGAGTCTCTTCTCCCGATAAACATCCTGGAACTGAGAGCGATATTCAATGCGCTCCGGGCTTGGCCTCAACTAGCGAAGGCTGGATTCATAAGATTCCAGTCGGACAACATGACGACTGTAGCTTACATCAACCATCAGGGAGGAACAAAGAGTTCCTTGGCGATGATAGAGGTATCCAAGATCATCAAATGGGCGGAGGATCACTCCTGCCATCTATCTGCAATTCACATCCCAGGAGTAGACAACTGGGAGGCGGATTATTTGAGTCGTCAGACTTTCCATCTGGGGGAGTGGGAACTCCACCCGGAGGTCTTTGCCCAGTTAACTCAATTATGGGGCATTCCAGACATGGATCTGATGGCGTCTCGTCAGAACTTCAAGGTTCCTTGCTACGGGTCCAGATCCAGGGATCCCAAGGCGACTCTAGTGGATGCATTAGTGGCGCCTTGGTCGTTCAACCTAGCTTATGTGTTTCCAACGTTTCCTCTCCTTCCCAGGCTCGTAGCCAGGATCAAACAGTGGGAAGGCCTCGTGATTCTGATAGCTCCTGCGTGGCCACGCAGGACTTGGTATGCAGACCTGGTGAATATGTCATCGGCTCCACCATGGAAGCTACCTTTGAGACAGGATCTTCTAGTGCAAGGTCCATTCGAACATCCAAATCTAGTTTCTCTGCAGCTGACTGCTTGGAAATTGAACGCTTGATTTTATCCAAGCGTGGGTTTTCAAATTCAGTGATAGATACTCTGGTCCAAGCCAGAAAACCTGTGACTAGAAAGATTTACCATAAAATATGGAAAAAATATATCTGTTGGTGTGAATCCAAAGGATTCTCCTGGAGTAAAATTAAAATTCCTAAGATTCTTTCCTTTCTCCAAGAGGGTTTGGATAAAGGGTTGTCAGTGAGTTCTCTAAAAGGACAGATTTCTGCTTTATCTGTCTTGTTACACAAACGCCTGGCAGCTGTGCCAGATGTACAAGCTTTTGTACAGGCTTTGGTTAGAATCAAGCCTGTTTACAGACCCATGACTCCTCCTTGGAGTCTAAATTTAGTTCTTTCAGTTCTTCAAGGGGTTCCGTTTGAACCTTTACATTCCATAGATATCAAGTTACTATCTTGGAAAGTTCTGTTTTTGGTTGCTATTTCTTCTGCTAGAAGAGTTTCTGAATTATCTGCTTTGCAGTGTGATCCACCCTATCTGGTGTTCCATTCAGATAAAGTCGTTTTGCGTACCAAACCTGGTTTTCTTCCAAAAGCAGTTTCCAACAAGAATATTAACCAGGAAATAGTTGTTCCTTCTCTGTGTCCGAATCCAGTTTCAAAGAAGGAACGTTTGTTACACAATTTAGATGTGGTCCGTGCTTTAAAGTTCTATTTAGAAGCAACAAAGGATTTCAGACAAACTTCATCTTTGTTTGTCGTTTACTCTGGTAAGAGGAGAGGACAAAAAGCTACTGCTACCTCTCTTTCTGGCTGAAAAGCATCATCCGATTGGCTTATGAGACTGCCGGACGGCAGCCTCCTGAACGAATCACAGCTCATTCTACTAGGGCTGTGGCTTCCACATGGGCCTTCAAGAACGAGGCTTCTGTTGATCAGATATGTAAGGCAGCGACTTGGTCTTCTCTGCACACTTTTGCCAAATTTTACAAATTTGATACTTATGCTTCTTCGGAGGCTATTTTTGGGAGAAAAGTTTTGCAAGCCGTGGTGCCTTCCGTTTAGGTAACCTGATTTGCTCCCTCCCTTCATCCGTGTCCTAAAGCTTTGGTATTGGTTCCCACAAGTAAGGATGACGCCGTGGACCGGACACACCAATGTTGGAGAAAACAGAATTTATGCTTAACTGATAAATTTCTTTCTCCAACGGTGTGTCCGGTCCATGGCCCGCCCTGGTTTTTTAATCAGGTTTGAAAAATTGCTTTCTCTATACACTACAGTCACCACGGCACCCTATAGTTTCTCCTTTTTTTCTCCTAACCGTCGGTCGAATGACTGGGGGCGGAGCCAGAGGAGGGGCTATATGGGCAGCTTTTGCTGTGCTCTTTGCCATTTCCTGTTGGGGAAGAGAATATTCCCACAAGTAAGGATGACGCCGTGGACCGGACACACCGTTGGAGAAAGAAATTTATCAGGTAAGCATAAATTCTGTTTTTTTCTTTCTTTCATGATTCAGATAGAACATGCAATTTTAAGCAACTTTCTAATTTACTCTTTTTTGATCAATTTTCTTCGTTCTCTTGGTATTTTTATTTGAAAAGTAGGAATGTAAGCTTAAGAGCCAGCACATTTTTAGTTCAGCATCCTGGGTAGCGCTTGCTGATTGGTGGCTTCATTTAGCCAACATTCCTTCTTTTCAAATAAAGAAAACAAGAGAACAAAGAAAAAATAACAGGAGTAAATTAGAAATTTGCTTGCTCTATCTGAATCATGACAGAAAATATTTGGGTTTCATATCCCTTTAACTTTATGCCAGTGGCTAGCCTTGTTGTCTGCAAACTAAAGCCCCGATTTGGCTTTTCCAAATAAGGCAGATGGTGGGTGGAGTTTGGCTATTGAAAAATAATTCCACCTAAAACAATGTTAATGTTTCAAAAACTTTAAGACTTGGCTGATATGTTATTCTATAGCAACACAGCAGAAATGTCCAGTAATTACACAGTGTTCATGTCCCTTTATGTTATGGCCACCTCAAAGCACACACTTGATTCTGGGGCCTCAGACACAATGGCACACACGCTTGATTCTGGCGCCTCAGACACAATGGCACACACGCTTGATTCTGGCGCCTCAGACACAATGGCACACACGCTTGATTCTGGCGCCTCAGACACAATGGCACACACGCTTGATTCTGGCGCCTCAGACACAATGGCACACACGCTTGATTCTGGCGCCTCAGGCACAATGGCACACACGCTTGATTCTGGCGCCTCAGGCACAATGGCACACACGCTTGATTCTGGCGCCTCAGGCACAATGGCACACACGCTTGATTCTGGCGCCTCAGGCACAATGGCACACACGCTTGATTCTGGCGCCTCAGGCACAATGGCACACACGCTTGATTCTGGCGCCTCAGGCACAATGGCACACACGCTTGATTCTGGCGCCTCAGGCACAATGGCACACACGCTTGATTCTGGCGCCTCAGGCACAATGGCACACACGCTTGATTCTGGCGCCTCAGGCACAATGGCACACACGCTTGATTCTGGCGCCTCAGGCACAATGGCACACACGCTTGATTCTGGCGCCTCAGGCACAATGGCACACACGCTTGATTCTGGCGCCTCAGGCACAATGGCACACACGCTTGATTCTGGCGCCTCAGGCACAATGGCACACACGCTTGATTCTGGCGCCTCAGGCACAATGGCACACACGCTTGATTCTGGCGCCTCAGGCACAATGGCACACACGCTTGATTCTGGCTCCTCAGGCACAATGGCACACACGCTTGATTCTGGCGCCTCAGGCACAATGGCACACACGCTTGATTCTGGCGCCTCAGGCACAATGGCACACACGCTTGATTCTGGCGCCTCAGGCACAATGGCACACACGCTTGATTCTGGCGCCTCAGGCACAATGGCACACACGCTTGATTCTGGCGCCTCAGGCACAATGGCACACACGCTTGATTCTGGCGCCTCAGGCACAATGGCACACACGCTTGATTCTGGCGCCTCAGGCACAATGGCACACACGCTTGATTCTGGCGCCTCAGGCACAATGGCACACACGCTTGATTCTGGCGCCTCAGGCACAATGGCACACACGCTTGATTCTGGCGCCTCAGGCACAATGGCACACACGCTTGATTCTGGCGCCTCAGGCACAATGGCACACACGCTTGATTCTGGCGCCTCAGGCACAATGGCACACGCGCTTGATTCTGGCGCCTCAGGCACAATGGCACACGCGCTTGATTCTGGCGCCTCAGGCACAATGGCACACGCGCTTGATTCTGGCGCCTCAGGCACAATGGCACACGCGCTTGATTCTGGCGCCTCAGGCACAATGGCACACGCGCTTGATTCTGGCGCCTCAGGCACAATGGCACACGCGCTTGATTCTGGCGCCTCAGGCACAATGGCACACGCGCTTGATTCTGGCGCCTCAGGCACAATGGCACACGCGCTTGATTCTGGCGCCTCAGGCACAATGGCACACGCGCTTGATTCTGGCGCCTCAGGCACAATGGCACACGCGCTTGATTCTGGCGCCTCAGGCACAATGGCACACGCGCTTGATTCTGGCGCCTCAGGCACAATGGCACACGCGCTTGATTCTGGCGCCTCAGGCACAATGGCACACGCGCTTGATTCTGGCGCCTCAGGCACAATGGCACACGCGCTTGATTCTGGCGCCTCAGGCACAATGGCACACGCGCTTGATTCTGGCGCCTCAGGCACAATGGCACACGCGCTTGATTCTGGCGCCTCAGGCACAATGGCACACGCGCTTGATTCTGGCGCCTCAGGCACAATGGCACACGCGCTTGATTCTGGCGCCTCAGGCACAATGGCACACGCGCTTGATTCTGGCGCCTCAGGCACAATGGCACACGCGCTTGATTCTGGCGCCTCAGGCACAATGGCACACGCGCTTGATTCTGGCGCCTCAGGCACAATGGCACACACGCTTGATTCTGGCGCCTCAGGCACAATGGCACACACGCTTGATTCTGGCGCCTCAGGCACAATGGCACACACGCTTGATTCTGGCGCCTCAGGCACAATGGCACACACGCTTGGTTCTGGCGCCTCAGGCACAATGGCACACACGCTTGGTTCTGGCGCCTCAGGCACAATGGCACACACGCTTGGTTCTGGCGCCTCAGGCACAATGGCACACACGCTTGATTCTGGCGCCTCAGGCACAATGGCACACACGCTTGATTCTGGCGCCTCAGGCACAGTGGCACACACGCTTGATTCTGGCGCCTCAGGCACAATGGCACACACGCTTGATTCTGGCGCCTCAGGCACAATGGCACACACGCTTGGTTCTGGCGCCTCAGGCACAATGGCACACACGCTTGGTTCTGGCGCCTCAGACACAATGGCACACACGCTTGGTTCTGGCGCCTCAGACACAATGGCACACATTTTAGAATTCTGCTTTTTCTTGGAGGGCGCAGCAACTAGTGCAGAAGGCTGCATGTGGTTCTCGGGCCTCCAGTTTCCAATCCTTGATGTACATCACACAAAGATTTTGAGTTCAATGTCCCTTTCACAGAATTTAGTAGTGGAGTTATTGTAATCAGTCATTGAGCTTGATCACTTCATGCCTTACATATTTACTTTTACTGGAATGGTGCTGTTCTGTTTCAGGATACGTCTGGCTTTTGCCTTTATTTGTTTATTAGTCTGTGTTTTTCTATCATCTTTTATGTGAGTAAACTGCAGAAAAATCCATTTAAATTGATATATAAATGCAGTGAATACCAAATCGGCCTCCGCAACAGGGTGTTTTAGGTTGTTTAATAGCCACTGAAAACATTTGTATTACTATATAACTTGTTCCAGGTATCAGATGCCTTAGAATATTGGCACCATAGTTAAAATCCTAAAGAATACATCACAATAAGCTGCTTATCTTTAGAACAAAAAATTGAGTTGCTTAAGAGATTGTGCAAGTACAAGTAACTGTGTAGTGAAAATGCAGCATTTGTATTATGCTGTGAGGGCACCAGTATTCAAGCTCAGAGATCTGGTGGTGGTATTGTCTGTGAATACTTAAAGGGACAGTAAACCTAAAAAATAATGTTATATAATTCTGCACATAGTGCAGAATTATATAACATTATTTTACTGCTATAGTTATAAAACCCTTTTTTCCCTTTTAATATTTAAAAAACATACCGCTTTTACAGACCTGCTCTCTGCTGAGCGGGTCTGTTTTTTTTAGTCAGCGCATCGGGCCAGCTGTATAGTCACAGCCCGGCCCGACCGCGCCATAGCATTAAGTGAAGCTCGCTCCTGCTGTCAGACAGAGCAGGAGCGAGCTACACTTAGTCTTATGGCGTGGTCGGGCCGGGCTGTGACTATACAGCTGGCCCGATGCGCTGACTAAAAAAAACAGACCCGCTCAGCAGAGAGCAGAGAGCAGGTCTGTAAAAGCGGTATGTTTTTTAAATATTAAAAGGGAAAAAAGGGTTTTATAACTATAGCAGTAAAATAATGTTATATAATTCTGCACTATGTGCAGAATTATATAACATTATTTTTTAGGTTTACTGTCCATTTAATGGAATACTGATCCCAAATTTTTTCTTTCGTGATTCAGATAGAGCATGCAAATTTCTAATTTAATCCTATTATCAATTTTTTTTCGTTCTCTTGCTATCTTTATTTAAAAAAGAAAGTCCAGAACCCTAGACAGCACTTGTTTATTAGTGGATGAATGTATCCACCAATCGGCAATCGTTGTTAACCAAAAATGGGCCGGCATCTAAACTTACATTCTTGCTTTTTAAATAAAGATACCAAGAGAATGAAGAACATTTGCTAATAGGAGTAAATTAGAAAGTTGCTTAAAATTGCATGCTCTATCTGAATCACAAAAGAAAACAATTTGGGTTCAGTGTCCCTTTAATTTGTGTCATACAAGCCACTGCTGACTATGAGAAGGTGTGGTGATGGAATACTGATGCACAGGCCCTCCATAGCATATGTGGGTAATACATTTTACTAGAAGCATTTTTGCTTATGGAAGTATATTGTAAAAAATGCATCTTTTTAAATTTAAAATGCACCAATTTTCATTTCAATTTTGACCTTTCAATGCCTTTTAAAGGGATTTATAGTTTACATTAGCGATTAATGGAACTTGAAAATGTACTAATGAGTTATTAAATGTAACAATGTATGCTGTATATAACTATGTGTTTAAACCTTGCTTTTAACGAAGGCTACAAAAAGCACCAAGTAAGTTTGATAATGGAAGTCCTGAACCACAAAATCTACATACAAAATAAATAATAAAACCAAATACACGACAGGCAGTAGACGTGCCTGACCGGTAATGATAGGAGGCGACAAACCAAATATATTGAGGTGATCTAAATAAAAAATATAATATATAGTGTATATATAATCTATAATAAAATATGTATAGAAACAGTGATAATCTCTCAAAAAATGTCAGAACATGATATTAATGACACATGTGAAAAAATAATATTAATAATATAGTGTCCAATACAATCTAAATGTTGATAATTAAAAATTAATAGGTCCCAGTGGTATACTTATTCAAGAGAGAAAGTTCACAATTGTTTCCCAGAGTTAGAAAAAGATAATAAAAAGATAGTCCAAAACTTCAGGCTGCTCCTCTGGTGTGTCGCGCCACGACACCAACAAATGTAGGTCTAGAAAACAAAACGTAGAAGGCGCCACATAGTGCAGATCATACAGGTAGGTGCAGTATATGAATATAGCCAAATAGCTACTCACGTGGTGTGCAGACCGGATCCAAAGGTCGTCCGGTAGACTCTCAGGCACGTCTGGATCAGGTGATATCCTTGTCCCACCAAGGGAAGTCCAGGGATTGAAGAGTGTGTCACACTGAATAATCAGGCTGTCCTTGTCCCACCAGGGGGAGTCCAGGAACTGAGGAATGTGTCTCACTGGATATACCAGGCTACAGATGGTAGAAGTAGCCAATCTTTAACTAAATGTAGATACATTGGGATGGCAATAAAGTATCAGCAAAAGTGACAATAAAAAGTTTTTATTAAAACAGGGTAAAAGCAATGTGTTTCTCTGTGTCGCAGCACGGTTTCATCAGGCTGTACAAACAATAAAATAGCTTCTACACTTATATCCGTTCATATCCAATCACATGCAGAACAAGACCTCCCGCCCACAAGTAACACAGCTGATTTCAGTGTGATTGATTGCAATCATATAGTGATTAGTTACCATGAGAGGTCTATATAATTCAAGAATCCATGCATCCTGCAATCTAACAAATTAGTGAGTCACACATATATAGATTTTTTATATATATATATATATTGTCTCTGTTGTTAAAGAAACATTTAGTCTAACTGTCCACAAAACTACAGAATATAATAATAATCATCAGAACTCTCGAAAAATAATATTAGCCAATTCTTTATTGGGGGTGTTACTACACTCAAATACGTCATATGCTGGGGTACCTCCTCTAGTTGGAACTCCAATCATCTGTTAGAAATGTAATGATAAATAAAAATCACAAAGTAGTGTGGATATTTGTCTTGCTCAAAATCATTGAAAAGAGTATGCATCAGTATGATGGGTGAAGTTTATAAATACCCCATATGGAGTTACAGCAAGTCATAAACCACGTTCGTGAACTTCATATAATCTAAAAATAAATAAGAAATAATAATAGCGGATAATTAACTATCTAGATACACTAAAAATAGAGGGTAATATACTCCAAAAGTTAGCTGTAACTGTGTCAGGGTATATACCTCTCATCAATCACACTGGAAAAAGTCAAACCCATATTGTTGGAATTAAGGTGTGCAACAAAGGACTCGGCAGAACTAATGTCACCCTTCCATATAAACGACAGGTCATCAATGCACACCTTAAAGGGACACTGAACCCAAATTTTTTATTTTGTGATTCAGAAAGAGCATGCAATTTTAAGCAACTTTCTAATTTGCTCCTATTATCAATTTTTCTTCGTTCTCTTGCTATCATTATTTGAAAAAGAAGGCATCTAAGCTTTTTTTTGGTTTCAGTACTCTGGACAGCACTTTTTTATTGGTGGATGGATTTATCCACCAATCAGCAAGGACAACCCAGGTTGTTCACCAAAAATGGGCCGGCATCTAAACTTACATTCTTGCATTTCAAATAAAGATACCAAGAGAATGAAGAAAATTTGATAATAGGAGTAAATTCGAAATTTGCATAAAATTTCATGCTCAATCTGAATCACGAAATTCAATTTTTGGGTACAGTGTCCCTTTAATTCCAACAATATGGGTTTGACTTTTTCCAGTGTGATTGATGAGAGGTCTGTAGTATTTTTGGATTTATGCCTGACTTTCTCTGCTGATAACAAGATTATCACGACCACTCATTTTAAGACAGTTGACTGTAATAGCAATCTAAATTATAAGCGTAACCACCACAACTCTTGGAAAAATAATATACCATACGGACAATTTAAAAGAATACGTAGAAATTGCAGCCTTCTAAATGATTATGAACAACAGAGTATAATCCTTAAGAATCGATTTATGAAGAAAGGATACCCGGCCTGAATATGTGATTCAGGTTGCTTATGAACGTGCAAAAAATGATAGGGAATCCTATTTTGGACAAAAATCCAAAAATAGTATTAATAATGACTATCAAGCTAATTCTACCTTCATTACTCAATACAATATTAACCACATGAAGATAAAAAATATTGTGAAAAAGCATTGGGGACTGTTGTGTAGGGACCCTATTTTGGGTAAATTGTTTTCCTCTGAACCTAGATGCATCTTCAAAAGAGCACCTACGCTAAAAAATTATCTGGCACCTAGTAAGGTGGTTGTTCATAAAACTAGGGTTACAAATCACCACAAAAACAATTAAAGAACTTTGATCAATGTACATTATCCCCTAAGATCTGTATGTCTAAGAAGGGTGTTTTTAAGTGTCCTCTTAAGAACTGCAATATGTGCAAATATATTCATCCTGGGTGCAATTTTTTCTTTTCTCATATCACTAGTAAAAAATACATGATTCATCAATATTTGTCATGTATATCCATATATGTTGTTTATCCGCTTACTTGTAAATTTTGTGAGATCCAATATGTAGGCCACACATGTTTATTAATCAGAAACAGATGGAATGAACATTTCAGGAATATGAAGAATAACTTCAAAAATCATAGTATTCCCAGACATTGCAATTTGAACCATCACGGTTCTCTGGACACCTTCAATATTTATCCGATCGAATACATTCCACCCTCCCATTTGTATAATAGATTCAATAGATTGAGACAGAGGGAAACCTTTTGTATTTTTAAACTACAGACCTTGTTTCCCTCTGGTCTCAACATGAACATGGATCTTGCTGCTTTTTAGTCTGTATATACTGTATGATTAGGGCCTGTTATCTTATTTCTAGTTTACACTATATTTATCTTATGTCATTAATTCTATAGAAGCCTTGACACTTCTGATTGTCTAGTATTGTTTCACTTTGTTTCACAACCGTATACGTTGCACTATTAGTACTACTGTTTTAGACACTGCCCCTCCATTTTACTCCCTGGTAGTGACCATCTCATTACTCATATAGGTATATATATTATTATATCCTGTGAGGGGATTTCTGTCCCCTCACCTTATTATTTATAAGATATGAGGAATATATCACTCTAATAATTATTTACGGGTTACTAACACATTTTTGGTTGGTTGTTTTGATTTCACTTATCTAGTCTGACACTTGGCTATTCTCTTTATAGCTCGTTATGATAGATATAATTGATGTCCTAGGGACATACCCCCACATTACCTAACATTTTATTGTCCGACTCCTCTATTGTCATTACTATTTTGGTAAAATTTAATATGGCATACAGATCTTTCACCACTCTTAGCATCACGCTCTCGGCTTATGTTTATCTATTTTTTGATATTTGCTATCTTGTTATATAGTGTCCTAGATTCTGGCGACTTTTAAACTATGTTTATTTCGTTTTTTGTTTATTTGTTGTTTTTACTGCTAATGCGCTCTATATTACCCACCGTTTACTTTATGATTCGGATGACGTTTGTTCACGCTCTTTATATTTTGAACTGTATAGTATGTATTCCCATTTGATTACCGCTTAGCGATTGTATTATATATATATACCCTGACACAGTTACCGCTAACTTTTGGAGTATATTACCCTCTATTTTTAGTGTATCTAGATAGTTATCAGCTATTATTATTATTATTTCTTATTTGTCTTTAGATTATATGAAGTTCACGAAAGTGGGTTATGATTTGCTGTAACTCCATATGGGGTATTTATAAACTTCAGCCATCTTACTGATGCATACTCTTTTCAATGATTTCGAGTAAGACAAATATCCACACTACTATGTGACGTTTTTTGTTTATCATTACATTTCTAACAGATGATTGGAGTTCTAACTAGAGGAGGTACCCCAGCATATGGCGTATTTGAGTGTAGTAACACCCCCAAAAAAGAATTGGCTAATATTATTTTTTGAGAGCTCTGATGATTATTATTATATTCTGTAGTTTTGTGGACAGTTAGACTAAATGCTTCTTTTTGTGTGTGTGTATGTGTGTATATATATATGTATGTATGTGTGTATGTGTGTATATATATATATATATATATATATATATATATATATATATATATATATATATATATATATGTGTGTGTGTGACTCACTAATTTGTTAGATTGCATGGATTCTTGAATTATATAGACCTCTCATGGTAACTAAGCACTATATGCTTGCAATCAATCACACTGAAATTAGCTGTGTTACTTGTGGGCGGGAGGTCTTGTTCAGGATGTGATTGGATATGAACGGATATAAGTGTAGCAGCTATTTTATTGTTTGTACAGCCTGATGAAACCGTGCTGCAACACGGAGAAACGCGTTGCTTTTACCCTGTTTTAATAAAAACTTTTTATTGTCACTTTTGCTGCTATACTTTACTATTTTCCCTGGATTGGATACATTATTGCCATCCCAGTGTATCTACATTTAGTTAAAGATTGGCTACTTCTACCATGTGTAGCCTGGTATATCCAGTGAGACACATTCCTCAGTTCCTGGACTCCCCTGGTGGGACAAGGACAGCCTGATTATTCAGTGTGACACACTCTTCAATCCCTGGACTTCCCCTGGTGGGACAAGGATATCGCCTGATCCAGACGTGCCTGAGAGTCTACCAGACAACCTTTGGATCCGGTCTGCCTGTATTGCACTAACGTGCATCACACCACGTGAGTAGCTATTTGGCTATATTCATACTGCACCTACCTGTATGATCTGCACTATGTGGCGCCCTCTACGTTTTGTTTTCTAGACATACAAAATAATAAAAGCTTTATAAGTAAACAAATCTATCCATTGCTTTAGCCAATTATTGTTGTGTATAGCTGGTTTCAGCAATCTGAAGCATTTTGAAGAAAATTTAGGTTATTACCGGACCCTAGCTGAACACACCTTGTGAGCCAATGACAGCAGGCATATGTGTAGCCACCAATCAGAAGCTAGTTCCCAGTGGTGCATTTCTTCTTCTGGGTATGATTTTCAGTAAAGTATAGCAAGAGAACAAAGTCAATATGGTAAATTGAAGAGTCTCCTCAAATTAAATGCACTATCGGAATAGTGAGAGTTTACTTTTTAACTTTCATGTCCCTTTAACGCCTCTAATGCATTGGATTATAGTTGTAATGTTAGCTGTAGCCTCCTGCTTTTAGAAATGTAATAAAAGCATTTGTGTGGTCTTATAAAAAAAGAGCTTGCTGCTAAACAAAGAGACTGTATGAACTTTACTTGTAAAATGAAAAGCAAATACAATTAGGTATATCATTTTTTCTCCCTCCAGTTTACACATGCTGGTTTCTGATTGATTTAACTTGTAAACGGCTTTATCTCTATTTATCTGCTGATGGATTGTCTAAACAAAGAACAATTATTGCGGTTACCATTGGTAAAATCAGCCATTTTCCAATGGCATTGTAACAATTATCAGAATTATTGTTTCCATTATTTATAAAGTACACTTTTCTCCAACATAGGTGTGTCCGGTCCACGGCGTCATCCTTACTTGTGGGATATTCTCTTCCCCAACAGGAAATGGCAAAGAGCCCAGCAAAGCTGGTCACATGATCCCTCCTAGGCTCCGCCTACCTCAGTCATTCTCTTTGCCGTTGTACAGGCAACATCTCCACGGAGATGGCTTAGAGTTTTTTAGTGTTTAACTGTAGTTTTTCATTATTCAATCAAGAGTTTGTTATTTTCAAATAGTGCTGGTACGTACTATTTACTCAGAAACAGAAAAGAGATGAAGAATTCTGTTTGTATGAGGAAAATGATTTTAGCAACCGTAACTAAAATCCATGGCTGTTCCACACAGGACTGTTGAGAGCAATTAACTTCAGTTGGGGGAACAGTGTGCAGTCTCTTACTGCTTGAGGTATGACACATTCTAACAAGACGATGTAATGCTGGAAGCTGTCATTTTCCCTATGGGATCCGGTAAGCCATGTTTATTACGATTGTAAATAAGGGCTTCACAAGGGCTTATTTAAACTGTAGACTTTTTCTGGGCTAAATCGATTGATTATTAACACATATTTAGCCTTGAGGAATCATTTTATCTGGGTATTTTAATATAATAATATCGGCAGGCACTGTTTTAGACTCCTTATTCTTTAGGGGCTTTCCCAAAGCATAGGCAGAGTCTCATTTTCGCGCCGGTGTTGCGCACTTGTTTTTGAGAGGCATGGCATGCAGTCGCATGTGAGAGGAGCTCTGATACTTATAAAAGACTTCTGAAGGCGTCATTTGGTATCGTATTCCCCTTTGGGTTTGGTTGGGTCTCAGCAAAGCAGATACCAGGGACTGTAAAGGGGTTTAAAGCTTAAAACGGCTCCGGTTCCGTTATTTTAAGGGTTAAAGCTTCCAAAATTGGTGTGCAATATTTTCAAAGCTTTAAGACGCTGTGGTGAAAATTTGGTGAATTTTGAACAATTCCTTCATGTTTTTTCGCAATTGCAGTAATAAAGTGTGTTCAGTTTAAAATTTAAAGTGACAGTAACGGTTTTATTTTAAAACGTTTTTTGTACTTTCTGATCAAGTTTATGCCTGTTTAACATGTCTGAACTACCAGATAGACTGTGTTCTGAATGTGGGGAAGCCAGAATTCCTATTCATTTAAATAAATGTGATTTATGTGATAATGACAATGATGCCCAAGATGATTCCTCAAGTGAGGGGAGTAAGCATGGTACTGCATCATTCCCTCCTTCGTCTACACGAGTCTTGCCCACTCAGGAGGCCCCTAGTACATCTAGCGCGCCAATACTCCTTACTATGCAACAATTAACGGCTGTAATGGATAATTCTGTCAAAAACATTTTAGCCAAAATGAACCCTTGTCAGCGTAAGCGTGGCTGCTCTGTTTTAGTTACTGAAGAGCATGACGACGCTGATATTAATATCTCTGAAGGGCCCCTAACCCAATCTGAGGGGGCCAGGGAGGTTTTGTCTGAGGGAGAAATTACTGATTTAGGGAACATTTCTCAGCAGGCTGAATCTGATGTGATTACATTTAAATTTAAATTGGAACATCTCCGCATTTTGCTTAAGGAGGTATTATCCACTCTGGATGATTGTGAAAATTTAGTCATCCCAGAGAAACTATGTAAAATGGACATGGGTTTGCTATTGTGGCGCGCAGAGCGCTTTGGTTGAAATCTTGGTCGGCTGATGCGTCTTCCAAGAACAAGCTACTAAACATTCCTTTCAAGGGGAAAACGTTGTTTGGTCCTGACTTGAAAGAGATTATCTCTGATATCACTGGGGGTAAGGGCCACGCCCTTCCTCAGGATCGGCCTTTCAAGGCAAAAAATAGACCTAATTTTCGTCCCTTTCGTAAAAACGGACCAGCCCAAGGTGCTACGTCCTCTAAGCAAGAGGGTAATACTTCTCAGGCCAAGCCAGCTTGGAGACCAATGCAAGGCTGGAACAAGGGAAAGCAGGCCAAGAAACCTGCCACTGCTACCAAGACAGCATGAAATATTGGCCCCCGATCCGGGACCGGATCTGGTGGGGGGCAGACTCTCTCTCTTCGCTCAGGCTTGGGCAAGAGATGTTCTGGATCCTTGGGCGCTAGAAATAGTCTCCCAGGGTTATCTTCTGGAATTCAAGGGACTTCCCCCAAGGGGGAGGTTCCACAGGTCGCAGTTGTCTTCAGACCACATAAAAAGACAGGCGTTCTTACATTGTGTAGAAGACCTGTTAAAAATGGGAGTGATTCATCCTGTTCCATTAAGAGAACAGGGGATGGGGTTCTACTCCAATCTGTTCATAGTTCCCAAAAAAGAGGGAACGTTCAGACCAATCCTAGATCTCAAGATCTTAAACAAATTTCTCAAGGTCCCATCGTTCAAGATGGAAACCATTCGAACTATCCTTCCTTCCATCCAGGAAGGTCAATTCATGACCACGGTGGATTTAAAGGATGCGTATCTACATATTCCTATCCACAAGGAACATCATCGGTTCCTAAGGTTTGCATTCCTGGACAAACATTACCAGTTCGTGGCGCTTCCTTTCGGATTAGCCACTGCTCCAAGGATTTTCACAAAGGTACTAGGGTCCCTTCTAGCGGTGCTAAGACCAAGGGGCATTGCAGTAGTACCTTACCTGGACGACATTCTGATTCAAGCGTCGTCCCTTCCTCAAGCAAAGGCTCACACGGACATTGTCCTGGCCTTTCTCAGATCTCACGGCTGGAAAGTGAACGTGGAAAAGAGTTCTCTATCCCCGTCAACAAGGGTTCCCTTCTTGGGAACAATTATAGACTCCTTAGAAATGAGGATCTTTCTAACAGAGGCCAGAAAAACAAAGCTTCTGGACTCTTGTCGGATACTTCATTCCGTTCCTCTTCCTTCCATAGCTCAGTGCATGGAAGTGATCGGGTTGATGGTGGCGGCGATGGACATAGTTCCTTTTGCGCGCATTCATCTAAGACCATTACAACTGTGCATGCTCAGTCAGTGGAATGGGGACTATACAGACTTGTCTCCGAAGATACAAGTAAATCAGAGGACCAGAGACTCACTCCGTTGGTGGCTGTCCCTGGACAATCTGTCTCAAGGGATGATGTTCCACAGACCAGAGTGGGTCATTGTCACGACCGACGCCAGTCTGATAGGCTGGGGCGCGGTCTGGGGATCCCTGAAAGCTCAGGGTCTTTGGTCTCGGGAAGAATCTCTTCTACCGATAAATATTCTGGAACTGAGAGCGATATTCAATGCTCTCCAGGCCTGGCCCCAGCTTGCGAGGACCAGGTTCATACGGTTTCAATCAGACAACATGACGACTGTTGCGTACATCAACCATCAGGGGGGAACAAGGAGTTCCCTAGCGATGGAAGAAGTAACCAAAATTATTCTTTGGGCGGAGTCTCACTCCTGCCACCTGTCTGCTATCCACATCCCAGGAGTGGAAAATTGGGAAGCGGATTTTCTGAGTCGGCAGACATTGCATCCGGGGGAGTGGGAACTCCATCCGGAAATCTTTGCCCTAGTCACTCACCTGTGGGGCATTCCAGACATGGATCTGATGGCCTCTCGTCAGAACTTCAAAGTTCCTTGCTACGGGGCCAGATCCAGGGATCCCAAGGCGGCTCTAGTGGATGCACTAGTAGCACCTTGGACCTTCAAACTAGCTTATGTGTTCCCGCCATTTCCTCTCATCCCCAGGCTGATAGCCAGGATCAAGCAGGAGAGGGCGTCGGTGATCTTGATAGCTCCTGCGTGGCCACGCAGGACTTGGTATGCAGATCTGGTGAATATGTCATCGGCTCCACCTTGGAAGCTACCTTTGAGACGAGACCTTCTTGTTCAGGGTCCGTTCGAACATCCGAATCTGGTTTCACTCCAGCTGACTGCTTGGAGATTGAACGCTTGATTTTATCGAAGCGAGGATTCTCAGATTCTGTTATCGATACTCTTGTTCAGGCCAGAAAGCCTGTGACTAGAAAGATTTACCACAAAATTTGGAAAAAATATATCTGTTGGTGTGAATCTAAAGGATTCCCTTGGGACAAGGTTAAGATTCCTAGGATTCTATCCTTCCTTCAAGAAGGATTGGAAAAAGGATTATCTGCAAGTTCCCTGAAGGGACAGATTTCTGCCTTGTCGGTATTACTTCACAAAAAGCTGGCAGCTGTGCCAGATGTTCAAGCCTTTGTTCAGGCTCTGGTTAGAATCAAGCCTGTTTACAAACCTTTGACTCCTCCTTGGAGTCTCAATTTAGTTCTTTCAGTTCTTCAGGGGGTTCCATTTGAACCCTTACATTCCGTTGATATTAAGTTATTATCTTGGAAAGTTTTGTTTTTAGTTGCGATTTCTTCTGCTAGAAGAGTCTCAGAATTATCTGCTCTGCAGTGTTCTCCTCCTTATCTGGTGTTCCATGCAGATAAGGTGGTTTTACGTACTAAACCTGGTTTTCTTCCAAAAGTTGTTTCTAACAAAAACATTAACCAGGAGATTATCGTACCTTCTCTGTGTCCAAAACCAGTTTCAAAGAAGGAACGTTTGTTGCACAATTTGGATGTTGTTCGCGCTCTAAAATTCTATTTAGATGCTACAAAGGATTTTAGACAAACATCTTCCTTGTTTGTTGTTTATTCAGGTAAAAGGAGAGGTAAAAAAGCAACTTCTACCTCTCTCTCTTTTTGGATTAAAAGCATCATCAGATTGGCTTACGAGACTGCCGGACGGCAGCCTCCCGAAAGAATCACAGCTCATTCCACTAGGGCTGTGGCTTCCACATGGGCCTTCAAGAACGAGGCTTCTGTTGATCAGATATGTAGGGCAGCGACTTGGTCTTCACTGCACACTTTTACCAAATTTTACAAGTTTGATACTTTTGCTTCTTCTGAGGCTATTTTTGGGAGAAAGGTTTTGCAAGCCGTGGTGCCTTCCATTTAAGGTGACCTGATTTGCTCCCTCCCTTCATCCGTGTCCTAAAGCTTTGGTATTGGTTCCCACAAGTAAGGATGACGCCGTGGACCGGACACACCTATGTTGGAGAAAACAGAATTTATGTTTACCTGATAAATTTCTTTCTCCAACGGTGTGTCCGGTCCACGGCCCGCCCTGGTTTTTTTTTAATCAGGTCTGATATTTTATTTTCTTTAACTACAGTCACCACGGTACCATATGGTTTCTCCTATGCAAATATTCCTCCTTAACGTCGGTCGAATGACTGGGGTAGGCGGAGCCTAGGAGGGATCATGTGACCAGCTTTGCTGGGCTCTTTGCCATTTCCTGTTGGGGAAGAGAATATCCCACAAGTAAGGATGACGCCGTGGACCGGACACACCGTTGGAGAAAGAAATTTATCAGGTAAACATAAATTCTGTTTTTCCTTTGCGTTTTATAACAGTGGTATAATGAATACATGAGGGACGATAAAGTCAATTTGTGTGTATATATACCTACTTCAGCTAAGCAGTTAAAGGGACAGTATACACTACTATAAAGAAGAATATAAACATATACTGATCTAAAACATGTATGCAAATAAAAATCTAGTGTTCAATGTCCATTTTTAAAGGGACATTGGAGACACATGACGGGGAATCCAGTTTTATGGTACAATTAAATTTTTATATCAACTGCAGAGTATAAAATATATGGGATATTGTCCCTTTTTAGGTTTGAGATCAATTCTCTTTACATTATCACTGTTATCACACCAATACATAGCCTACTTATTAACCCCTTCCCACAGTTAGGACTTTCCATGCCGTCCTAACCGCGCTGGACTTTTGTGCCCTTAGGGTGGCATGGAACGTTCTAGCCGTTTGGCTGTACTGATGCCATAGCGGCTTCCTATATTGGATCACAGGCTTTTTTTTTTTTACTTAAAGGGACAGTCTAGGCCAAAATAAACTTTCATGATTCAGATAGAGCATGTCATTTTAAACAATTTTCCAATTTACTTTTATCACCAATTTTGCTTTGTTCTCTTGGTATTCTTAATTGAAAGCTTAACCTAGGAGGTTCATATGCTAGTTTCTTAGACCTTGAAGCCCACCTCTTTCAGATTGCATTTTAACAGTTTTTCACCACTAGAGGGTGTTAGTTCACATATTTCATATAGATAACACTGTGCACGTGAAGTAATCTGAGAGCAGGCACTGATTGGCTAGACTGCAAGTCTGTCAAAAGAACTGAAAAAAGGGGCAGTTTGCAGATGCTTAGATACAAGATAATCACAGAGGTTAAAAGTATATTATTATAACTGTGTTGGTTATGCAAAACTGGGAAATGGGTAATAAAGGGATTATCTATCTTTTAAAACAATAAAAATTCTGGTGTAGACTGTCCCTTTTAAAGGGACACTGAACCCAAATTTTTTCTTTCATGATTCAGACAGAGCATGCAATTTTAAGCAACATTCTAATTTACTCCTATTATCAATTTTTCTTCATTCTCTTGCTATCTTTATTTGATAAAAGAAGGCATCTAATCTTTTTTGGGGGGTTCAGAACTCTGGACAGCACTTTTTTATTGGTGGATGAATTTATCCTCCAGTTGGCAAAACAACCCAGGTTGTTCACCAAAAATGGGCCAGCATCTAAACTTACATTCTTCCATTTCAAATAAAGATACCAAGAGAATGAAGAAAATTTGATAATAGGAGTAAATTAGAAAGTTGCTTAAAATGTCGTTTTTTTCTTCGTGCTCTTGCTGTCTTTGTTTGAAGAAGAGGGCATCTAAGCTGGGGAGCCAGCTAATTTTTGGTTCAGACTCTGGACAGCACTTGTTTGGTGATGGGTGCATTTAGCCACCGATAAGCAAGCACAACCCAAAATGGGCTGGCTTCTGGACTTACATTCTTGTTTTTCAGGTGGGGACAGCAAGAGAATGAATAATGATTGATAGTGGAAGTGGATTGGAAAGTTGCTTGGAATTGCATGCTCTATTTGAATCATGGATAGAATAAGTTGGGTTCAGTGTCCCTTTAAGAGACATGAAAATTAAAATGTTTCACGATTCAGATAGAGTATGTAGTTTTGGACAGCTTTCCAATTTTCTTCTATTTTCGGATGTGCTTGGTTCTCTTGGCATGCTTTGTTGAAGAGCAGAAATGCACTACTAGGAGCCAGATAAAGACATATTGCGAGAACCAGTAACAAACAACATATATGTGCAACCACCAAATATCAGCTAGCTCCCAGTAGTAAATTGGTGCTCCTGAGCCTACCTATGTATGCATTTCAAGAAAGGATACCAAGAGTGTGAATCAATTAGATAGATGTAAAGTGTTTGGAATTGCATACTCTATCTTAATCATGAAAGTTGAATGTTGACTTGACTATCCTTTTTAACTAAAACATGCATATATTAAAGGGACACTGAACCCAAGTTTTTTCTTTTGTGATTCAGATGGAGCATGCCATTTTGGACAGCTTTCTGGTTTGCTCCTATTATCGAATTTTCTTTGTTCTCTTGGTGTCTTTATTTGAGATGCAGGAATGTAAGTTTAGATGCCGGCCCAATTTTGATTAACAACCTGGGTTGTCCTTGCTGATTGGTGGATAGATTCATCCACCAATGGAGAAGTGCTGGCCATAGTCCTGAACCAAAAAACCCCTTAGATGCCTTCTTTTTCAGATGGAGATGGCAAGAGAACGGGGAGAATTTGATGATAGGAGTAAATGGGGAAGGTGCTTGAAGTTGCATGCTCTGTCTGAATCGCGAAGGAGGAGGGTTGGATTCAGTGTCCCTTTAAGTTTTTTTTTTTTTTTTATTTCTGTTCAGATGTTACCACTATTAACATTTTTCTTTTTGAATAATTTCCACAACATTTTGAATAAATAAAAAAAAAAGTTACAATATTATTGTATGAATTCTACATCTAAATTAATAGTGTATAATAGTGTAGTGTATAATTCTACAATCTTGTTACACAGTAACATACATCCTTCTTTGGGGCACCATGAAATGTTTTAAATTATTTAAATATTTTCAATACATTAGTTTTAAGAATTTAAACTGTAAACAAAGAAACATTTAATTATTTGGGGGATTCTTTACTAAAGTCTAATTTTAACTAGATGAAATAAAGAACACGTTTATGAAAAGATATCCTGTTTTACTCAGTTCATTCTCTTTGTATTAACAATGGTTTTATAGCAGGGAAACCGTATTAAATAGACATCACGGATTTAGCTACTGTAAAGTATGTGAGCTGTCAAGAAGTCTAGTTTTACTGAAGCATTAATTGAAGTGCCTGTTATTTTGTGACTTTGGAAGTAACTACCCATCCCCATTTCTTTATATATTGTCAAAATAACAAATCACGCAATAAACAGGGAGGGCTCACCCATTTGCACGGCATTTTTAAAAAAAAAAAATGTAAGGGCACTATAACCTCTAAGAACATTATAGTTAAAGGGACAGTCTACACCAGAATTTTTTTTTTTTATGATAGTATTTTATTGAATTTTTGGAATAATGCATAACAGAAAAAGAAAATATATGACACAATAAGTGGCATGACAAATGTGTAAATGTAATACATTACATGAATAATAAAGTGCATTTCTTCCTGAAGAAAAAAAAATGTCATGATGTATCTGAATGACGAAAGAAAAAATTTGGGTTCAGTGTCCCTTTAATTGTTTACATGGGAACTTTGCTCCTATGTAACAAATAGGAATTGTCATGAAAGGGTTAACATCTTATCTCTGTATACTTGGAGAGAACAACTGAAAATAAACATTTCAGTACTTATTTTTACTACCCCCCACTGGGAGTGTAATTTCCTCTCTTGGTTATGTTTACATAGCTTTTACATTAAAATGTTCAGTGTAAGTGGGGATTACAACAGGCAAAAGTAGCTATTACAAAATAAAAGTACACTGCAACCGGAAAAATAGATCAATGGGAACACATTAATGGAGAGAGCCTTTTGCAGTATATTGTCCCTTTAAGCACTGCTCTGCAAAAGATCTGCATATATAATATTGTTAAAAACATTTAACCCCTTTTGCTACTGGGAATTTCAGAGAAGAACTTGCCCAAAATACCAGAGAAATGTTAGCATTTCTCTTGCAAGATGTATCGAGTCCACGGATTCATCCAATACTTGTGGGATATTCTCCTTCCCAACAGGAATTGGCAAAGAGAACACCCACAGCAGAGCTGTCTATATAGCTCCTCCCCTAACTCCACCCCCCAGTCATTCTCTTTGCCGGCTCTAAGCAATAGAAAGGGTAAAGTGATTGTGGTGACAAAAATGTTAGTTTTTATTTTCTCAAGCAAGAGTTTGTTATTTTAAATGGTACCGGTGTGCACTATTTACTCTCAAGCAGAAAAGAGATGAAGATTTCTGCATGGATGATGATGATCTTAGCACTTTGTAACTAAGATCCACTGCTGTTCCCACAGAGGCTGAGGAGTACAGGAAACTTCAGTTGGAGAACGGTTTGCATGCTAAGCTGCACTGAGGTATGTTCAGTCATTTTTTTCTAGACAAACTGTGATATTTCTAGAAAAGGCTGACAATATCCCCATGAGGGAAGGGTAAACTGTATTCAGAGACTTAGTGTGGAATTACCAGCTTGCATAAAGGGCTAAATTAATACTGGTTGACACTTATAAAAGGCTAACGTTTTATTAGGAGATAAACGTTTTTGAGGGACTTTTGGAGGTTCATTTGGCTTATTTAAGGTTTATTAACCCTCATGGCTAGCTTAGAAACGCTTTAATGTGTTTCTTTAAGGCCCCACAGACATCGAGTGAGGTGGGAGGGGCCTATTTTCGCCCTTCAGATGCGCAGTTGTTTTTTCATGGCAAGACATCAAGCTGCTACACCGGAGGGTCCTGCTGTAATTTGAGGGCCAAAAAGAATTATTTTTCCCACATAATCAATCCCTAAGGGCAGGAAGGCGCCACAGCAGAGCTGTGGCAAGGTGCTGACCGTTTTTTCCTGGTGTTTGACGTTTGTCAATCCGGTTTTTACATTAAGGGGTTAAATGTTTATTTTGCTGGTGGGGCAATCTTACTAAAGCTTTAAGAATACACTGTAAAAATTTTGAAAAGTTTGCTGCATTTTTACACTGTTTTGCAGAACGTGTGCACTTTTTTTCTCTTAAAGGCACAGAACAGTTTTTTCTAATTGTTGTTTTTACTTTGAATAAAGTGTTTTCCAAGCTTGCTTGTTAAATTACTAGCCTGTTAAACATGTCTAACATCAAGGAAACTCCTT